>NC_032018.1:15524331-15589121 GCF_001865875.1 Lupinus angustifolius | reverse complement strand
TATATATATATATATATATATATAGTCATAAGTTTTTGCAGAACATAAGCTAGAAGTGAAGCAACTATGGAAAGTGAGAGCAATATTGTAGATGATGCATCTGCTATGGTATGTATTTCAATCAAAGCTTTTGTTTTCATGTCCTGATTCATGCAAGAGCTTCTTTTTATGCATGTATTATATGCTGAACAAAATATATGATTAATTATCTTCATGTCCTAAGTCTTGTGTATTTTACTGCTTGAATTCATTTATCATACAAATTATTTTCCGTTAATAAGGTGGAAACACGTCAAACTTTTCTTTAAGTTATCTCGATCAGTATAATATGTAACGGCTTGATCTGTGAGCCTTATGTCTAACATATTTAACCAATTTTTTTTAAAGAGTTAGGATCCTCTTCGATATTAGAGAGACGAGTTGTTGTTTTGTCACTTGCATTGAAAGGTATAAGTATTATATCATTATATCTAAAGGATAAAAGTGTTATACCATTCTATTTTTATGTTGTTTTTGATGTACTTATCTATCAAATATTAGAGAGGATCCTAACTCCAAAATAACAATCCATAACCAACCTTTACACGTATATTACAAAACCAAACTTTAGATACGGTCTTTTCTGAAAGATAATACCTATGAGTTTGTAGCGGTAGTTGAAAACTTATAACGTTTATTGAACTAGAGATGTTTGATAAAACTTATGGTAAAAGTATGTGAAATTTGTTAAATGGACAAAAATAACATACAATGTTTATTTATTTGTTCATAACTTGTTAAGTTATTTACTAACTAATTTATAATTATTAATTAGAATAATTAAACATGTAGATAATAAATAATTGTTAGTAATTTCATAAAATTATTAATAATTTTATAATTATTCATTTAATTAACTACATAGGTAGGTGAAATTATTATTAGTTATTTGTAATAATTATTAAATTATAATTATTTTTTTTAGTTACTTATAATTAATTTATATTAATTATTAAATATTTTAGTGTGATGTAATTAATATAATTTAATAAATTTAAAAAGGTAAAATTGACCAATGAAGTATTAAAAGTTTTTAGCTTCTTTGGAAAACTACTTGAAGTAACTTTTGATTCATCTTTTAAAGCTACAAATATTTATTCAATTTTTTTTCACCAAATGACTCTAATATTTATAGATTAACCCAAAAAAAAAAACTAAAGCTACCTAAAAACCTATTTCAACATGAAAGCACGTCTTTTGTCTCACTTTTTGTACCACTCCATATACCATCATATCTCTTGGCACATAGAGTGATACAAAAGAGTGGGACAACAGATGTAAACCTTTTCAACATAAGGTATGACAAGCTTGTGCATCGTCTACACTTTTCTTACGTTTTCGGGAAATGAAGTGAAATGAAAGGTTTTGATCTATAAAAAGCAACACAAGTTTGCTCAATATGTATAATCCTTGATTAAAGGATGGATTAATGCAACATGATTAATCACAATGTACATGAACTTCCCTGCTTTTGTTGCAGTCATTACTTGTATTTCGACATGTTCCTTACTTTTACATTCGATTCTAGTCCGGTATGGCTGCTAGTGAGAAAGGCGATAGTTGCTTACAAATGCTTGCCGCTATCCACCCCTAGCCACCATCACCTTTCTCACTAGCAGCCACACTGAACATACTATCACGTGAAGGCTCGTGAAAATATTTAACACGCCCCCTCACGATGAGCCCTTTGGGCTCAAAGCGTGAATGATGCACTGACTCATCCTACATCGTTCTGTAACAAGATTTGTCGGAAACAAGGATCAAAATCTTAACCCCTTGGCCACATTGGCTCACAAGCCATGTGAGCCATGTTATTAAGCAACTATGCCAAAAGCTTAAGCTGTAAAGTCACAACACATGAATGATTTTCTATCTAACATTTACCAATATCAGTCACTAAATTACTCATCAAAGTATAATTGGTGCTGATTTATATTCTTCCAAGTCTTATTTGTATTAGTGAAACACTAAGTTTAGGCACCTACTAAACAAGTTGATAAACAAGCATGGTGTTTCATGAAGTTGCTTCTGTTGCATTTACTCAGATTCACTTATGGCAGAACAAAGTAAAAAACATACTTGCACATAATTCTGTAACATCTTAACTTGTAGCGGAGCACGACACCAGACGATAAATACTCATTGTCAGCTAAGCTTGACGGCATTCCAAATCAATGCAAGACAGCAGAGGCAGAAGACGAAGTAAAAGGAGACAAAACCACAAAGATTACGATCACCAGCATAAGGACTCAAGAGGATAAAAATTCATCCGAATCATCGAGTTATTGTCAAGCTGATAAGATATTGAATCAGCCACTTAAGCAGATATCCGAGAATGAAACAGAATATGAAACTGGAATAACAAGCAAGGATATTGAGATCGGGGGTCATAAAATTGAAGCCATCAATGACACAAACATTGAGGAATATGATCTTGACATAGAAAATGAAGAAGTTTCAAACCTGGCATGTGCTGGAGAACAAAACCTCGAAGTTCATGAACAGGAGCCATCTAGCGACAACAGCGATAGCTCCCATGACAAGCATGCATCTATTGAAGTAATATCAGATTCTACAGAAAAACAGAAAATAACATCCCAGACAAATGAGAACACAATACCTGAGGAAAAAGAAGATGCTGATCTACAACACATCGAACAAGCTACAATCATTTCTGAGGCCAACTTGGGGTTGAACAATGAAGTTTTAATTCCTAACATTGAATTGGAAACCGAGAACCTATACAAGGACGATGAAAGAGTGACAGAGTCAGGTGTAAAAGATGAGGACAAGGACAACAAGTGTACTAGTCACAGTATCACACATGTTGAGGATGAGAATAAAGACACAAGCTTGATTGGAGTACAAAATAAGACAGAAGGAATTTCATATGTAGAAGAGGGTGAATGGAAGGCCCTTGACTCAATCAGTTTCAGCAACAACTTGGTATATGATAATGATAATAACCGGGAGGATAAATCCGTGCAAGGTAAAACAGAAGATTCGTCCAAAGCTAGTCAGGACACAGGAATAAACCTGAGTAATGATGCTGAAGAACAAGAAAATGTTCCTGCATTATACACAGGAGAGAAATCAGATATAGAGGATGGTTCCCAAATCATACAAGAGGAAGCAAAAGAGATTGAACCAGAAACTGGAAGGCAGTTACAGGAAACTGCAGCAAAAGGTAAGTTTTGAAAATTCGAGGATGTTTGTTATAGTTCTAGTTGAATTTTGATTTAATCATAGAAGAAATTATGAAAGCATAGTTTGTGAAATATGAAACCTTCACTATTTGTTCAGATCCCTTAATTTTTTATGCTGTGAAACAACATTAGACAGTTTTCATTTACAAAAGAAAGGATATACATTGTCCTAAACAGAAGTACTCAGTGGATACAAGCATTATGAATACAATAACTCCTCTACATCCTCACTAGCCAAGTTTTCCAATAAAAAATTTCAGTTTTCAGGAGAGGGCAATTTTTTTTCCAGATGTACCACAGTTTGTCCTGTGACCTGGAGGTCATCGGTTCATATCCCGGAAACAATCTATTCGCTTTCAAGGGTAAGGCTGTGTACGTGTACTTTTCCCAAACCCCATTAGGTGGGAGCCTAGTGCACTGGGACACCTTTTATGTACTACTGAAGAATTACTTTGGTCCATTTGGATGATTGCATATAAATGTCTCATGCACAATAACAGGTGTACCTGAGCAAGAAGCTCAGTCAACAGTGTTCACATTGGCAATTGTCGAAGACGGAACAATTGAGAAAACAATTCAGGAAAAAACACACAAGGAAGAGGAATCAACAACGATAGATGGCGACAAGAGCTACACCCCAGAAAATGAACATGAGCAAGCAGCTAAAGTTCTTGAGGTTAGGCATCAACCAACAGAACAACAAATTATGAACATAGGCAGCATCATGTTATTTCACACACACAAATAGCTCATGCATATGCATCCCATGCAAACATACAATCAATTACTTGCTTTCTTCATTAGTAATACAAATATGATTCTTATACTGCAAATGTTAAAACAGGAAATTGATCTACTGAAAACAACAACCAAGGTCAGGGCAGAAAATGAAGAGCATGCTGACCAGAAATCAGAAGCACAAAGCAGTGAAAACATGACTACCAAGCATATTGACTTGGACGAAATGGAGAAGACAGAAAGCATCCTGAAATCAAGTTATGATATCATAGAACAGGAACAGACTCCAGAGTTGCTCTCTTATGAGCATCGGGAGATCAATGATGGAGGAAAAATCATAACGGAAGAAGCAATAGGTACGAAAGAAGCAAAATAAGTGTAGTTACAAAACTACAAACAAACTAATTAAGCTATAAAAATTTAGAAACATGCACTATTGTTTTGCGGATGGTAGATATACGTAGCCTTCCCCCTAAAAAAGGCTTGAGGACTTGCGAAGTCCCCAAAACAAAAGTTCTTTGGCAGATACTCAAATTAAAAGCTATGGTTACGGTAAAAAAGGAATAAGTTAATACAACCCTATATGTTGATGTAAACATGTAACGAGTAGTTCTTTTTCCTCCAAAACTTCTTGTTGTGGCTATGGAACTTTGAGTTTTGAAGGAAACATATAACTGTACGACGAAAGACGATGATTTTGTTAAACATATCATTTGTATAATGGCAGGTGTGCTTGAGGTACAAACCATCCATCCTCCACCAACTATAGAATCTGTCATAGTTGAGACTTCTGATAAAAGCATTCAAGAAGAAATTCATAATGATGCTGAATCAGCAGTAACAGATACTGAACATGGGCAGACACGTGCAAATGAATTTGACGACAAAACTAATGTTCTAGAGGTATGCACTATGAACAGACCTCTACAAAATAAAATTGAAACGATAGATACCATGATGTATATCCACCCACAAACAGCTAAATTATATGTCAATGCAATAAAGTCCGAAACATTAATTTCCCAAATGTAATATATCCTGATGTTACTATCTTTGAAAACAGGCATTTGAATTACATGAAGTAAATGGAAGTACCAGCGAGGAAAATGAAAAGAATGTTGAACCGCAATCTGAGGCAAGTCTGGACACCATTGCGTTTAAGCATCCAGATTTGCAAAGGCTGGAGAGCACAGAAATAAACCCGAGTAATGATACTGAAGAACAAGAAAATGTTATGCCGTCAGGCACAGGAGAGAAATCAGAGATAAAGGATGGTCCTCAAATCATACAAGAGGAAGCAAAAGAGATTGAACTAGCAACTGAAAAGCAGTTACCAGTAACTGCAATAGAAAGTAAGTTTGTAAAATAAAGAAACATTTGTTTAATTAATCATTGAATTTGATTTCACTGCAGAAGCAATCATAGTAATTTTAGTTTGCAAAATATGAAAACTTCCTTAGCTTCAGATTCAACAGCTTTCATTTAAAATAAAAAAATTTAGTGTATGCGGATGGGAGCATTATGAATTACCGCACTGATTCTTTGGCGTCCTCAATACATTGATTTGTGAATAAAAACTACCAGATTTCTAGACATAATATTTTTTCAGATGTACCACAAGAACTAATTCAGTCAATTTGGATAATAGCATAGAAATATCTCATCTTCAAATGGCAGGTGTTCCTGAGGAAGATGCTCCGTCAATAGCGGCCACAGCCACGCTGGCACTTGTCCAAAGTGGAATAACTGAGAAAACAATTCAGGAACCAATACTGATAGATGACGAAAAGAGCTGCACCAAAGAAAATGAACATGATCAAGCCACTAAAGTCCTTGAGGTTAGGCAGAAATGAACTAAACAACAAATTATCCACATAGACAGAATCATGTTGTTTTACACACATACATAGCCCATACATATGTATCCATTTAAACAAACGATAAATCATTTGTTGTCATCATTCATAACACAAATCTGATTCTAGTGCTGCATATGTTAAAATAGGTGATCAATCTACCCGAAACAATGAGCAAGATCAGTGTAGAAAGTGTAGAACATGCTGACCAGAAATCAGAAGCACAAAGAAGTGAAAGTGTGATTACCAAACATGTAGATTCAGAAGAAATGGTAAAAATGGAGAGCATTGAAAAAGAAAGTCATGATGTCAAAGAAGTGGAGAAGAGTCTGGAGTTACCCTCTGATGAGCATCAAGAGATTAATGACGGTGGAAAAATCTTGCCTGAGGAAGTATTAGGTATGAAAGAAGCCAAGAAGTAGAGTTTCAAAAACTAGACACAGAAAATAATTAAGCTTTGGAAATTTAGCAGCCTGCTCTCATGTTTAAACTGAACTATTATTTATCATTCTAGTATTAAATCCTAAGTTTATGTTTCCCCGAAAAAAACCCATCATTGACTTACAAATCCCCCAAAAAAATAATTAATTTGTAGACGCTAAAATTAAAAGCTATTGTTTCCATAAGAAAAGAGCAACTTCATACAAACTGTGTTGATGATAACTTGTAACGAGTAGTTGGTTGGCCTCCAAAACTACTTGTTGGGGCATAGGAACTGAGTTTTGAAGTAAACATATAACTTTACAGACAAAAGGGTACCTTACCAGCCCAAGTCAATGACAAAGTGAACATCTCATTTGCATTATGACAGGTGTGCCTGAGGATAAAAATCTGCAATCACTACCTGTTATAGCATCTACCATAGTTGAGAGTGCTGATAAAAGCATCCAAGAAGAAATCAACAAGGATGTTGAATTAGCAATAACTTATACCGAAGAGGGGCCGAGAACAGAAATTGAATTTGAGGAAAGAACTGATGTTCTTGAGCCTAGAGTAGACAACAAAGAAACAGAAAATCTTCAAGCACCAGACATAGGAGAGAAATTAGAGGTCAAGGATGGTAACGAAATCCTGCAAGGGGAAGCAAAAGAGATGGAACAAGAAACAAAAAAGCAGTTTCCAGAAGCTGGAATAGAAAGTAAGTTCCTACAATATGAAAAAATTGTTTTGTTGCTTGTTGATATTTTTATTTCCTTGTAGAAGTAACAATAGAAACGTTAGTTTTCAAAACATAAAAAGTTCATTTTGTCTTCCGACTACTATCAGAAACTCAATTCTTGCTATGATATGACATTTGGCATCTTTCATTTTCAAAGCAGCAGATATAGGTTGTCTTACTGTAGGCCGATTAGAGCATTGCGAATTACTACAATAATTCTTTGGCATCCTAAGTAGATTGGTTTGGCAACAAAAGTTTCAATCATTTTTCAAATGTACCATAAAAGAACAATATTGGTCATTTGGATGATAGTATATAAATGTCTCATGCACAATAACAGGTGTACCTGAGCAAGAAGCTCCGTCAACAGTGCTCACATTGGCAATTGTCGAAGATGGAACAATTGAGAAAACAATTCAGGAAAAAACATACAAGGAAGAGGAATCAACAACAATAGATGAAGACAAGAGCTACACCCCAGAAAATGAACATGAGCAAGCAGCTAAAATTCTTGAGGTTAGGCGTCAACCAACAGAACAACAAATTATGAACATAGGCAGCATCATGTTATTTCACACACACACAAATAGCTCATGCATATGCATCCCATGCAAACATACAATCAATTACTTGCTTTCTTCATTAGTAATACAAATATGATTCTTATACTGCAAATGTTAAAACAGGAAATTGATCTACTGAAAACAACAACCAAGGTCAGGGCAGAAAATGAAGAGCATGCTGACCAGAAATCAGAAGCACAAAGCAGTGAAAACATGACTACCAAGCATATTGACTCAGACGAAATGGAGACGACAGAAAGCATCCTGAAATCAAGTTATGATATCATAGAACAGGAACAGACTCCAGAGTTGCCCTTTGCTGAGAATTGGGATATCAATGATGGAGAAAAAATCATAACGGAAAAAGCAACAGGTATGAAAGACGCAAAATAAGTGTAGTTACAGAACTCCAAATAAAACAAATTAAGCTATAAAAATTTAGCAATGCACACTCTTGTTTTGCGGAGGGTAGATGTAGACAATCTTACTGTCACAAGCAAAGAGGCTATTTCCATGTGTAATAAAGAAATAAGTCAATACAACTCTATATGTTGATGTAAACATGTAATGAGTAATTATTTTGCCTCCGAAACTTTTTGTTGTGGCTAGGGAACATTTTGAGTTTTGAAGGAAACATATAACTGTACAATGATTGTGTTAAGCATATCATTTGTATAATGGCAGGTGTGCCTGAGGTACAAACCATCCAACCTCCACCAACTATAGAATCTTTCATAGTTGAGACTTTTGATAAAAGCATTCAAGAAGAAATTGATAAGGATGCCAAATCAGCAGTGACAGATACCGAAGAGGGGCAGACAGGTGCAAATGATTTTGAGGACAAAACTAATGTTCTAGAGGTATGAACAGAACCCCACAAAATAAACTTGAAACGATAGATAGAACTATGCATTTAAACACATAAGCAGCTAAATTATATGTCAATACATGTGAAGTCCGAAACATTAATTTCCCCAATCTAATATATCATGGTGTTACTATCTTCAAAAACAGGCATCTGAATTACATGAAGTAAATGGAAGCACCTTCGAGGAAAATGAAAAGAATGCTGAACCCCAATCTGAGGCGAGTCTGGACACCATTGCATTAAAGCATCCAAATTTACGAAGGCTAGAGAGCACAGAAATAAACCTGAGTAATGATACTGAAGAACAAGAAAATGTTCAGCCGTCAGGCACAGGAGAGAAATCAGAGATAAAAGATGGTCCTCAAATCCTACAAGAGGAAGCAAAAGAGGTTGAACTAGCAACTGAAAAGCAGTTAGCAGTAACTGCAATAGAAAGTAAGTTCAGCAACTAAAGAAAATGAACTATGATTTATCATTCTAGTATTATATCCTAAGTTTATGTTTCCCCGAAAAAAACCCACCATTGACTTACAAATCCCCAAAAAAATAATTCAGTGGTGGACGCTAAAATTAAAAGCTATTGTTTCCATAAGAGAAAAGCAACTTCATACAACATTGTGTTGATGATAACATGTAACAAGTAGCTGGTTGGAAAAACTGCTTGTTGAGGCATGGGAATTGAGTTTCGAAGTAAACATATAACTTTACAGCGAAAAGGGTACCTTACCAACCGAAGTCAATGACAGAGTGAACATCTCATTTGCATTATGACAGGTGTGCCTGAGGATAAAACCCTGCAATCTCTACCTGTTATAGCATCTACCAGAGTTGAGAATGCTGATAAAAGCATCCAAGAAGAAATCCACAAGGATGTTGAATTAGCAATAACTGATACCGAAGAGGGTCCGAGAGCAGAAATTGAATTTGAGGAAAGAACTGATGTTCTTGAGGTAAGAGTAGACCACAAAGAAACAGAAAATCTTCAAGCGCCAGACATAGGAGAGAAATTAGAGGTCAAGGATGGTGACGAAATTCTGCAAGGGGAAGCAAAAGAGATGGAACAAGGAACAAAAAAGCAGTTACCAGAAGCTGGAATAGAAAGTAAGTTCCTACAATATGAAAAAATTGTTTTGTTGCTTGTTGATATTTTTATTTCCTTGTAGAAGTAATTATAGAAACTTTAGTTTTCAAAACATAAAAAGTTCATTTTTTCTTCCGACTACTATCAGAAACTCAATTCTTGCTATGATATGACATTTGGCATCTTTCATTGTCAAAACAGAAGATATAGGTTGTCTTACTCTAGGCCGATAAGAGCATTACGAATTACTACAATAATTTTTTGGCATCCTAAGTACACTGGTTTGGCAACAAAAATGTTAAGCATTTTTCAGATGTACCATAAAGAACTACTTTGGTCCATTTGGATGATAGCATATAAATGTCTCATGCACAATAACAGGTGTACCTGAGCAAGAAGCTCTATCAACAGTGCCCACATTGGCAATTGTGGAAGATGGAACAACTGAGAAATTAATTCAGGAAAAAACACACAAGGAAGAGGAATCAACAAAGATAGATGACGACAAGAGCTGTACCCGAGAAAATGAACATGAGCAAGCAGCTAAAGTTCTTGAGGTTAGGCATCAACGAACAGAACAACAAATTATCAACATAGGCAACAGCATGTTATTTCACACAAATAGCTCATGCATATGCATCCCATCCAAAACAAACAATCAATTACTTGCTTTCTTCATTAGTAATACAAATCCGATTCTAATACTGCAAATGTTAAAATAGGCAATTGATCTACTCAAAACAACGAGCATGGTCAGTGCAGAAAATGAAGAACATGCAGATCAGAAATCAGAAGCACAAAGCAGTGAAAACATGATTAACAAGCATATTGATTCGGATGAAATGGAGAAAACAGAAAGCTCCCAAAAATCAAGTTATGATATCATAGAACAGGAACAGTCTCCAGAGTTGCCCTCTGCTGAGAATCGGGAGATCAATGATGGAGGAAAAATCATATTGGAAGAAGCAACAGGTACGAAAGAAGCAAAATAAGTGTAGTTACAAAATTACAAACAAACTAATTAAGCAATAAAAATTTAGCAACACACACTCTTGTTTTTGCGCAGGTGTGCCTGAGGTACAAACCATCCATCCTCCACCAACTATAGAATCTGTCATAGTTGAGACTTTTCATAAAAACATTGAAGAGGAAATTCACAAGGATGCCGAATCAGCAGTAACAGATACCAAAGAGGGGCAGACACGTGCAAATGAATTTGACGACAAAACTATTGTTCCAGAGGTATGAGCAGACCCCCACAAAATAAACTTGAAATTATAGATACCATGATTAAAAACACAAATCTGATTCTAGTGCTGCATATGTTAAAATAGGCGATCAATCTACCCGAAACAAAGAGCAAAGTCAGTGCAGAAAGTGTAGAACATGCTGACCAGAAATCAGAAGCACAAAGAAGTGAAAGTGTGATTACCAGACATGTAGATTCAGAAGAAATGGTGAAAATGGAGAACATTGAAAAAGAAAGTCATGATGTCAAAGAAGTGGAGGAGAGTCCGGAGTTACCCGCTGTTGAGCATCAAGAGATAAATGACGGTGGGAAAATCATTCCCGAGGAAGTATTAGGTATGAAAAAAGCCAAGAAGTAGAGTTTCAAAAACTAGACACAGAAAATAACTAAGCTTTGAAAATTTAGCAGCCTGCTCTCATGTATAAAATAAACTATGATTTATCATTCTAGTATTACATCTGAAGTTTATGTTTCTTCAAAAAACACCCGCCATTGACTTACAAATCCCCTAAAAAATAAATCATTGATGGACGCTAAAATTAAAAGCTATTGTTTCCATAAGAAAAGAGCAACTTCATACAACACTGTGTTGACGAAGTTGTTTGGCAGGTGTTCCTGAGGATCAAACCCTGCAATCTCTACCCGTTATCGCATCTATCAGAGATGAGAATGCTGATGAAAGCATTCAAGAAGAAATCCACAAGGATGTTGAATCAGCAATAACTGATACTGAAGAGGAGCCAACAGCAGAGATTGAATATCAAGAAAGAACTAATGTTCTTGAGGTATGAGTAGACCACAAAAAAGTAAATTAGAAATGATAGATGCCATGATGCATTTTCACGCAAGAACATCTAAATTATGTATCCTTGCATGCAAAAAAAAATCCAAACAAATATCCTTGTCTTCTAATGCATTATCTGTGAAAACAGGCTTTTGATATACATGAAGAAATCCACAAGGATGTTGAATTAGCAATAACTGATACCGAAGAGGGTCCGAGAGCAGAAATTGAATTTGAGGAAAGAACTGATGTTCTTGAGGTAAGAGTAGACCACAAAGAATCACTCGTTTTCATCATTAGTAATACAAATCTGATTCTAATGCCGCATGTAATAAAATAGGCAATTGGACTACCCGAAACAATGAGCAAGGGCAGTGCAGAAAATGAAGAACTTGCTAACAACAAATCAGAAGCACAAAGCGATGAAAACGTTATTACCAAGCATATCAACTCGGAAGAAACAGGGACAACAGAAGACATTGAAAAATCAAGTTATGATGTCAAAGATCTTGAAAAGACTCTGGAGTTACCCTCCGCTGAGAATCGAGAAATCAATGACAGAGGAGAAATTATTCAAGAAGAAGCAATAGGTATGAAAGAAGCCAAAGAAGTGGAGTTAGAAACAAAAACCAAATTTAAATTATTAAACATTAGTTACCAGTCATTTGGTTTAAACCAAGGTGAGAAAAAGACCATCATCACATTAGTAATCCCCGAAAACAATATTTATTTGGCAGGAACTAAAATTTATGGTCATTCTTCATAAAAAAGGAATAACTTCATACAGTACTGTTTGTTGATGTAAACATGTAACCAGTAGTTCTTTCATGTCCAAAAAATGCTTGTTAAGGATCAGGAACCTTTTGAATTCTGAAGAAAATATAATTATACGACGAGTGTTGAAACCCTGAATCAATGTATTGTATCTTTTATTTTTATGACAGGTGTGCCTGAGGATCAAATGCTGCAACCTCCACCCACTATAGAATCTGTTGTAGTTCAGACTTTTGATAAAAGCATTCAAGAAGAAATACATAAGGATGGCAAATCAGCCGTGACAGATACCGAAGAGGGGCAGACAAGTGAAAATGAATTTGAGGGAAAAACAAATGTTCTAGAGGTAAGAGCAGACCTTGACAAAACAAGCAAGAAACTATAGATACCATAATGCATTTTCAAACACAAAAATCTAAATTGTGCTCATGCATGCCAAAATCCGAAACATTTATTTCCCATCATTAAATATCCTTGTCTTTCTATTCGTGAAAACAGGCATATGATTTACATAAAGTGATTTCAAGCACCACTGAGGAAAATGAAAAGAAAGCTAAACCTCAATCTGAAATGAGTCTGGAAAGCACTGTATTAAAGCTTTCAAATTTAGAAGGATTGGGGACCACAGAATTAAACCCGGGTAATGACACTGATGAACTTGAAAATTTCCTGGCATCAGACACAGTAGAGAAATCAGACCAGGAGTTACCCTCTGTTGAGAATCGAGAGATCAAAGAAAGTGTAGAAATCACGCCGGTGGAAGCAATAGGTATGATAGAAGCCAAAGTAACTTTACGAGTTTTGATTAAAACATATGGTTGTACAACAAAAAGAGCAACTTACCAAACCCCGAGACAATGATTGTGTTGAACATCTAATTTGTATAATGACAGGTATTCCTGCAGATCAAACCCTGCCATCCCTACCCATTATAGAATCTATTGGAGTTGAAAATGTTAATTATAGCATGCAAGAAAAAGTACAAGGGAATAGCAAGTTAGCATTGTCAGATACTGAAGAGGAGCAGAAACAAGAAAATGAATTTGAGGACAAAACAAATGCTCTACAGGTATGAGTAGATCTGACAAAACAAACAAGAAATGTAGACATCATGCTGCATTTCCACAAACAAAAAACTAAATTATGTGTCCATCATCCATGCATGAAAAAATCTGAAATGTTTATTTCCGAACATAAAATACCTTATGTTACCAACTACTAAAACAGGAATTTAAAATGGATGAATTAATCGCCATCACCTGCGAGGAAAATGACAAGAAAGCTGAACCCGAATCTGAAGCAAGTATAGACACCACTGTATTAAAGCATCCGGATTTAGAATTGTTGGAGACCACAGAAGTAAACCTGAATAATGAAACTGAAGAACAGGAAAATGTTCTGGCATCAGACACAGGAAAGAAACTAGAGATCAAGGATGGTCCCCAAATCATAGACGATGAAGCAAAAGAGATAGAACTAGCAACTGAGAACCAGTTACCAGAATCTGCAACAGAAAGTAAGTTTCAAAAGTATAGAAACTTTTTGTAGTTCTTGTTCAATTTTGATTTCATAATGGAACTACAGAAACTTTAGTTTGCAAAATATGAAAAGTTCATTATTTTTTCAAGTAGCCTAAACAGCCCAATTATATGTGTACCAGCAATAGTTGAAGGTTATTTTCACTGTTATACTTATACCGTAAAGAACTACTTCAGTCAATTTATGATAGAATAGAAATATTTCACACACAATTATATGTGTACCAGCAATAGTTGAAGGTGGAACAGTAGAGAAAACATCTCTGGAAAAAACACAAGAGGAAGAGGAATCAAAACCGATAGATGACGACAAGAACTACAGCCCAGAAAATGAATATGAGCAAGCAACTAAAGTTGTTGAGGTTAGGCATCAATGAAGTAAACAAATTATCCACACAGAAAGCAACATGTTATTTCACACACAAATAGATCATGTATATGAATCCATGCAAAGAATTAATCAATTTTATGTAGTCATCATTAGTAATACAGATCTGATTCTAATGCTGCATGTGTTAAAATAGGCAATTGATGTACCCAAAACAACGAGCAAGGCCAATGCAGAAAATGAAGAAAATGCTATCCAGAAATCAGATGAGCAAAGCATAGAAAATGTGAATGCCAAGCATGTCAATTCAGAAGAAATGGTCACGTTGGAGAACATCGAGAAATCAAGTTATGATGTCAAAGAAGTCGAAATGACTCCGGAGTTACCCTCTGCTGATTCTCAAGAGATTAATGATAGCAGAAAAATCTTGCTGGGGGAAGCATTAGGTATGTAAGAAGACAGAACTGGAGTTACAAAAACTAGAAACAAAAAATAATGAAGTTCTGAAATTTTAGCAACCAGCTCTTATTTTTAAACCAAATTTAATTTGTCATTGTAGAATTAAATCCTCAAGTTAATGTTTCATCTGCAATAAAAAAAAAAGACTGTCATGGCCTTGCAAATACCCCAAAATAATAATTATTTCGTAGAGGCTAAAATTAAAAAGCTTTTGTTTCAATAAAAAAGGAACATCTTCATACAACATTGTATGTTGATGATAACATTTTATCATTAGTTCTTTAGCCTCCAAAACTGCTTGTGGCAGTGGAGATTTTTTAGTTTGGAAGAAACATATAGCATCTCATTATTGAGTACCTTGCCAAACCCTGAGTCAATGATGGCTTTGGAGATCTCATTTTTGCAATGACAGGTGTGCCTCGGGATCAAACCCTGCAACCTCTACCCAGTATAGCATTTGATGGAGTTAAGACTGGTGATAAAAGCATTCAAGAACAAATACATACTCATGGTGAATCAACAGTGGTGAATACCGAAGAGGGGCAGACACATCAAATTGAATTTGAAGACAAGACAAAGGTTCTTGAGGTATGAGCAGACCGTGAGAAAGTAAACTAGAAAGGAAATATCACACGATGCATATTCGCACAAGATCTATATTACATGTTATGCATGCAAAAAATATGAAACATGTGTTTTTAAGACTTAAAATATCCATGTTTTCTGAAGCATTGTCTTTGGAAACAGGCATTTGATTTACTTGATGAAAATGCATGCACCAGCAAGGAAAACAGAGAGAAAGCTGAACTCCAGTCTGATGCGAGTACAGACAACATTGTGTTAAAGCATTTGAATTTAGAAGCTCTGGAGACCACAAAATTAAACCCAAGCATTGATACTGATGAACCAAAAAATGTTTCAGCACCAGACACCGGAGAGGAATTAGAGATCAAGGATTATTCCCATATCATACAAGAAGAAGCTAAAGGGGTGGAACTAGCAACCGAAAGGCAATTACTGGATGCTGTTACAGAGAGTAAGTTTTGAAAATGAATTTTTTTTTTGCTTTAGTTGTCGTTGAATTTTGATTTCATAGCAGAAGCAATTTCAGATACTTTAGTTTCCCTATTATGAAAACATCATTATTTTTTCGAGCACCATCAGAAAGCACAATTTGGGCTGTGAAATGGCATTTCACAGCTTTTATTTTCGAAAGAAAAGGTATAGGTTGTCTTTACTTGCACCGATGTTATGTATGCAACTAGGAGCATTATGAATTACCAAAATAGTTCTTTGGCATCCTCGGTAGGCTGGTTAGCCAATAAAAATCTCATGTTTTTGAGAAACTACATCAGTCCATTTGGACAATAGCAGGAGAATATCTCATATGCACAATGACAGGTGTACCTGAGCAAGAAGCTCAGTCAACAGTGTCCCCACTGGCAATTGATGAAGGTGGAACAATTGAGAAAGTAAATCAGGAACAGACACATGAGGAAGAGGAATCAACACCGGTTGATGAAGACAAGAGCTGCGCCCGAGAAAATGAAAATGAGCAAGCAACTGAAGTTCTTGAGGTTAGCCAGAAACTTAGCAAACAAATTATCTACACAGACAGCAGCATGCTATTTCACACATAAATAGCTCGGTTGTATGCAATCAGGGAAATAAACAATTGATCACTTGTTTTCATCACTAGCAATATAAATTTTATTCTAATGCTGCATATGTTAAAATAGGCAATTGGTCTATCTGAAACAATGAGCAAAGCCAGTGTACAAAATGAAGAACATGATGACCAGAAATCAGAAGCACAAAGCATCGAAAACTTGACCACCAAGCATATCGAGTCAGAAGAAATGACGACAAAGGAGAAAATCGAAATATCAAGTTATGATGTCCATGATTTGGAAAGGACACCGGAGTTGCCCTCTTCTGAGAATGAAGAGATCAATGAAGGCGGAACAAATACGCTGGAGGAAGAAATAGGTACGAAAGAAGCCAGCGAAGTGGAGTTACAAAAAATATAATTAGAAATAAGATTGATATTAAAGTGATATGTTGAGGTTATTTAACAGTGTTATAGGTCAATAATGACATAATTGATCCTATCATGGTTACTATCCTACAAGCTTATGTTTCCCCCCCCCCCAAAACAAATATTCTTTCTTCAGAGACTAAATTTAAAGCTACCTCCAAAACTGCTTATTGTGGCAGTGGAACATTTTTTAGTTTTGAAGGAAACATATAGATACAACGAAACCGTATCTTACCAAACCCTGAGTTAATGATTTTTTTGAACATTTCATTTGTATAATGGCAGGTGTGCCTGAGGATCAAACCCTGCAACCTCTACCCACTGCAGAATCTGGCGTAGATGAGACTGTGGATAAAAGCATTGAAGAAGACATACATAAGGATGGCAAGTTAACCGTGACAGATACAGAAGAGGGACTGAACCATGAAAATGAACCTGTGGAAAATGTTCTAGAGGTATTAAAATAAGTGGAAAAAATAAACTACAAATGATAGATATCACGATGTATTTTCACATACGAACATCTAAAATATGTGTCCAGCAAACGAAGTTCGGAAATATTTAAATTCCAAACATAAAATTTCCTTCTGTATTATCTGTGAAAACAGGAAAGTAATTTACATGAAGTAGTTGCAATCACCAACAACGAAATTGAAAAGAAAGTTGAATCCCAATCTGAATCCATACTGAACACCACTGCATTAAAGCATACGAGTTTAGAAGGGCTGGAGACTATAGAAATAAACCCGGGTATTGAAACTGAAGAACCAGAAAATGTACCAGTGTCAGACACAGGAAAGAAGTTAGAGATGGACGGTGGAGCCAAAATCATAAAAGAGGAAGAAAATGTGATGGAACTAACAACCGAAAAGCAGTTACCGGAAGCTTCAACAGCAAGTAAGTTATGAAAATACAGAAACTTCTGTTTTAGTTCGTGTTGAATTTTGATATTAAAGTAGAAGCAACTACAGAAACTTTAGTTTTCCAAATATAAAATGTCCATTATTTTTTAGTACAAAAAAACACAATTTTTATGGTGAATGGCATATAATAGCTTTCATCCTTCAAAAGAAAAGGTATTGGTTGTCTTAATTGAATGTCCGGGATGCAGATGGGAGCATTATGAATACTATAATTCTTTGGCATTCTCGGTATATTGATTTACCAATAACATTATCCAGTTTTTTAGAACTATTTTAGTCATTTGGGATGCTAAATAGAAATATTTCATGTGCATGATGACAGGTATAAATGAGCAAGAAGATCTGTCAACACCGGTAATTGTTGAAGGTGGAACGCTGGAAAAATTAATTCAGGAACATGCACATGAGGAAGAGGAATCAACACCGATTGATGACAACAAGAACAACACCCCAGATAATAAACATGAACAAGAAAGTGTAGTTGATGAGGTTAGTCAGTAATGTTAGAAAACAACAAATTATCCAACATGTTATTTCACTTTATTCTTATCCATGCAAACATACAAATTTGATTCTAATTCTGCAAATGTTGTTAACATAGGAAATTGATCTACCCAAAACAATGAGTACGTTCAGTGCAGAAAATGAAGAACATGCTGACCATAAATCAGAAGCACAGTGCAGTAACGTGATTGCCAGGCATATAGATTCGGAAGATATGGTGACAAAGGAGTGCATCGAAAAATCAACTTATGATGTCAAATTACTGGAAAAGACACATGAGCTACCCTCTTCTGAGAATCAAGAGATCAATGACAGCGAAAAAATAACGCCACAGGAAGCAATAGGTATGAACGAAGCCAAAGAAGTGTAGTTAAAAAAACTAGAAATGGAAACAAATTAAGTTGTGAAAAAAACTATAAGTTTATGTTTCCCCTGAATTAAAAAAAAACCGTTAAATACTTGCAAATTCTCTGAAACAAATTTTCTTTGGCAAAAATTTACAAGCTTTTGTTTCAGTAAAAAAAAAGTAACAACTTCATACAACTCCGTATGCTGACGATAACATGTCACAACTAGTTCTTATGCCTCCAAAACTGCTTCTTGTGCCGGTGAAACTTTTTTAGGTTTGAATAAAACATACAAAAGTATAATGAAAGAGTACATTATCAAACCCTCACTGGAAGATTGCATTTAATATCTCATTTGTGTAATGACAGGTGTGTCTGACAATGAAAGCCTGCAATCTCCACCCACTATAGCATGTCGTGGAGTTGAGATTGTCGATAAAAACATTCAAAAAGAAACACATAAGGACAATGAATCAGCAGTGACAGAAACAGAAGAGGAGCACAGGCATGAAAATGAGTATGATGGAAAAACAAACGTTCTTGAGGTATGATCAGACCGCGAAAAAATAAACCACAAGCGATAGACAACATGATGCATTTTCTAACACAAACATCTAAATTATGTTTCCATGCAAGCAAAATTCCAAACCATTTATTTTCTAAAACGTAAAATACCCTTGTGTTATGATCTGTGAAAACAGGCATTTGATTTACATGAAGTAATTGCAAGCACCAGTGAGGAAAATGGAGAGAAATCTGAACCTCAATTGGAAGTAAATCTTGACACCATTGTATTAAAGCATCTGACTGATCCGAGTTTAGAAGGGCTTGAGACTACAGAAATAAACAAGAGTATTGATACTGGAAAACCAGAAAATGTATCAGCATCAAATACAGGAGAGAAACTAGAGATCAAGGATGGTTCCGAAATCATACAAGAGAAAGCAAAAGAGATGGAACTAGCAAATGAATTTTTTTTACCAGAAACTACAACAAAAAGTAAGTTTAGAAAATATAGAATCTTTTGATTTAGTTTTAGATGAATTTTGATTTCATGTAGAAGCAACTACAGAAACTTTAGTTTTCCAAATCTGAAAAGTTTATTAATTTTTTCAAGTACCTACAAAACCCAATTTTGTTTGATATTGAATTTGACAGCTTTGATTTTATTTGACTCTGCAGAGGCTTGTACATAGTTGATTGTTCTAGATTACCCTTGAATATTCTATTTCTCTAATAATTTTCAAAGAAAATGTATATGTTTCCTTACATGGAAGTACTATATGCAGAGAGGAGTGTTCTATACTACTAAAATAATTCCTTGGCATCTTCGATTGAATGGTTTGTCGTGTGTCTTAAGTTGTGGTTGTGGCTATGGTTGTGATTACTGCAATTGCGGCTATTGCAGTGTGACTTTTATGATTAAAAAATATTCTTGAATTTGATGTAGTCTGATGTCGTTCAATGCGGTTGTGCTGCGACCTGATACGGCCGCATATTCAGTGTCACAACGCAATTGTGGCAGTCACCGCAATTGCAATATTGCAGCCGCATCACATGATGTAGTCCGCAATTTGAAACAATGGGTTTGACAATAAAAAACTAGTTTTCGAGAGAGAATATTGAATATTGTTTATTGCAAACAAAAGAACTACTTCAGTCCATTACGATGGTAACATAGAAATATCTCATATGCACAATGACAGGTGTACCTGAGCAAGAAGCTCCCTCAACAACGCCCACATCGGCGACTCCCGAAGTTGGAACTCTGGAGAAAATAATTCAGGAACAAACAAATGAGGAAGAGGAATCAACACTGGAAGATGAACAAGAGAATGAAACTAAAGTTCTTGAGGTTAGGAAATAATGAACTAAATAACAAATTATCCACATAGACAGTAGCATGTGATTTCACATACAAATAGCTCATGCATACTATCCATGCAAACAAAACATCAATCATTTTGTTTTCTTCGTTAGTAAGAGAAAACAAATGTACGCATCGAAAGTATACGAGTTATATACATTATCACTGCATCATCCGCTGTTACATTTAATTCATCATCGACTCTTCAAAAAAAATAACCTAAATAAATGGTAGATGATATACTGATTGTGTATAAATATGTATACTAACCGTGCATAGATATCATATACAAATTTGATTCTAATGCTGCAAATGCTGGAATAGGTAATTGGACTACCTGAAACAATGAGCAAAATCAGTGCTGAAAATGAAGAACATGCTGAACAGAAAACAGAATCACAAAGCAGTGTAAACACAATTACCAAGCATATTGATTCAGAAGAAACTATCACAACAGAGAGCATTGAAAAATCAAATGATGTCAAAGAACTGCAGAATACTCCAGGTATGGAAGAAAGTAATGAGCTTATGAATCCCCCAAATCAAAATTTCTTTTGAATATGTTTTTAGTCCTTATAAAGTAAGGATCTTTTGAGTTTAGTGCTTGTAAAAATATTTTTTTGGTTAAGGTCCCTGAAAACTTGTTTATTTTTATTTTGTGTCGCTCCATGTGCCAGCAGGTGTGATCAGCCAGAAAAATATTCAAGAATTATAATTTTAACTTAAATAATTTTTTTCCAACCAATCAGAATTGAAGAACACATGGAGTGGTACAAAAAGTGGGACAGCAGATGTTCTAAAACATCAACAAATTACAAGGACTAAATCCAAAATATCAACACATTACAGGGACCAAAACAAAAACACAGTACAACTAACAAAAGGGACTAAAATCAAAATAGAAGAATTTGCAAAGACATTAACCAAAAAAATATTTTTTGAAGGGATTAAATTCAAAAAACTAATACTTTAGAATGATTAAAAACCTATTTAAGCCAACAATCTTTAGCAGATTAAAATTATAAAGTTTTTGTTTCTACAAAATATGAACAACATACAACACTATATGTTGATTATGACTAGTTCCTTGGCCTCCAAAACTGCTTGTTGTGGCAGTAGAACTTTTTAAATTATACAACAACAATAACCAAGTCTTTATCCTACTAGTTAAAGTCGGCTACATGGATCGAACGCCGTCATAATGTTTTATCATAAATAATGCTCATCGACAAAACATTGATATATAAGTGATTGTTAACCATTGACTAAACATCTCACTTATGAAATGATAGGTGTGCCTCAGGATCAAACCCTGCAACCACTAACCACTATAGCATATGTTGGAGTTGAGAGTATTGATAGAAGCATTCAAGAGGAAATACATAAGGATGATGAATCAACAGTGACAAATAGCAGAGAGGAGAAGACACATGAAAATAAATTTGAGGACAAGATGAAAGTTCTTGAGGTATGAGCAGACTGCAATGAAATAAACTGAAAACAATAGATAGCACTAGGGCTGACAATGAACCGAACTAACTCGGTATTCGTTCAAATACTCGATTCGTTATTTAGCTCGATAAACTTGGTTCATGAACCAAATGAGCTGAATTTAAACTGAAAATTGAGTTCGTTAAATAAACGAACCGAACTTGAGTTGAATATAGTTCGACTTATTAGGTTCATGAGCTGTCTCGATATATATATATATATATATATATATATAATAATTTTTATGTTTATTATGGCTCATACATTATTTTTTATATTTATTGTTATTATATATGTAAACAAGATTATATTTATATATATAAAACCTTTTCTATATTTTTCAAATTTTAATTAATTAGTTTAGTTGTCCAAATGAACCATTTGAATGAACCGAATAGTTTGTGAACTTTAACCGAGCCGAACTCGAGCTAAAAAAATAACTCGTATTGAACTCGAGTCGAGTTTCGAACTGAGTCCTTATCGAGCTAAACCGAGCTGAGCTCTAGTTCGACTCAGTCTAGCTCGTTTCTGGGCCATAGATAACACAATGCATTTTCAAACAAAATATCCGAAACATTGCATGCAAAAGTCCAAAACATGTATCTTCCTGACGTAAAATATACTTCTATTCTGACAAATTATGTGTGATGACAGGGATTTGGTTTGCATGAAATAATTGCAAGCACCAGTGATGAAAATGAAAATAAAGCCGAACCCGAACCCGAACCTGAAGCTAGCCTAAACAGCAATGTAATAAAGCATCATGATTTAGAAGAATTGGAGACCATAGAAATAAACTCAAGCAATGATACTGAGGAACCAGAAAATGTACTAGCATCAGACATAGGAGAGAATTTAGAGATCAAGGATGGTGCTGAAATCATACTAGTGGAAGCAAAAAAGATTGAACTAGCAACTGAAAAGCAGTTACTGGAAACTGCAACAGGAAGTATGTTCCGATAACTCGAAAACTTTTGTTTTAGTTCACATTGAATTATGATTTCAATTTCTTAGACAGATGATAACATATAACTATATTATGCACAATAATGATAGGTGTACCTGAGCAAAAAGCTACATCAACAATGCTCACGCCGGAAATTGTCCAAGGTGGAACAGTCGATAAAACAATTCAGGAACAAACTCGTGAGGAAGATGAATCGACACCGATAGATGACGAGAAGCGCTGCAATCCAGAAAATGAAGTTCATGAGGTTAGGAAGTAATGAAGTGAATAACAAAATACTCATATAGGTGCACACTAATTCACACACATAACTAGATCATGCTTATGCAGCTTTCCAAACAAACAATTTTTCATCAATAGTAATACAAATTTTCATCATTAGTATTGCACACTACAGCATTTGACCGAGTTGAATCAGTTAAGAAAAACATCCTAGAAGAAATACATGCCGAATTGGAATCACCACTAACACGCAGCGAAGAGAGGCACGGATCCGAAAATGATTTTGATAAGAAAAAATAATGATCCTGAGGTTTGTTGGACACCTATAAAATACAGTAGAAAAGCATAGATACTAACCACACACATTCATACTTTGAAATCTTGATTATGCGATAATTAATTCAAAGAATCAAACATTTCTTTTCCTAACTTACAATATATCCTTCAGTTCTGACAAAGTATATGATAAAACAGGAATCCAATTTAGACAAAGCAACAGGTAATGAAAAGAAATCTAATCCACAATCTGATGAGCACAACCTCGAAACAACGGTTATACAACAACCAAATTTAGAAGGACATGAGACCACAGAAATAGGCTCAGGTAGTGATATAGAAACTGAGCAGATATCTGAGATAAAGGATGGTGGGAAAACAATACTAGAGGAGGAAGAAAAGGAGATGGAAGATGCAACAGATAAGCAGCTACTGAAATCTTCGGAACAAAGTATGTTCGGAACATTCTGTAATTGTCTTTTTTTATCTTGAGTTAATTTCACTCTGATCCTAAAAGCAACTAGAGAAACTTCAATTTCCAAACATTCAAATTTCATTATGCTTTTTCATATCCCATAAATGATAAAAAAGCAATGGAAGAAGTGTCAGTTATGCAGTTCCTGAAATCTTCAAAAGAGAGCAAGTTTTGAAAACTCAGCAACATTCTTTTTACTCTTTAGTAAAATTCATCTTGGTCCTAAAAGCAATTACAGAAATTTCAACTTTTCAAAATTAAATTTTCATCATGCTTTTATATACCCATCATAAAAGTAATTCTTGCAGTCATATAGGATTTAGAGTTTTCTATTTATAGAGAGAAAATATATGGTGTACTAAACAAAAGTACAGTATGCTAGGCAATTGCATTAAAAGCTACTACAATAACTCTTAGGACTTATAAGTAGCAAGGTATTGGCATGGCACTAGAAATGTGTATTTCTTGAGACAGTAAAAAAGGGTAGCCTAGTACACGAGGCTACCACTAAGTGGGGTATGGGGAGGATAAATGTATGCAGCCTTACATCCGCAAGCGGAGAGGCTGTTTCCAGGATTTGAACCTCTGGCATCATGGTCGCTAAGTAACAACCTTACGTTGCATCAAGCTCACTCTCTAGTTCTTGAGACAGTATGTACCAAAAAAGTACTACTTTTTTTCCAAACTTTGTGTGCCATGAAAATCTCATATGAATAATCACAGGCGTAATTGAGGACGAAGCTCAGACAGTGTTAGTACCAACATCTGAATTTGTCGAAGGCGAGACAATCGAGAAAAGCTTCCAGGAAGAAACACTTAAGGAAGAGCAATCAACAGCTATAGATAACGACAAAAGCCGTAGACCAGAAAATGAACTTGAGCAAACAACTGAAGTTCTTGAACCTGGAGAATGCATTGCAGGGAGGAATTTTCAAGCTGAAGCACAAAGAGAAACCTCGGTAAGTATACCATAAAATGTGCATGAAACCTCAGAAATTGATAGCTGTAGCATAAACAAAAGAAACTTATGCATGTTTGTCTTTCAATGATTTCCTGAGAACTTCAGAAACTGTATTTATAAAAGAAAAAGTGCTTATTGTAAACAAAATATAGTGGTTGTGAATAAAAGTAACACAAACTTGTCTGTTTTTCATCTCAGCTCAATTTATTTGCTTTCCCTTGTCTCTGTGTTACAGATTCCAGGAACAAACTTGGTATCTTTAAATCAAATTGAAGATGTGGATTTACCGGATGTAAGAAAATTTGAAAGCGGAGAGAATTTCGCAACACCAAATGAGGACTTTAGCTCTTCTACCACCATAGATGCTTCAGAAGGACCACAGAGAGATGAAAGCAAGAATACCCTTTATAGTTCATCGTCTCTGATACCTCGGGAAGTCGAGAAAGAAGATAAAGCCGAAAGCTTCAATCGAGCTGACATCGAAAATACATTTGACAAGAATGATGCAAGAACTAATGAAAACATTGAAGAACAGACCATAGATTATGAGAATAGCTTAGTGGAAGCTAAGATATCACTTCCCATAGAAGGGATAGTTGATAAGGTGAGCTTAATATAGTATTTGCAATGCCACTAACTTTTCTGTGATGCCTCACTAATGTGGCCTCATTCAGCATAACAAAATTTTGAATTTCGATGTGTTAAATAGGTAAAAGATCACGATGTCGAAAATTTCGAAGCAACAGACTCCATTGAGCAGAGAGATATAAAGGACTTGAGCTTTGAAAATGATCCTGCAAGAAAGGAAGCAGCACCAAGAGACTCAGACAAAGTTATAGAGTCAGAAGCAATAGAAAAACTGGAAATTCGAGAGCTCGAAACGGATCAAATAGGCAGTGCGAAAGGCGGCGAAGGAGAAGATGAATTTGAGAAAATAAGCCCATCATCTAGTGATATAGTCATGATCAAAGACTCTCAAGATAGTGATGTGAGAGTTTCACCAAAAAAACATCATGGCATCTTATCGGGCGTTGGGTCAAAGGTCAAACATTCGATTTCGAAAGTGAAAAAGGCCATTACAGGTAAGTCTTCACACTCAAAGACATCATCAGAAAAATAAAATAAGCATGTAGCCACATTGCTGTTCTGAATAGATGATGTTCAAATGGGTTTGAGAGCTTGTTCTTAGATTCTTATTTTGATGATGTACAAAAATATGTAGCTTCAATGTTGCATTATTTTGTTGCCTTATTCATATTCTGCTGTTTGTTTTTTATTTTGATTTCAAGGATTATCTCTTATCCTCCAACTCTATGTAATGTAATCATGTTCTGTCTTAATGAATTTCCTCTATTGTGAATACATACATACATATATATATATATATATATACATACATATATATATATATATATATATACATACATATATATATATATATATATATACATACATATATTATATATATATATGTGTATATATATATATATATGTATATATATATATGACTGCATTTTAAAATGTAATAAAAATAAATATTGGTCATACAAAGAAACATATATCCAAACAAACATATGTGGATTGTCAAGAAGATAAAAGTTACTTTAAATTCATCTTTTAATTTTTTACCATTCCTATTAAGCTCTTTCATTCACATGCTACTATCCAAACAAACATATTATTATTATTATTATTATTATTATTATTATTATTAGTTAGTCATTGATCCTTATAACACAATAATTAAGCTCTTTCATTCACATGCTACTACCTAAATTGTTGTATATACATTATTCAATATGCGTGAATAATTCTCCTTGTTCATTATGTTGAAATTCATGAACAAGTACGTGCAAGTTTTGCAATGTTAGGAGGGTAATCAATTTATCTTCTTTAATAAAATCGTAATCTAAATTAATTTATACATGACCATTAGTTTAATATGTCGGAGACCATTGGAATGGAATCATGCAATAATGAATTTGTCTCTAGTGCAACTTTTGCCTCTAAATTTCATTTTTTTAGTTTGTATAATATTTTTTTATGAAATTTCTAGCATTAACCCAAGACAATGATGGCAAGGACTTGAGAGGTTGTTGGGTCATTCTCAGATAAGAGGGTAGTTGTCTTAATGCCACCTCTTCCCTGAGTTATGTGTTTCTCTCCTTTGAATAGTGTTGTAAAAACCGGTTCTTATTGGTCAATTTAACTGGTGAACAAGTCCCAATATTGGTATGGTACAACAATTATACCGGTTAAAATCAGCCACAACTGTTCAAAACTGGTTATTGGTTTTCAACATTAATATTAATATATTATATATGTATATCTAACTTCACTAATATGCGGTTTAATCAGTGAACCATCAATTAAACCATTATACCACCATACCAATACTCGAACCGGTTTATAACCAGTATGGTATTAATAACATTGTCTTTCAAAGCTCACTTCATTTGTGTCTTAAAGTCTTATACTTAGGTTAGTGTTCTTGATATCTCTAGGTTTAGAAGAGAGGTTGGTTCATCATACAATGGGTCTACTACTCTATAAGTAGGTGGTTGATGATGTCTGCTCAAGTTGGTGGTGTAGTTAAAAATTGGAGCAATTGATTGTATTGGTTAAACCAATAATGTGAAAACCAAATCGGGCCAAGCAATCTATCAAGTTCGGTCATTGATCAATCATGCAAACAATCTTGGTTTGCACGGTTAACCATTATTTAAATCATTTTAAATCATAAAAATTCTAGTTCAATCTTATTAAATTGGAATAACCAAGAATAACTCGTACATCGAACTAAGCGCTTTACTTTTAGTAAAAAAACATTACTCTATGATGAAACAAAAACTCTAAAGAGAGCAAAAAAAAAGTGATGAACACACCACGCAAGAGGGGAAAGTAGTTAGTTGATGCCGCAACAAATGTGCGAACTAAAGTGGTAATTTAATTTTTTTGGAAACTAATATAGTACTTACGAAAATCTCGAAATACTGAAATATGTGTTTACTCTAAAAATATATTATCTTCAATGATGGAATTTACAATTGACATCTTCATGTGCCCTCAAAATTTTCATACAAAATAAGCAAACAAGAACTAGGAAGCTGGCCAAATTCACTATGCCAGGATTAAACTCATGATGCACGAAATTGAAGGAAGAGTATATTCAGCTCAATAGAAATGTGGTTGTGGATGAGCTCCAGCTGCAGCATATGAGCCACCATTTTCGGATTTCGGGTTTGAAGTGTTGGGTATCCAAAATGTGAGGACGGTCGAGGCTGCAGCGAACATAGCCCGACGTGGGGCCCACTTCAAGCACCAAGGTGCACCAATATGACTGCTCCAAGAAGCAACCTGCAGGGAAGAAAACCAGAGGGTGGTCATATTTTGGTGCAGAAATAGGAACTAAAACTGTTTTCTGAACTGCAACTGAGATTGAAACTAAAATTGATTATAGAACTATACATATAACTAGAACTGAAACTGTTTTTGGAACTAGAACAGTTTACAGAAACAATGTAGTTTTTTGTACTACCAAGGTATCCCCTCACTCTAAGGGTAAGGAACTAATCCATTTTAGAATGTATGGCTGCTCCTCCCAACAAGTGTCGCTCCCAGGAATCGAACCCTTGACTTTTTAGTCTTTCTGTGGATCTAGCAGGGCCTTACACCACTAGATCAGTGTCTTATTGGTTTTAGTTTGAAAAGTCAAACCATATAAAATTAGAAGTGGTATTCTTGGTTTGGTTTTAGTTTGGCAAAAGAGTGCAGAAACATTGAACAATGACAAAAAGTATAAAATTGACATGAATAAAATACATGAAACCATTTTGTGCTTAGATTATGCTGCTTTTTTTAGGTTTCAATGAAGCCCAGATATTTGGCAACAGGTTTCTATGCACCAAATAGGGCCAACATCAGAATAGTAAAAATGAGGTTCACATATTCAACCATGCATTGAAGTAATGGAAGGAATTGCACAACCCAAAACTGGCCCGTAATCGATCCGATGAGCTACAAATGATGGTTTGGACAACTTCCTCAATAGTATGAGAAGTGTTATCATTTTATGTATTCCAGAATCATATTAGAATAGAAAATAGATATGTACCTCAATTCTCTGCTCAATACTCCAAGCATGCATGGTTCCACTTCCTGAGCCTTAGACATGTGAAAAACAATGTTAGTTTCTATCGACAGTAATATTTATATGTTGGTAGAAAAATTATAAAAGATAGAACTTGATTTTCTGAAAAGCGTTAAAACTAACACAACAAATATGAATTACTAATGCATGCCTGGAGAAAGATAAACAACAAAACAGTGGTCCTAAATGATAATATTCGGGAGAAAATCAAGAAATTTTGATCCTCGTTACATGGACAAGCTAAGAGAAATGTTAGCAAATAAAAGTAACGAACAGTTATTTTCTGCTCACAGTATCGATGATTCGATTGAATCTGTGATATTTTTACTCCACATTTCAAATCAAAATTAAACTTCATTTTTTTATAAAAGTATATTAGATGAGAATTGAACAATACAAAGATGCGGATAAGACATCCTCATACTGAATAAAGAGAAAATCTAAACTAGGAGGTGGAGCTATGCAACAAAGCATGCAATCCATCTGCACATCTACTATAGAACACACACACACCCGTAAGAAAAAGACTCGTTGGCGGAGAACCAAAAGGATGCCAAAAGAGTAACCCTATCACAAACAAAATATAAACATGACAAAGAGTCACTTAAAAACCAACGTTCTTTTCCAACCATATACACTAAACTACTAAAGAACAGCAAAAACTGAAGACTGCCCAATGTTTTGCCATCTTTACGGGACACAACCTTTAAACCTGGTAATGAGAAAATAATTAAAATCCAACTTATACTCATCAACTCCTATAATTTCATTCAAAGGACCATGTTGACTAACTCATTTCATTTTGAAAAGTCCTCTAGACTCTAGAGCTCATCAAATTCAATCAGCAAGAATAGATTGAACATAAAGCAACTAATAAACGACATAAAAATTTGAGATTGAACAAGCCGACAGTTTTCACAGTCATCTTCTGAGTCACATTACTTCTAATGTCCAAACATCTTATACCATAAAAAGAAATATTAGTTTCTCGTCCTTTGACAGTTTGGTTGAAAATGAAAAAAGAAAACAAACGAAACCCCCACTAAATTGTATAGGAATGTTATACCTGCTACCACGTACTTTCCATCTGGGGTAAATGTAGCCTCAATTGTGGTACCAGGAGATGGTTCCAAACTAAACCCAAATTGCTGCAAAAAAGTTAGAAAACCATCAAATTCTGCATATTTTGACAAATATATCCTATAACGAAATCACAACGCAGAAACATTGATTACCAAAGAAACTAACCTTCTCTCCTCCATACGCATCGAGAACATAGATATTGTTATTAGTAGTAGTTAGAAGCATTGACTTGCCATCATTGCTGAATTTGATATCACAAACCTCGGCAGTGTCACCACCAACTAGAAAGGTGTCAAAAGGACCCTATACAAGTAAGGGAAGCGTCTAACTTAAGATTCAATTTATGAAAATAAAAGGCTAGAGAAAGAGTATAGATAAGAACCCTGTCATAAGAACGAGAATCAAACAATTTAATAGCTCCCCCTTCCATTGCAACAGCAAAGACCAGGCCTTGTTGGTCATAGGCAACAGTAGGTCTACCACGTAAACGTAAGATCCCCTGAAAACTAAAACAGTGAGCATAAATCATAATTTTATCTCTATTTCCATTTTCACTGGATGAAATGTTCAAATTTAAATTCTCTGAAGCTTAACCACAACTGAATGATATCATATCAAGTAAGTTATGAAAAGAAGCATATGTAGAAATGGTAACATGTTATGTATATAATGTACTTAGTACTCCTTGTACTACATTGTATAGTATACATACTCTTACCTAATATAACTCAGAATCTAGATATTCGTTTAACTAGCCCTTGAAAGTAAAACAATTACGGGCCCAACAAGAAGAAGAAAACAGGATTAACAACCTGGCAGGCATTTACACGGAGATCCCATATTCTGGCACTATGATCTACAGAACCAGAGATGAAGCTATCATTGATTGGAGACATGCAGAGAGAAACAACTCTACAAAGCAAGTTATACAGATCATCAGCAATACAATTATGTATAACAAAGGAATAGATTTGCACAGAATCAGACTAATTATTGTCCAAATCTCGGTTATGAAAATTATCTATCTTAAGATGGTTAAAGAGTGGGTGTGAGAAAGGGAAGCATATTTTACACACATCAATTAAACAGAGCATAAGATAAACAAGGTTGCTAAGCCAGGATTAAAAAACGTGAATCGCTATGCTAAATTTTGAAATTTGTAAATCATATTGAATTGTAAAATTCAAGGAGAAAATTAGAAACAGCCTAAAATATATCATTTGAATAATATATTATGTATATATGCTCAATATTTGAATAAAACCCAACACAATTCATGAATTACATAATCAAATAAGTAATAACCAATTGTCAGGTTGTTGATGTGGCATAAATAAGAAAGAACCATCCCATATTATTAGGGACTTGATGCTATATCGGTTCAGGTAATTACTAATAATTAGGATTTCAATTTTCAAATCCAATCAGTGAGTATCAATGTATGAGACTTAATGATATTGCAAAAAACCATCATTTTCATTAAACTACACACATATAGAGACAAATACCATCATTTAACACTTTCACCAAGGACAAAAAAATGAAAGAAAAAAGATATGAGGGGCTGCATCATACTGGGTCATGCGAGACTCATTTCGACCAGCCTAACCCAAATCGGTTTCAAGATACAATTCACGGTCCATGACTTAATTGTCCAATTCATACAATTTCAGTGGCGATTCCGGGAAAGCCTCAATTTTAGCCACTGATGTGTCTCGTTATATCACCAACTTGTATTGTATTTCGTATTACGATATGAATCGTGAGGTTTGGACAAAAATAGAATAACTATTCACCACAGGATGAAATTAAGACTCAATGAATCCTTTATATAAGGACATGAAAAGTATTAATAATCCCAGTACACAGAAAAATTTCCAACCAAGTGAACTACGTCAGGAATAAAAATAGGGTGGCCTAGTGCACAAAGCTCCCACCTCGTAAGCGAAGAGATTGTTTCCAGGATTTGAACCTATAACCTCCAGGTCACAAGGCCAGCAGTCTTACGTTGCGCCGAGACTCAACCTCTTTTTTACAAAAAGAATAGTTTTTTTTTTTATTTATTCATAAAAGGATTTGTTAATTATAGATAGTGATAGTAGTCCTACTATCTGAGACTAAATATTCCTAAAAAAAGGAAATGATACAACAATAAGAACCTTTCTTGTGATAATAAACAAATGTTCTCTTTGCTAACAGCATATAACAGCTGAACAAAAGCACCTAGGTTTCCTTCCACAAGGTACAAAATTCATTCATGAAAAAAATAGGTTCAAACCTCTGTTTATGCCCTTTAAAGTATCGTAAGCAGCGGTTATCATACATTGATAAATACCGTAATGATTCTGCGACAAGGAAGGAAGAAGTCAATAACTGCGGGCATTTTGTAGTCAGGGTAAATTCTGTCAAATCAAATTCAAATAGAGAAGCTCACCTCCAGTAGACTCCAAATTGTACCTTGAAGAACATATAACAGAGCTCGGATGATGAGTGAAACATATACGATCAGTACCATGTTTCTTATGATAGGTGGTCTTCAACAACCTGGAATTTGTGGTAAGATGCTGTATAGTTAGACAAGCCTAAATGCATAGATTACAAAGAAAGACAAGACGTAATGAGCTTACTATAATGACAAGAGCTCTCACATAGTTAAGACAAAGACAAGCGTGCCATTCGCACAATTATCACCTACTATTTGATTATAAATTAATATTTTAAAGTATACATTCACTGATTGTAAGAAGAAACTCACTTAGCATTAGCAATATCATAGAGTCGCACCGAGTCATCCTCACTAGCTGTGACAAGTAAATCATCGTTTCGATGGAAATCAAGCGAAAGTATCCTCCCAACCTGAGAACATGATTCATAAATCTTAGAGAGAAGACCCTTTCAGAATGAGGACTTCATTACCATGCCAAGAACAAGGTCAGAAATGACATCACAGATAGAATAGACTATGATTAAAAGGAAAGCGATTTCCTATGGGGGGAACACAACTGTAAAATATCCCCCGACTCAGTCTTCGAGTAGAGGGTGAGCTTGGCACCATAGTAAGGTTGTTGCTTAGGGATCATGAGATCATATGTTCAAATCCTGGAAACAGTCTCCGCTTGCAGGGTAAGGCAGCGTACATCTACTCTCTCAACCCCACTAAGTGGGAGCCGCATGCATTGGGTCGCCCTTTTATAGTCTTGGAGTGCCTATTCTTACTATATCACTTCAGTTGATGTATATACTAGATTATTAGGTATAATTGGATATATCACTTAAAAGTTAAAACTTAAATCTGAGGCTCTTGCAGTCTTCCATCAACTCAAAGCTACAGTTGAGTTACAAATTACAATTAGGGAAGAAAATTAAATCTATCCACACGGATTGGGTTTAAACCATTCTCTAAAACCCTAGCTAATCTATATCTTAGACTAGCAGCCCAGTGTACGAAGCTCTCACCTAGTAGGGTATAGGGTGTTAAGGTTCCATCTCAAAATCAATTGGCAACAAGAGTAGCCCAACGGGTATTTAAATCACGCCTAAGAGAATAGGGCAGGCGATATAGGAGTTCCCCAACACAGGGAATGTACATGTATGCAGTCTTACCCTCGCGGGAGAAGAGGCTGATTCGAGAACTTGAACTCATGACCTCTATATCACAAGGCAAGCAAAAACATAGAAACATAATGTTGAAATGGGTCTTAGCCTTTTCACTAGAGCTTCTTTACCACATAAATAGTGGGATCATGCATTTCTCACCTATGTCTACATCAATAACACTTTCCCTACAGCAACATTGCATCAACAAATTCCATTTACTAAAATGCTTAATAAGTCATCAAATGACTCTTTCCTTAAAATCTGGCTATCATTGCTTTACTTTTCTTAAGACCATAAACCCTAAACAAAATCACTACAAAGTGAAATATACATGTGAGTGTGTGTTTTGTGTAGCTGCAAAAATTAGATTACACTTATAATCGATTATAATTATAAACTATAAGCTAAATTTGTTTCTATTTGAGTATGTTTGCTGAAAAGCGATTTTAAGATATACTTTTTTGTTTAGATCATGTAAAAAAGCGATTTTTACATGATAAAATACGAAAAAAGGGTATGAACTATGATGGGGATAATTTTTTGGGTGAAAAATAATTAACTCAATCAAAACCCACCTACCCAGCTTATTTTTTTGAAATCAATTTTCTTAAATTAAGCTAAAGAATTGATTTTGAATGAAACAGCTTTTATCAAAATTGAAAAGTGAAAGTAATGAATAAGAAAAAAAGCTTACGAAATCTGAGAAAACTGCTCCAATGGACATGCTTCGAATGATATAGTCATCAAGCTCCAGAAGCGACATCGTTTTGATAGCGCAGAGAATCCTTCAATCCCAACTCTTCAAACTGTGATGCTGTGAGTGTGTCAGTGAAAGATAGTTATAATGTGAGGGTTTGAATTTTCAATAAGTTTTAGTAACTTATTCGAGATACGCACGAGACAATATTTTTATTTTCTACATGATTGAAAACATATATATTATTCGTGTAATAGTATAATTAAAAGTACAAATATTTATTATAAATACCAATTATAAATGAATAAATGTGTTGAAAGACTAAACTAATAAATATGATCTTAGTATTAAAGATGTATTGTAAATATATTATTACTTAAAAAAATTAAAATTACGTATTATAAATAATTTGCTTTAATTTCTTATACATATATAAGTAATATATAGAATAGAAAAGTAGTAATAATAAATGCTAAATAGATTTTGATAAAAAGGGGATTTGATTCAAAAAAAATTATAAAATAAAATCTGAATATATCAAACTATTTATGCAGTTATCAACGGGCGTTGGTTCAAGTGGTACATGCTTGATTCCCCTTAAGCAAGAATCCGGGTTCGAGTCTTGTGGATGTTCCCAGCTCGGACAGGATTGCCTCTAGTGCGAGGATACCTGTGGGAAACAAAAAAAAAACTACTTATGCAATTTTTTAATAATATTACAATTTATTTTTATACTTTTTATCAAAAAATTATAATATTATGTTAAAAAAATAAGATATAATCCTCTAAACTAAAATATATAAAATTAATTTTTCAGTACTAAAAAGTAAGAATGTGGGTTGACTGACACGGAGTGATTGCCAACACGCTAGTGAATATAATTTTTATAGTATATTTATAGGAGGATGAGTTTATCAAATTTCTGGTTGAAGTAACCTAGATAAGTTTTTCATAACTGTGCAAAATTGTAGTTTTTAACATTTCTTTTATCATGAGACTATCTTGATTCAAGTTCCAACCAATTTGATAAAATCAGAGCCAAACATCAAAGGAAATAAGTTTCATGTTTAATTAGTTTAAATGGTTAAATCGTTTGGTTTGATCAGATAATTTTATACATAATTAATACTTTTTATCTATATATAATTATATATAAATGTAAACTTTTATATAATTAATAATCATATATAATTATATTAGAGTAATATTTTTTGGTCTTTTCTGGAATGAAGTAAAATAAAAGATTATATTAGTGTTCCATTTTTTCTAATTTTTAGTGAATCGTTCAGCTTACTTTTCAGGTTAATCCGATTTAACACAGTTAATCTAAAATTCTCCCGTTTAAAGTGGTTCAACCTTTCAGCAAAGTCATTTTCAGATTGGTTTAGTGGTCAAACTGGTCGAACCGTATGATCCGGTTATCATTATCCTGGTTCCAATCTCTCTTTTACTTTTTACTTTTTCGAAATTAAATCTAAAATTGACACACACTTATAATTATCATATCTTTTCCTTTTATCTTTCGCAGCCCTTAAAACTCCATTGTTCCATAGAATTAGGTTTGGGTTTCAGAAATTCGAATACGAAGATGACAGAGATTGCGAGTTCAGTGGTTCACGAGGTTTTGGGACGAAAGATTATTGATGTAGATCAGCCAATTGTTGATTACATCGTCAACGTTCTCGCCGACGAAGATTTCGATTTTGGACTCGACGGTGAAGGTGCCTTTGATGCAATCGGAGAGCTTCTCGTTGCTGCGGATTGTGTTGATGATTTCTCCGAGTGTCGCTCCGTTAGTTCCTTTTCAATTTCTCAACTTTTTATTTACTGATTCCTTGTGTTTCTAGTAAACCCTAGATGTTATGGTGTTGTCTATGTTATTTGTTGGAATCTTTTTTATTTATTTGTTATCTGATTAAGTCATTGACGGGTTAGCCTCGGCGCAATGTCGCCTATAACTTCCAGACCTCACTACGTGGGAGCCGATGCACTCGACCACCTTACTTGTTTTGATTATGTCATTGATAGATTTTAAAAAGACCACATTGTTTCTTTTGAGGACACTAGAAACTTTCCATTTTAAGGCTCTATTTGACAAAACTGTTTGTAAAGTATGGAATTGACTGATAAGCTATAGCTGATTGAATTGATAAAATTAACTCTGCAACCGTACTGACGTAAATTAGCTTATAAGCCTCAAACTGACTGTGTTCGGTAACATTAACTAGGAGCTTATAAGCTATTTGAGTAGCTTATTTGACAATAATAAGTTACTTGTTGGTTTTTGGTAAATGGATTTATACTTCATAGTAATAAGATATGGACTTCATGTTTGATAAGCTAGTTGAGGTATCTCATGGGCTTCAAAGCTGGGGGCTAATCTCAACTTTCAGCTCCTTGTTTATAAGCTAATTCTGTCAAATAGAGACTACATAATTAAGTATGGCTAGTGACTTATTCTTGGTCGGATAAGCCAAATGTTTTGAGGACTATAATCTTTCATGGATATAATTGAAGGTTTACTCCTTATGTTTTTGATATACATCATTGATCTTTGGTCTAATTCATTGTTTAAAATAAAATTAACTGATTTAGGTATGTAGCATACTGTCTGAGAAATTCGGAAAGCATGGTTTGGTTAAGGCAAAGCCAACAGTGCGATCGCTTGCTGTGCCGTTTCGAATGAATGAAGGCTTGGATGATGGAGAAGCTCCCAAGAAGAAACCTGAGCCTGTGGATGGACCTTTGCTCTCCGAACGTGACAAGTTAAAGCTCGAAAGGAGAAAGAGAAAGGATGAACGCCAAAGAGAGGTCCAAATTTAAATTCATTATTATTATATTTTTGATGATTTGGGACTGGTATGTTTAACCTTTGCAAAAGTGATTTTGAAATATTCTAAATAAGTGATTTTTTAACTAGCTTTTATTTAAATTTGGCGCTATTTTGCATTTGGCTACAGTTATTAGAAGTATTTTTAGTGAAAGCTATTTTAGGTAAATCAGGGGGTTAGGGGGCTGTTTTTTTAAGGAAGCTACAAGATATAGATCTCATATAAGCGCTTTTCAGCTTTATTTGTAGCCTTTTCTCTTTAGCGCAAGCTCAATCAAGCAAACATATATGTGTTAGAAGTAGTGTTTTTATTAAACAAGTGATTGTGTGTGTTTTTATTAAACAAGTGTTTGTGTGAAAAAAGCTTAAACAAATGGGCCCTGCTGAAATATCACTTATAATTTTAGTTACCTCCTTATAATTTATACAGGCACAATACCAAATGCATTTAGCAGAGATGGAAGCGGCACGGGCTGGGATGCCTGTTGTGTGTGTTAGGCATGATGGTAGTGGTGGAGCAAATATCAAGGACATACATATGGAGAACTTCAATATCTCTGTTGGTGGTCGTGATCTTATTGTTGATGGTTCGGTTACACTTTCATTTGGAAGGCATTATGGTGAAGTTTTCCTTCTTCCTCTCATGTAACTTTTTGTTTTTTTTGCACTGGACTTGTTCTAAAATAAGAAACAAAAGAATGATAAGGATACACAAGTTGTTATTATATAGAAGTGGGAGTGATATCTTTTCTAACTACCTTGACATTGAGTTATGTGAAACATCTTTTTAGCTTTGACATTTGTCAGTGCCCGATTCTGATCTGTGTTTAATAGTGCTTCCTCAAATATGCAGGCCTTGTTGGAAGAAATGGTACAGGCAAAACAACTTTCCTCAGGCACATGGCTATGCATGCGATCGATGGTATTCCTATGAATTGTCAGATATTGCATGTGGAACAAGAGGTAACTGGTGATAGTACATCTGCCTTGCAATGTGTCCTCAGTGCTGATATTGAGAGAACTCAACTTCTGGAGGAAGAATCCCAATTATTAGCCAAACAGGTTGAATGTTGTTTCCCATTCCACCAGTAGATTGTTTTTTGTTTCGAGATTTAACATATTCATGTGTTGTTTTGCTTACAAATTGTATTATGTCAACTGGAAAGTTAACAATATTTTGGTTGTTTCATTAGAGGGAATCTGAGGACAAAATCGAGAGGAGTAATGATAATTCGAATGGAGTGGTTGATAAAGATAATATTTCACAAAAGCTTGAGGGAATATACAAGAGGCTTGAGTTGATTGACGCTTATTCTGCAGAGTCACGTGCAGCAACAATACTTGCGGTGAGTGAATCGATGGTTTATATCATATTATCATAATTTATTGAAGTAAATGAAGTAATTATTGATTCACCTTATTGGAAGTTCTTATTACATTAACCACGTAGGTGAGTTGTCTGTTGAGCTTTATGATTACCAAGCTTGCCAGTTGCAGAACTCTGTTGCATTTGCTGCACATTCTATTAGGCGGAGAATCCAATCTGTTTATGTTGAATACAGTAGTTGTTAACATCAAAATCTGAAAGGATGCATATATAAATGTATCAAAGACTTCCTAGGGCAACAAAATTTTAAAAAGAAAAAAAATGATATTTCAATGATACATATTGGTTGCTTCATAGCTAATAAAAAAAATAGAATCACTGGACAATTTGTGAAAATCCACTTTATCTTATTTATTAGATAATTCATTTTCTAAAGTTACCAACTTACTGATGAAGGCTTTTTACAGGGTCTAAGTTTCACTCCGGAGATGCAGAAGAAAGCAACAAAAACGTTTTCTGGAGGGTGGCGGATGCGAATAGCTCTTGCTCGTGCATTGTTTGTAGAGCCTGATATGTTGCTTCTTGATGAGCCAACGGTGTCTCCTCATTCTAATCTTCTATAATGGTTAATGCCGTAAATTATAGAATTTAATTTATTCTTTATGGTATTGCAGAACCATCTTGATCTACATGCTGTCTTGTGGCTTGAATCGTACTTGGTTAAATGGCCAAAAACTTTTATTGTTGTTTCTCATGCTAGGGAGTTTTTAAACACGGTAATATATATGCTTATCTTTTTTATTTATTTTTATTTTTTTGATCGAGGTGTTTGTTGATCAAGTGCTTTCACTAGCTATATGTACTCACATCATATTTTTTACATGTTAACTATATGCCCAGGTCGTTACTGATATAGTTCACCTACAAAACCAAAAGCTGACTACATATAAAGGGAATTATGATACTTTTGAGAGAACTCGAGCAGAACAAATGAAAAATCAGCAAAAAGCAGTTGAGGCACATGAACGTTCAAGATCTCATATGCAGGTATTTATTTTTCATTGTTAAAATTTTTCCTTGTAAGTATTGCCAATTTATTTTCTTTTCTTCCACTCAATTTTTTTTGGGCATTGTGCTGTATTACTAAGGTAGTGTAGTCACTTCCATGGTGGTGAGAATTTGTTGTCTTTGTCTTGTGCAAATATTGGGTTAACCCTTTGCATATGACTTTATTTTTTTCCTTAGTTTGTGTGATTCTAGGAACCGAGGAATTGCTTACTTGCTTGTCATTTAGAACTTAGTGCATTAATTTGTGGATCTATACAACAATGACTATCTATATTATGTTGTGTTTATTAGTTAGATCAGTTTGTGGTAGATGTTCGAACTTGAGTAATAAACAAGTATGGAGGAAATATAGATTATTGCATTCGTGGCATGATGGGTGGAAATTGATTCCCTCAATGTGCTTTCTGACGTTAGTTATGATTCTATTTTTACTTGAAAACATAACTTTGAATTAAGTTTTCCAGCAATGACCTCATTGAGAATGGTGATCAGTGAGGTTTTAGTCCAAAGAACTTGTGCAAATGAGATATATTTTTCTAGATTGTATTTGACATCTGCTATTTTTCTTCTGTACCAGTCCTTCATCGACAAGTTCCGTTTTAATGCCAAGAGGGCATCACTTGTTCAATCAAGAATCAAGGTACTTGTTATTGTCATTTTAAATACTTATAAATCAAATGCTAAAAAAGTAATGTGCATATATGTTTCTCTCTCTCTCTCTCTATATATATATATATTCCTTTTGCTGCTAAGCTCCTCCCTGGTTTGGTTGATTTTCGGATTCTGTTTAAATCATGACTTTTTCATATCTAACATTTCCCCCTAAAATAATATTTCAGGCTTTGGACAGAATGGGCCATGTAGACGAAATTGTTAATGACCCTGAGTATGCTCTGCTATTTATTTTCATTTGAATGTGTTTATCTATGTTCTTAGCTCTGTTTGAGTGTTTAACTATATTTTATCTGATGCGATATATAGCTACAAATTTGAGTTCCCAACTCCAGATGATAGACCTGGTGCACCTATAATTAGTTTCAGGTAGTACATTAGTCCCTTTTCTCTTGGCTTTCTTGACATATAGATTTACACATATACAGATAATATATATACATATAATGTTTCTCACAGATGAGATTTAGGCCTTATTTCTTACTTAAATTGAATTTTCTTTCCACTTTTCAAATCTGTGCAGTGATGCATCATTTGGTTATCCTGGGGGCCCCATTCTATTTAGGAATTTGAATTTTGGGATTGATCTTGACAGCCGTATTGCAAGTAAGAATGCTTACCATAGTCCTAGTAATGATTTTTCTTTCCTATCTATCATATCCTTGGGACACGTTTTGTACAATATTATGGTTCAATTTGTATTAGCATTGTCTAGTATTCATTTTAATGATTGCATAGCCTTGTAACATAACAATATGTGGTGGATATGTCACTAATGGCTGCATCTTTGGGCAAACTAGTATTTAGCACATCTATCTATGTGGGAGAAGGTTATTGAAATTATGACACAACTCTGCCATATTGTTTTATAAGTTATATCCTCTATGTTTGCATTTTACAGTGGTTGGACCAAATGGTATTGGAAAATCAACTATACTTAAGTTAATTGCTGGGGAGCTGCAGCCCACTTCTGGGACAGTTTTCCGTTCTGCTAAGGTAACTATTTCATTTTTAACATTGCCCTGCAACTTTACTATTAAAACTTGCTAATATTGCTTCACCCCCATGACATGCTTTCAACTGTTTTATACTATATTTTCTGCCTTCTTACATGACACTTCTGCAATCATTGTTTTCTGTTGGATTATCTATCTTTTCTAAATAAATGTCACCAGCAGAATTCAAAGTATGTGTCTGTTTTTTGCTAATCACATGCATATTTTAAGATGACTTTTTGTGCAATTTCAAAAAACAATGCTGAAAAGATTAATAAACAAAAAATATTGTATTTACTACTTGACACTCAGTTAGGAGCTGAAAATCATCAGAATGACAACATATCTGTCCTTAGTGATGTCTTTTACAGTTTTACTGCTTTAATTTTATTTTTTATTGTTACTTTAACATTGTCCTGTCTACAGGTTCGTATAGCAGTTTTCAGTCAGCATCACGTTGATGGGCTTGACTTATCTTCAAATCCTCTTCTGTATATGATGCGCTGCTATCCTGTGAGTTCTTTGTATTCAAAGTTAATTAACTTTTTGTGAGTGTTTTTATGGATTATCTTCTATTTAATTGTTTTTTGCTGACCACACTACAACCAGAGTTTCCTCCCTTCTATAATCACTGATTTCTATTAATGGAAACATCAAGGTTTTAAATCACAGCCATGGGGCTAATATTGTCTGCAATTGCGGGCTAATATTGTCTGAAATTGTGGGCTGAGGCTAAGCCTTGAAACCTTGGGGGGAATGCAAAAATGAATACAATGTTAGCTACAATTTTGTACATATATGAAAAATAATGGTGGGATTGGATCAAAACTGTAGGTTTTAGGCTGCAATGTGGTGCTGCTTAAAATTATTAGTACCTCTACTTGAAATTGTATTAATTTGCTTATTTGGATTTTCTTCAGGGAGTTCCAGAACAGAAGCTTCGAGCTCACTTAGGTTCTTTTGGTGTTACGGGAAATCTTGCTCTACAGCCAATGTATACCTTGTCAGGTATGTCCGCTTCATAGTTCATACTCATCCTTGGAATGCATTTGTATGTGCTTGATTTGAAACAGAAGTTCCTTTTTTATTTAAAAATTACTTATCAGACATGCACAATTTATGGATAAGGTTTTGAATTTTTTTATCGTTTTTCTGCTTTTAGCCTAAAGCTGAAATGAGTTGCTTCTTTAAAAAGCCATGTTTAAGTGAGATACTATAGAAGGGAGAGAAAGTAAAAGTTGTTTTTTTGTAATTGTCTCCAAACATAAAAATCTCTAAAAATATCAATTATGTGTAGCATCTTAAAATCGTTTCTTTAAGCGTTTACCCAAATGCACTCTATATCATAATTCATGGTCCTTTTAAAATAATTTATGCTTATAGATTTCAGGACACTCTGTTTTGAGTTGCAATTGATGTTTATATGTATCTTGCTGTTGTTAAGTATATCTTTAACTTTTCTGAATGCTTGACTAGGTGGTCAGAAAAGCAGGGTTGCATTTGCAAAGATTACTTTCAAGAAGCCACATATATTATTACTTGATGAGCCATCCAACCATCTGGTAGGTTGACCTGTCTCTTGAACATTTTTTGCCCCTTTATAGGTTACTGAACTAATAGTAATAATAGCTAGATTACTTGAATGTTTTGGAGTAATTCTGGCCACAAACCCCTCAACTCATATCACCTCATCTCTGCTTTGTTGTCACCATCTGATTACATTCGGTCCTACCTCGTTTTTCTACACCTCCATTTTGATTTTGTCACATAGGCAGATGTGAGTTACATATCACTTAAAAAGGTGTGTATCTAGCAGGGTATAGTCAATTTATAGCAGCAAATTCTAGTACCACTACTATGCTGTTTTCATGCATCACTGACCTCCTTGTTATGGAAATTACACAGCGACATGATTTTCAGTAGTAGCTGTCACTACTCATGGCCCCTGTTGTGGCAAATTGGGGCACCTACTTTTTTGTTGCTGGAAATTTCCATCTTTGCCCCCTCATTTTTAGTAGTTCCCCACTTTTTTATGAGGAGGAGGAATCCACTTACTCCAAGAGTCTCCTCATCCTAGCCATCAATTCTAGGGAAATCCAATGGTTTCAATTAGTGAGTAGATCTAAACCATTAGATGTCCATAGAATTGATGGCTAGGATGGAGAGTAAGTTTAAAAAACTTACTCTTGAAGTAATTGAATCCCCACTCTTTTATGAGAATTTAATCATTTCTCTTCTCTTTTCAAGTCAAAAGTGATTTTTGGCTAAAATCCCTTCTTCGGGGTTTCGACCAAATTGTATTCCTCTGTAGATCTTCAAACACTATTCCACTCCTTGACCAAACGCTTGACCCGCCATATTTTCTGGGCGAACCTTGGCATTTTCTGGCGACCCTGCTGTTTTCAGCAACATTTGTGTTCTCAGTGATTTTTGCAGCCCCTTCTTTGAACCTGTCATCAATACCATGCTACAGGCGACTTGTAGTGTCACACTTTTTGTTTATCATGGGTTGTGGCAAAATAAATCGCAAAAACTTCACGACTGTCAGGTTGCTACACCAAGGGGAGAAAAACATCCTACCTGTCTTTCCAGCCTCACCCATTTTGATCCCTTATGTCACTGCCAGCTAGCCACACTTTTTATTCTCAGATCCTGCCACCCAAGAGGTTTTCCGATGAGAACCCAAATCCTCTATACCAAAAGTTTTATATGCCTCTATACCAACCTAATAGGATTTTGCCTAGTAATAAATAACACACCTCATTTAATTTCTCATTAATTGTCATACTAACACATTTAGGTATTTGGCAAAACATCATTGGGTTGGTATAGAAGCATAAAAAACTTTTGGTGTAGAGGATTTGGATTCTTCCGATGAAGCTCTCCTTTTTTCTAGCCATGTCCTACCAACCAATAACTATGGCTGTTCAAATCTGTTTTCTCATCAAGCTCTTCTTGAAGAAGGCCTCCCCTCCCCCATTTGCATGTGACCTAATCTGGACTTTTTCTTAATAGAGCTTATTTAAAATGGAAGACATCACAGGGCTTTTCTCTCACTAGTTGACATCATTTTCCTACTTCATTAATAACTCATTTTAAGATGCACAATTGGTTATGCTTTTAAGATTATTAGTGCTTAAAGCTACTGAAAATACATTAACAAATATAAATGATCTTTTTTTTTTACTTTTTTAATTGAGTACTGAAACTTTGTTGATGGTACATAATTTTTTTTTAAAACATTAAGATTGTTAATGTTACTTAAGTATTAATGATTAGTGTCTTAAGGGGAACCAAGCTCTTACAGGATAAAGAGCCAAGCAACGATTAGTGGGTTCTCCTTAGGAAACGGAGACCTTGCATAAGGGAACCAAGCTCTTTGTCACTCACTTGGACCTGGCATTTTAATAACTAGTAATGCTTTTTTCTGGGGTCATTTAAGATTTTAACATCATTTGTCTTAAACCTTGTTCAATGTATATAGGAATCCGGCACACACTGCTTAATGCATGATGACATTAGATTATTATATTTGTATTAAAAACTTATTACTGCTAATAATATCACAAATAACTTCATAACGAAGTACAACACTTCATTGTAATGGTGTGAAACCTGAGCGGATGGCACACCATAAAATCTTTTCCAATGTAATAGAAATGTCTCCTGTGTTGTGAAACTCTTTATCAGGTGACAATAAATTTAGTTCAAAATTGATTGAACATATTATTACATATTGGAGAAACAGAAGTAGCGATTGTATCAGTTAGTTAGCTGCTGTTAGTTTCTGTTAGTGAGCCAGCCGATGATAGCCGGAAGCCAGTTGGTGAAGCTGGCCTTCTGTTCAATATAAAGACCAGTGTTCTCTCTTTTTCAGTCAGTTAATAAGCAACAACAACCGAGCTTTAATCCCACTATGTGGAGTGACAAAGCTGTAGTTAATAATAATAGGAATTTCTGCACTTTCTATTCTCTTGATCTTTAGTTTATGTCTCTTACATGATGTGATGTTGTAGGATTTGGATGCTGTTGAGGCTCTAATTCAAGGTCTTGTGCTGTACCAAGGAGGCATTCTCATGGTATTTTTTTTGCTCTCTTAATTCTTCTAATAACATGAATTTCGCCTAAGTGTTCTCAATCTTGTGCCCAAATCAAAATTGATATTGTTTTTGGCAGGTGAGTCACGATGAGCATCTTATATCCGGAAGTGTGGAGGAGCTATGGGCTGTTTCCGATGGGAGAGTGACACCATTCCATGGCAGCTTCCATGACTATAAGAGGATACTCCATTCATAGGAAACTGGAGTTATAGTAAGGGGAAGAAGGCACCTGCAAAACCTTTTCTTCTGTTCATCTTATTTACAATTTTGCACTCTTTATAAACTATGTATAACACAACTTTGATGCATTTTTATCATTTGGTAAACAGAAGATCCAATAATGAATAATTTTATAATGAAAATGTTTTAATTAATTAATTTTAACCCTTGAGAATATTATAATCGAGTGCACATAAGATAAAGTAGCAAGTGGTGATGACTCCAACAATAAATACATTAATATCATTTACATTAATAATTTTATAGGATGTCTCGTTGACATAACTTTTAGATAGGATTATTTGAAGTACAAAATTTGATTATCTTAAAGTCACTTATTTGATTCGATACTTTCAATTCAGTGTATTATGGGAATAGAATAGTCATTATACTTTAACATTTTGATTGTTGAATTGACCTATAACGTCATTAATTGGAAACCCAACACACTTCTTCAAAGGAATTCTGTTACATCCTTTATTGTTTGTAGTAACTTCTAGTTGGGAAGTATCAATAACAATAATGAAGGTGAGATTAGATACTTAAATGGAATTGTGTAATAATATTTTATCATGAATTACATTTATTGATAAAATATTATAAATCATTTATAATTGTTTTACCTATAGTTTATTGGTTTTCTTTTACTTTTCAAAATTCGATTAATCTTCATTTGATCTATTTTCTTTATTTTACTAGAGCTTTAATCTCATCTTGACATATTTAAATCACCTAACACATTCATTCATAATCCAATTTTGTTTATGTATTTGCTCATCAAACTATTCCAACATGGTATCCTCATCTCTGTTGTGTTGAGTATATATTCTCTTGTTGACAAATATTGTCAATGTCCAACCTCTAACATTGTGGACTTTATAGTTGTGGTGTTAACGTATCCTTAAGTTTGAGTAGTATCGACAATTAGGGCTGCCCTGCTCATGTTCATACAATGCCCACCAAAATTAGGGCTGCATGGGTATGCCCGTTTTTAAATAGGGCATTAAATATCATGTCCAGCCCACCCTAAACATGGGCTTGCGGGCTGCCCTAAATTAAAAAAAAACTAAAATAATCTATTGCACAGAACATTGTAAGATATTATATATTGTCTCTTACTTTTTATTTTAGTGCTGAAACATTGCAATATTCATATTATCATACTTGAGATAACATGGATACACAATGTAATAGTGTGATTCAAAACATAAAAGATAATACATTGTTTTGCATAAATTGGACATGTAGTTAATTGATAACATATTATATTTTGGAGAATTGCTATATTGTACTCAAGTGGTGAGAACAAAGTCACTCTTGTCATACTTAACCATCAAATCTCTTATTGCAGTATTCATTGTTGCCCGTGGATGCCATGTCTACTCGTTTGAAATGCCCGTGAGCAAAAAGGGCATGTTGGACGAGCATTTTAGGGTGGATGAACACATTTTTCATGTCTTGTCCATCCAAAACGTGCGGGCGAGCGAGCCCCATGAGCATAGCCCAAATTGCTAATGATAAGTTTGAGTAACACATTTTTATCACATACGATATTTGGTGCACTCTTCTTTATCTACCACACTTAAATCTTATGATGCACATCTCCCTCCGTTTTTCTTTTGTGTTATATGATTGACATAAGACAATTAAATCTAGTGACTTGTGATATAATATGATTTCAAATCTTTTATATCTATAGTAAAATTTGTTTGCCTCTTGCTAAATATTATATACACACTTCGTCTTACTTTGACTTATATAAAAGCCATATATTTCTAAAGCTTGTCTGCACATGTCTAACTTCCCATTTAATAACTCTCGATTCTTTAGCTAGGACAATATCATGAGCAACAAAGTATGCATTGTAGCACCAATTCTTGTATATGTTTAGTAAACATATCCAATACCATTATAAACATGTAGATGTTCAATGTTGACCATTGGCGAATTTCCACGACAAAATGGAAATCTTTCGAGACCTCATATTGTTCTCACACCGATGTTAACTACATCATACATACATGTTTTTTTGTCTCAACCTTTGTTCAATTATCTTCTTTCATAATGTTATAGTATGACACATGAACTCAACTCTCCATATAGTTTGTACAATTTTGTATATATCCCGTGCTTAAAAAAATTATGGACAAAAAGGGTTCTCCTCCACTCATCTAACATTATTTTAGACCTCATATTCCTATTAAATAACTTAGTGAGTCAACTAATGCCTTGATCTCATTGAATATTACAAATCTTATTTGATTCAACTTCTTTGTTATTTTTCATCGTTTTCAAAATTTGTTTCACCTCTAGCTCCCAACTTTTACCATAAATGCATAAACTTGATCGTCATCTTTCGCGTTTAGTCTACTATAAAACAAGGAATCATGACCATTATTGAAAAACTTGTGAAAATTATTCTTCCATTTTTTTTACTAATTTCATTGTCCATCACCAAACTTTTCCATCTTCAAATTTATGCATTTCATTAAGACTTTTTTATTTATTTACATTACTGTCATATACAAAAATTTAACACTCATCTAGAGTGTTCTATGTTATAAAGTGATTAATACGAATGATTATATATAGATGTATATGAAATAGAGATCTTCTATTCCCAAATATTCTTATCTCTATGTTTCAAGTCAATCAAATTTTATCAAATAATATAAAAAAGTTGTTTTTTGCTTTTATGTTTTTTCTTTTTAAATATGTGGCAACTCTCAATTGGCTTGGAACATAATAAGACATCGAAATTGGGACATATAATTTCCATCGATGCATATGACGTGACTCAAATGATAACATTAACAATTGAATCTTATTTGAATAATTAAGATTTAAAAATAAATGTAAATAACATTTTTAAATGATTATGTGATCATTGTTATAGATAACAATGTTGATGGACAATTTTGTTTATATTGGTTTTGTATTTTTCAAAACAACATGTATCTTAATTTTCAAACTTTTAATATCGGAATTAAAAGTTTAAACAATTGGGATTAAACTACTTTTTTTATAGTAGTGACCAATATGAAAAAATATATAATTAACATAATAGATGGACTTCTTAATTTTACTATACTCTTCTAGTGAGATCTCTTTTTGTTTTGATATCACAAATATCTAATCATATTTGCACATATTGAGTACTAAAGATTATATTATATCTAATATGTATATATCAAAAGGGGAATATCTATTTGATATTAGTGTAAAAATATATACATAATTATTGCACCTTTCACTATTTATTTGTATTAGTTATATTTAAAAGTAAAAAATAATTAAATATGAACAATAAATAATATATTAACATTATAAAACTCTGACACTATTCTTTTATTATTAATTTTTAAACAAAAATAATAAATAATATTGACTATATATGTATATTAAACTATATTACATTTAAGATTTGGTTGAGTGGTTGACGTATTCGACAGCCACAGACAAAGAGGAAATTCTATTTATAATATTGACCCTAGTGCTTACATTATTGCTTATTTCGTACAATAATGATAAAAAATAATTTTATTTATACAATTTTTAAAATAAAATATATTACTTAGTAACAGATAATATTTTAGAAGTATAATAGTGTTAGAATTTCCAACAAAGACATTTTGGTAATTTTAAATGATAACCGATTAATATGGTTAATACGAGTTAAATGAAAATCGATTATTATAATCAATTATAACTAATAGTGAATTATTATAGTATATCTATATGAGAACCAATTCATCCTTTTTCAGTTAAACCAGATTGTACAATTCATTTTTCATAACCATATTATAATATCTCCTATACCACAATAAAAAAATGGTGCCATCAAATATTACTTTCTTTTCTGTTTCCCACATGTATCCTCGCACTGAAGACAATCTTGTCCGAGCCAGGAACATCCACATGTATGTGAGGCTAATTATCCCAATGGACATTTTTTCCATCTACAAGACTCGAACCCGAGTTCTTACTTAAGGGGAATCAAACATGTACCAATTGAACCAATGCTCGTTGATAAATATTACTTTAATATATACCCATTTTTTTAATTTTACGAGAGAATATTTATGTCAATTTCAACTACCTATACTTTAGTTGTTAGATAGTGTTGTAGTGGACCACAAGAGTTGTTCTTATTCATTTAAGAATGTACTACCTTACAACAACAACAATAACAACATAAGAACATGTAACTCATACAAATTCATTCATAGAAAAAGCATATAAGACAAAATACTCAATAATAGACTTAGGTCCCTCAAAGGGTATAAATTGATTCATATTTTTACTAATTTGTTTCATTGTGAGTTTGAAATCTTTTCTTTCTCTTCTCAAGAAAACTCCCAATGGATTTCTTTATTGAAATCCCTTGTGGTAGATGCATTAATAATGCATGAAGTTGCAATGAAAGTAATGGTATTGAATTTCTTCTTCTTCCACCATTCTTAATTTCTTCCATTTCTTGATTTGCTAACCAAATTATCATTCTTGCCTGCATGTAATTATAAGTTTTAGATTATGATTTTATTCAACTTTTTATTGAAACCCAAAATTTTTTATTCTATCTTGAGAACTATACATGAAATTTAATCCCTTTTCATTTTAATCTAAGATACTAAAGAAAACTTAATTAGATATTGTTGCTCTTATAAAAAAAAAGTTACATGCTTTTAATTATAAAGGGAAGGTTACTTTTAATTTGATATTATGTATACATTACTATTGAAGTTCTTTAATCATAAACTAGTATTATTATATGCAACAAAATATATGGAAAATCACTCTCTCTAGCATAAATATTTTTTATAGAGAATTTTTTGAAGCATCTTAATGTTTAGTAGCTCTAATATAAAATAATCTAAATTATTATTTAAAAGTGATAGTAATCTATTGCAAAAATAAAAAGAAATTATGAACGAAGAAATTTACCACCATGCATACCTGAAGTTCTGTTATGTCTAATGTATGGCTTCTTTTATGAAGAATGGCATGAAGAAATTGCTTGCTTATGTTCAAAGGCTCATTCCTATAAAATTGTTATTGAAAAAGAAGAGTAAGACCAAACACAATGCAAGAATAATCCCATTCGTTGTTGTTTTAAAATTGTATTCTGCAACCGCAATTACGATCGATCCTAGTATTATTATTTCGAAAACTACGATAACTTGATTCTTCCACAATTACGATAAACACGATGTATTAGTAAGAACAATCACTATTGTAATTGTGAAAGAATGAACAAATAATAATTTTTTTAATAAAAAAATTCCAAGATTCTTACATTGAATTATGAGAGAGTGAGTAACTAGATGAAGAATGAAAATGAAGATCCAAAGTGCAATTTCTCTTCATAATAATAATTCAAATATTTAACTTGATCAAAACCAAGAAACATAAACAAATGACACAAACTTTGTTAATACAAAATGGACATAGATTTTAAGGTTGTTATATAGGTGTTGGAAGGAAGAAAAAGAAAGTGATGAATTGGAACAAATTAAAAAATATCTAAAAAGAAAAGTTGAATGAGTTACACACGTGGGAAATGAGTTACACATGTCAAAAACTTTTGTATAGGGTTGTAGCTCTCATTAGTTTATGTACATGTGTATTGAGAAACAATTAATGTTAGAGTAACATAAATGTGTATTTTCACGTGGTTTCTATTTCTTGTCACCTATATTTGCTTGCTCTTTACAAGTGGAAATTACCCAATTTGGAAATTTTGCTTTCTATGTGTAATCACACCTAATGCATTATGTCTCTTTTGTTTTCCTCTTCTTTCACGTGTTGGAATTCATATTTTGCTAAAATCACAACATTTTTTCTTCTCTCTTTTCTATTATTTTCATACCAAAGTGTTTTTATATGTTTATGTTGGTGGAGCAGAAGTAATCGATGCGTAATGTTGATCATAAAAATGCAAATAGAAGTGAAGAAAATAATAGAATTTATTAACGAATTAGTTCGGTCAGTTGTGTCTATATCTACAAAAGTGTTAATATTATTAGAGAATTAATATAAATTTTAACATATCAATATACCGAAATGTCAATGAACTATTTCTAATTGATGCTTATTATTGGTGGGATGTAAGTAATTATTTTCATCAAAAGTAGGTGTTTTATGAGTTTGTGTGTGATTAGAAAGAAGAAATTGTAAAGTAAAAACTTTTATTTAAACTTCCAAATTAAATACTTAAAGAAATATGACTATGATATAGGTTTTGATTTTGAATCTATTTTAGTATTGTGGAATTGATTAAAATATTTCAAAGATTAATTTGCTAGAGTTCTTGCTCATTTATAAAACCACAAATTTAAATATGTAAAAGCACTTTTTTTAATCAGCATATGAAAATGACTTTTAATCAGGTCTTTTTTTTATAAAAAATATTTGTGGAATTATTTTCTTTTTTCTCATTCACGAACAGGTTTTTACAATTACTTCTCCACATCATTACTGTAGCACCTTCAGTCATAATTTAGTGTAGTTTTCTCATAAAAATATAATTTAGAATATTTTTATCTTAACACTCTAGAAAGTCTCAAGAGCTAAAATTTCTGGCTTAGTTTATATTAATGAAAGTGAAGATTATGTTAATAATGAAGAAGACAACATTAATTGCTCTAAGTTAATAATTTTTTTATATCAAAAACTTCTAAGTTAATATTTTTTATTAATTGAAGAGAACATTAATTGCTCTTTGTTTTTTCTAATGTAAGTGAACATTATATGGGAGTACGAGGGGTATTCAATTTTTTTTGGGTGCATCCACAAAAATTAAGACTCGTTAGACTTATCACTTTTTTGTATTACAAAGGGTATTCTATCTTCTTGAGGTAGTTGTCCCTCGTAGATATTAAATTTTTGATATTTTATCATTATAAATGTTGTTACTGTACTTGCAACAATTATAAATGACACAAAATAATATTTATTGGATGAGTCACAACCAGGTCGCACTCTTTAAGACGTTTCGTGACACTGCCCAAAATATACAAGCAGACTACCACTATTAGTTCTCAAAATGCCCAGAATATGACAATATGTATCAATTCTTTTCCTTCAATACTGACTATCAGAGTCAGTTCTCGAAATTCTTAGTGCCACGAAAAGAAATGGGGAGAAGTTTGCCGGAAATGTATCGGCAAATATTATGAGGGAGAAAGAAAAAGCTGAATGAAAGCGTATTCAACTTGGGGCGAAAAAATATGAAGGGATGATGCTTTTATTTATAACATGAATTTTTTTTCAAGTTCTTCATCTCTCCGATGTGGGATTTGTGAGTTGATTATTTCAAAACTCTTCTATGTGAGATTTATGAGTTTTTTAGATTTCACATTTAAAAAATTTCACTTATGGTTTTCAACAAACCATATTCCAACAATAAAGATATAGTAAAGTCTTACACCACTAGATTAACGTGTCGAGACTTATGACTTTGATGCATAATTATTATATCATTATTCTGATTTTACAGGCTTCATATATTTCATACAACGGTTGATACTCATGAAACACTAAACATGAGCATTACATCATCATTCTCCTTTCAAGACTAATTTTATTACAACAATAATAATTAATTACCTAATATTTCTAAATATTTTTTCAAATATTATTTTTTATTTAATTAATATGTATAATTATATTTTTTATTTCTCAATATTAGATTTTGTAATTCGATTAATAACCATAATATTTCTAAATAATATTGCTTTCCAAAAGGCTGAATTTGAGGTATTCAAGTTTCATTTGAAATAAATTAAGGAAATATCATGATGTGCCTATTCCAATTTCCAACAATAAAATGACCGTTAATCATTAAAAAGGGAAGAAATGTTTTTTGAGGTGTGGTTTTGAATTGTTGTACAATATTTAGATCAATAGAGCATCATATTTTATACAATTAAGTTTATTTTATTTTATTTGAGTATATCGATTATTTATTGTTACCTTGTTAGATATAGTTTGAGTTATTACTATCTTACTGGTTGTAAAAACTTTTGCCTATATAATATATTATATACAAAAATTATATTAAATAATAAAATAATAACTAACAAAATAAACATAAATTATAAATAAATTCAAATAAAATGAAACTAATTATAAACAATAAATCTCAATGTTCAACAGAGTTACTTTCGTAATTTTTCACTTTGCTATATTTTATTTTTTGGTAAATGGTATAAAAACTAAGCTATATGTAAGATTTTGTTTTATCTTCCTAGACTTTTTAGGAAAATATTTATTTAAGTAGTTTTATAATTATCAACTTATGGTTATGATATATATAGAAGTGATGTGACGAGTGTGACTAAATAAAAGAAATTGGCCCCACATAATCCTAGCATCACTTTCTTGTCTTAATTTGAGTTTTGAAAATAAGAAATTCATGTAAGATTCTTATTACACTAGATTTTGAAAAATACTCTCAATACCGAATATGAAAATGATGTGTAAAATTAAAGAAAAAATAAAATATAAAGATATTTATATCCTTTTATTTTATAGTAAAATGTCATTTTTATTTTTTACTCTTAAAATTATATATAAAAACATCGTTTCACTCTCTAATACTGAAAATGATCTCGGTCCAATCCATCATTTTAATAAACTCTAAGTATACAAAGATCAATTTAAGAAAGCCAAATTTGTATCCCCTAAAGATACCAATCATTACCAAAATCTTACCTTTATAATAAAGTACCTAATAAACCCAACATTGTTAAAAAGGTTCTTCCTTAAAATGTAATATAGTTTCTTTGTAGCCACAACCACCACGTAACCACCAACTACACATCAAAATTTGATTTGCTTGTTGTGGTTGCTAAATTAAATTATCTCTTTTCCATTTTAAAAATAATTGTCCTACACCACTTTTTTTTTTAATAAAGAGGATGTGATTGGTGACATGATAGGAAATAAAGAAAAAATAAAAAGAGAAAAAATAATAAAAAATGTAAGAATAATATAATATAAAGCTTTTTTTAGGGTTTGAGAATGATTTTTAGATGTGAAGAGAAATAAAAAGTTTGAGAGTCATATTATCTCAAGGGTATTTTTTATGATTTCAATTTTTTTATTCATTTTATTATCCTTCTAAAACTAACTCGCAAAAACGAATATCGACCATTTTTTTTGTTTCCCACAAGTATCTCGCACTAGAGGCAATCATGTCCGAGCTGGGAACATTCACAGGTACGCGGGGCTAACTCTCCCAACGGACATTTTTTCCATCCACAAGACTCGAACTCGGGTTCTTACTTAAGGAGAATCAAACATGTACCACTTGAACCAACACCCCGTTGGTAATATCGACCATTTGATAGAGGGTATAATGTATGTGTAGGTGTGGACACACAAGGTAGATATAAAGGAAAGTGAGACTAATGTGATATTCTTGTGTTGTATGAAGTCATATAATATTAGCAAAAAAAGCTACCCAAACTAGGTATACCACATGGTTTTATTTAATCCATGCTCATGCTGAAAAAGAAAAGGTACCTATGTGCCACGTGACATGTGACACGTGAGATTCTCTAGACATAATTCATGTGCCATGAGAAAATGAGTGTGTAATGTGTTGCCTTATTATTGCATTCCCCATCACAAGTGGTGTACTATAAGCCAAATTTAATTTGTTTTACCTTTTCTTCAAAAAAAATTGCTTGTGGAATACCACTCCCACAATATAATTCTTTTATATATCGGGTGAAAAAAAAACGTTTCTAAGAGCAACATTTGTTAGGGAATAATCATATCTGAAAAAATTAGTTCCTTAGCTATATGGTAAAGGATATCCTTGGTTAAACAAAAAAAAAATGGAAAAATGTCCGAACAAAATCAACTAACTAATCATTTTATAAAGAAAATCAAATAAGTATGTTTTCTCTAAAAAAAACTAAACAAATCACACCTTTAAAAGTTGAGTATAATATTCATACACTATCATCAGTATAAAGATTTATATATACTCATTATATCATTTATCATTTATTTATATTTTCTTAAAGAGACAGTGATTATTAAACTTGAATTGTAGATGATACAATAACAATATATAAAACTCATACACTAATACTAAATACAATTTTTTTCTCTCAAAAGTTAATAGCTAGATGATAATAATTGATACTTTGGATATTTTTGTACAATGGTGACGACAAAATCTTCATTGTAAATAAATAGAAAGGGTGTACTTTGTATGGGTCACACTTTTAATAGCTAAGTAAATTGTTAGACATTAGTAATTGTTCCTCTCCATTTTTTTACAATGACTATGATCCATTCACATGTATCTCCCCAAACACCCTAAGTAGCACATTGTGGTGAAGGAAGCTACAACTAAGGTTAGCTAATAAATTAAACCAATTAATACACCTATTAACTATCCTATAGATATGGGGATAACATTATACGAGGAGTTCTACATTGAGAAGAATAACAAACTCAATGTGGTACTTAAGTCATGAGACTCTTCAACTTAATAGACTTGTCTTTTGAGTTGAGCTCTCCTCATGTGCTTAAGTCCTAACAATTGATATCTTTTATTGAGAGTTGTGTCACAGAAAGAGCTACATATAGACTGAATCAAACATGTATCACTTGAACCAACACCCATTAACGAAAATGACTTATATGATCTATTGTAGCTGATATTAGGACAACTTGGCGTAGGAGAAACATGAGTGTAGTTCGATCTTGTGGAGTATTCGTTTGTAGTGAAAGGTTTCTATTCATACCCTACGATGATTTTATGGGAAAAGAATGAAAAAAGTAATGGAACATTCCTACTGTCACCCCAAAATGAAAGGGGCAATCTCCATTTTTATTTTTCCACCGAGGCCAAACCTAAACTTGTGCTTGAGAGCCACTATTAGTTTTTCTATTTTGTTTGATGTCCTGATCAAATGAGAATAGAAAGTGATGAGAGGCTTGTGGGATTGATGGGAGCGACCTTTGACATATCATAGTTTCGAATCGAATCTTTTAGAAAGAAGATCTTTTGTCTCGCAGTAACCTACTTCAGTTCCCTTACGAAACTTTCGTTATTGTGTTAGCCTTACACATGTTCTAGCCATTCACATGGCATTATAAAATTAGATTTTCGGGATTTGTTTCAAATATGAGTGTAATATCTATACGCTTCCAATGTAAAAATTTATCCACACTCATTAGATCATTCACCATTTATTTGAATTACATTTTTCTAAAAAAATCAATGATGATTGAAAATGAATGATAAATTATATAGTAATAATATATAAAACTCATACATTATCGATGTATATATTTTTTCTCTTCAAATATTCCATAGATTTATAAATAACAAAATTAATAATTTTTTTTGTTATTTTACGTGTCTACTCGTTATATTGTGGTTTCATTGCTTAATGTGTCCAATTCCTCTTTCATGTATGGTTATCAAATAATATGAAAGGACGTACTCCAACTTTTACTCTTATATACTGTATGATGAATATAATTATTTTACTATATCAATATGATAGTTGATTCACCGATTTTTCGGTTGAACTCATCGTTACGCTACACATTTTATAATATATAAACACTTTTCCCATAAAATATTAAGAAAAGCCCGCGAAGAACCCTTATCCCTAATTCGTTTTATCAGAATCCATTACCACTGTGGAAATTCATCAATGGCATCATTTTCACTCACTTCGATTCCTCTCTTAAATTACCCTTTTGTCCCCAACATTCATACCTTTTCCTTCAAACCTTTATCATCATCATTATCATTATCATTCTCTAACCGTAACAAGAAAACCTTCACTGCCATGGCGGAAACCCTAGACTTCTCTAGCTCCTTATTCGAAGGCGGGTTTGGTTCCGACGAAGACGCTAATTCTGAATCTGTGGAGGAAAAGGAAGAGCTTCAATGTCCACCTGGACTTAGACAGTATGAAACAATGGCGGTTTTGAGGCCTGATTTGACTGAGGATCATCGACTTCAACTCACTCAAAAATACGAAGAGGTAACTTTTTTATTTTATCTCTTCGATTTTTTTAGATTAAGACTTTGTTTGTTTTCAAGTTAAGGTTAAATGTGAATCAAATTGAACATATATTTTTTTTAATGTTTTTTTCGTTTTATCAAATTGAGTTTCGGCAACCAACGGGCCTTGGTTCAAGTGGTACATGCTTGATTGCCCTTAAGTAACGTCTCAGGTTCGAGTCTTGTGGATGAAAAAAATGCTCGCTGGGAGAGTAAGCCCCATGTACTTGTGGATGTTCCCGGCTGAGACTGGATTACCTCCAGTGCGAGAATACCTGTGGGAAACCAAAAAAAAATTGACTTTTGGCATTATTATGGTAAAGACAACTGGTAGAGACAACCACTGATCATTCTAAGCTTGATGTTATACATAGCTGGTCATATGTCCGAATGATAAAAGGTGAAGGTTGTGTTAGACAATTGACAGATACATAAAACTTTATTGAATCTCTATGAGGTATGAGGAGTTTGAGCATTATTTTGTTTGATATAGCTGTGATAATTAAATAATTATAATTAATTATAAGTCGAAAGGTTGAGTTGACAAATTAGTCAAGATAAGGTTAAAAGTAAATGCATTAGGGAGAAAGTTGGAGTAGCTTCTATTTGTAGAAAAGATGGTAGAATTGCATCTTATTTGGTTTGGACATGCATGGAGGAGATTGTTAGAAATCTTGGTTAGGAGAGTAGACCAAATGGAGGTTAGTCAAATTTCTAGAGGTGGAGGGAGCCCAAAAAAAACCATAGGCGAAATGATTAGGGAAGTTTTAGAGATCAATGCTTTATCAATGAAATGATTAGGAAACCATAGGCGAAATGATTATGACGTTAGATTCATGTAGCTGACTCCACCTAGTAGGACTAAGGCTTGGTTGTTGGATTAATAGAACTTGATTGACAAGTTAACAATATTCTATGAGGAGGGCTTCAATTCTGTGACAATTACCTGAAATAACTAGTAGCATCTTTAAAATTTATTCCTACCAAAATAACAAAATAATGTTCCACTTGGCTCATGCTGATGGGTGTAGTTGTATGCTTGTCAGATAAAAACCTAGGATCAAAGAAGATACCTAGAAAGATAAGGATTGGTGAAAGGTATTCAAAACAATGCAAAAATGAGAGCTTGCCCCCTCTTTACCAAATAGATGAAAACCTTTTGTTATTTGAAGAAAACTGATTGTACCGTGATAGTAGGGGCTTCTGTGAGACAAAATGAAAAAATGGAAGATAATATGATTAAAACAAGCAAAGGAAGAACTAAGAAAACTATACAGTGATTCTTCAGGCACAAGAGTTAGGATCCCCTTACATGTCTGAGATGATGCCCTGGAGGTGTGAATCCTGACGCACTTCCTGAACTAAGTCTTGTCCTTCCAAGTTCCAACCACATGGGAAATATATAAACCCATTTAACTCCCCTTCTTCAGGGATTCTGGACAAGGCACCAACTGCCTTGTTTTCTGGTACATGCTTATCAATAATGTCAAAAAGAGTACCCTAACACTTGGTCATCAATAATGCTTTTCGTTTTATCAAATTGAGTTTCGGCATTATTATTTGGTCTGTGTACACTAGGAAATGTCTCCCCAAAAGATAAGGTCTCCATTGCTGGGAAGCAAGGACGAGAGCTATAATTTCCTTGCGATAGGAAGATTCGAACAAGATGTTTTCCTTGTTATTTTGCTGCATAAGGACAATCCAATTCCCCTCCGAGATGTGTCACTCTCCTCTCCGAAGATCTGTGAAAAAAGAGGAAGTCATTAATCTCTCAAGGTTTTCAAAGGCTTCTTGAGCCACCAAAACCCAATGGAAATTGTCTTTCTTCCTTAATTCGGTTATGAGGGCTTTGCCACCTTACCTAGTTTTTATAAACTTTTGGTCATGACTAGTTAACCCCAAAAACCCTCTTATTCACTCCCTTGTCATTCTTAGGATGTTTCTAACAATATTACTGTGTTGTGTGAAGTCGTCTCGTAGAGTCTCCTTGTGAGTTTGTTTGCTAGGGTAATAAAGAGAAGGCTTGGGAGTTATCTCACCAGAGTGTTGGTACCGAAGCCTTCCCCTCTCCCCATTATCGTCCAACTAGGTCTGTCAAGTGGGCTCCTAAGGCAGGTTTGTTATATATTACATTCATTAGATGCACTGATTGACTTTTCTAAAACTGTAACAATAAAATCCTACATGTCAATTTCCTGTTTTTTAGCAATCTTCCATCTGAATTTAAATTTATTACTCCATTTTATTTTTTAATATTATATTAAAGAAAAGCTCAGTAAAAGTGAGTGTAAGTTTTAATTTATTTTGATAATTTTGTCTTCAATTATTACTTGTAAAAACATTGGACATTTAGGGAAAGTAAAAAAAAAGTTGAGATCATATACATGAGTCATAGTGATCTTTCGAGTTCAATCGCTTGTTATGGAATCAAGACGGGGACTCATTTCCAGCCCTATACTTGAATCATAGTGATCTTTCGAGTTCAATCGCTTGTTATGGAATCAAGATGGGGACTCATTTCCAGCCCTATGCATGAAGGAGTGCATTTGAATTATGTGAAATAACACTTGTAAAGTTTTCTATTGGAAATTATTGACGAATGTAACTTTTTCTGCTTGCAGCTGCTTGTTGCTGGAGGTGCCATGTATGTAGAGGTTTTTAACAGAGGTGTTATTCCACTAGCATATAGCATCAAGAAGAAAAACAAAGCAGGAGAAACCAACAATTACTTAGATGGTATTTATCTCCTCTTTACATACTTCACTAAACCTGATTCCATAAACATTCTTGAGGAGACACTGCGAGCTGATGATGATGTTATCCGATCGATGACTTCCAAAATTAGGAAAAGGAAATATTAATCTGGTTAAATCTCTGTAGTAGTTTTCAGAAGAAAAAAATGGTTGGGAGATAGAAGAAAATAGAAACTGTATTTGCTTTAATCTAGTATCTGTTCATTTTTGTTTGGATTCAAGTATCCTGAAGAGAGGTGTAATTATAAGAGGGATGCAGGTACTATCATTTGAATTATGCTGAGTCTGAGTATTAAGTTACCTATGGTTGCTGAAGTTATCTTTAGTATTAAGTTGTTTACTGAATCCATATCACTGATTAACTCTATCCATTTTAGTCTCCTTAGTGAATTTGATAAGATACAGGGTAGCCCGATCGGCAGAGGTAGAGAGATATCAAGAAAAACTATAGGTAATCCACCTTGAATTGCGCGCCATGCGAGAGGTTGCATGATTGTCTTGAAGTAGCGCAAATATATGAAAATGTTACTTTCATGATGTTTAGTCGTTCATTCTATGAAAATCTAATGGTTCAGATCTACTTACTAATTTAAATCATTGGATGTTCTTAGAATGAGTGATTAAGATGTAAACTATGTTTTTTTAAGTTACTCCTAGAATAAGTGGATCCCCTCATTGCACCTTACGAGATCTGTCATATCCTTGCATAGAATATATAGTGCTAACTCCCTAGAGCATAGGAAATGTGTGGGTACAATGTTTACCAAGCAGAACTTCTAGTGACCACTATAACTTTAGGGCAAGGGAAAATGTATTGGACAACTAAATATTTAATCTTTCATTTATACTATATCATTGTAGAAAGAATTGTAAAACTAAAATTTATTATACAACCATGAAAGTGTTATAGTCTCCAGCATTCCAATCATCATTCACACTACTGACTTAAGTTTTATCAAATCATTCGGCATTCATGTATTAATTATTATTAACTCTTAAATACTCACAAGTTCCAATCATCATTCACACTACTGACTTAAGTCTTATTTAGTAAAAAAGGTGACATGATACATGAGAAACATATATAGTATTATTACTCTTACTCTCTTACAAGTGAAGATAGTTTTGGAGCAATCTAATCATTTAGTAGTATCAATAATCCATGATATATCATCATTAGACATTCCGAGTCTCATGAATTATTAGGGTGAACATTTTTTTGCCCCAAAAACTGTATCACTTTATGTGTTACTGTTTGTAATTATTTAGAAAAATACTTAATTATTAAATTTTAACTTGAATATATTTTGTTGACCAATCATAAATAATAACAAAAGTTGATGTGCTCCAACATCAGTAATCTATTTTTTTCTAGCTAGGGACAACAAATTCAGTCAAGCTCAAAAGAAACGGTTGACCTGGATGATAAGAATTCAATGACAATGACAAACAGAGGCAAATATGCTGAAGAGAATTAGTGGCAATCAATTCTACTAAAAATGGGGATCATGAGCCTAAGATCTTAATACCATAATACTTTAGAGACACAATAAAAAATTTGTGACTTTATTTTTGATTTTTCCAAATGTAAAGTGAGTAATCCTATTCATAGGATTGTAACATGAATGAAGAAATAAAATCCGGTATTAACTACATCTAATTACAAAATGGGCCTTTCTCCACAAGTTCGCCTTCAGGAACTTGAATTATTTGAGTTCTATAGATCACATTAAGAGGACCCTTTAATTTATTTAATAATCACACATTTATTATCCTTACATTAACATTAGTACAAAGGTACTCATAAATAATTTGAAATTTATTTTTATTTTCAGAAAAAGTTCAAATAATTCTCCATAAAAAATATTCTTTCATCCTGGTTCAAGGGCACATCATGTCCACCCACATCTATATAGGTCCTGGTCAAACGCCAGACAAGAGAGGTCCAACTTATACAGTTGTCAGTCATGCTCAAATAGTTGGCCTAGCTAAGTAAAGGACGACTTGATAGGAGAGGGTCTTGTTGGCAATATATAGGATTACATACTTCTACTATAGGAATTTCACATTGTCTGAATAAGATTATCACTTCGTCTACACTACATAGACCTCTGTTATAGAACTGACTATGTCGTCTGTATCGTGCATCGTCCCCTACCATACGATGAGAATGGACCTAGAATATGGCTACAACATTTGGGACAAGTTATAAGTCAACCATCTTGGATAAAGCATTGTAGCAGTCAGAGTGATGTGAGCCAGTGGGCAACCTATGATTTTATGGATGGCAATTATACAAGTAGGAGAACTACTTGGAGTCCACATTCTTGGAGCGAAATTATGACATTTTTAGTTATTTTTCAATAAAGTGAGAATTATTTTCTCATTGGTAGTTTGGGAGATTTTAGTATTTTTGTTATTATTTTTATTTATGCCAATAAGTCATGTAATTTTGGCTTGGGGGAACATTTCATATAATTTGCATGAATTATGGCCACTTAATGGCCAAATGGTGATATCCACCATGTACTAGGCGTGTGGAAGCTTATGGAAGTGTTCAATTTGGATTCAAACTCTTACCATCCATGTAGAGAGAGGTTGTAGATGTGTGGGTATTGTGAAGGTGTTCAAACTCTAACAACCAATGTGGGAGACGTAAGGTAGGCGTGATTCCATGTGTGGAATGTTGTGTAAATGTTCAAAATTGAATTCAAACTCTTACTATTCATATGGGAGAGATCCTAGCCGTGTGTAACTTATCTAATATGATTCAAACTCTTACCACCCATGTGGGGAAGAGATTTTAGCCATGAGGGAGTGTTCAAATTCTTACCACCCATGTGGGAAAGATAAGGTAGGTGTGATTCCATGTGTGGGATGTCATGCAAGTGTTCAAAATTGAATTCAAACTCTTACCATCCATGTGGGAGAGATTGTAGGCGTGTTCAAGCTCAATGTTAGCCGTGCGAATTCAAATTTCAAATGCAAACCAAGTGGTGAAAACATGTGCTTAGTTAGGAGACTCACTGAATCTAGTCATATGTTAAGTTAGTTTTCTTATGCATATTTATGTTGCTTAATTCGTGGAGTCGTTTTTGGGCCGACCATAAGCTATTTGTATGCTTTTTCATTCATGAATAAATTGAGTTTTATTTGGAATTGAATTTCTAGTTAGTGAGTTTCTCCTAACTTTTTTGTAGGACCAAGACCGTTCTTATCAATAAAGTCAATTTCTTGTGGCAAATTTTGCAAGCTTATGAAACACCTAGTGTTTGTGGCGTCATCCACCCATACCTTAATCCATCTTCTTTTATCCAAATCTACTCAAACACATATCTAATCTCAATTTCACAACATTCAAAATTCTGCACTAAAATCAAACCCTAAACACACATCCAAAAGTTAAGGACTTTCATCCAAGAAATGATCCTAACAAAGGCAACCACCCTAACATGTTGTTATCACATGGTATGGATGTGCCAGAGCCGCTCAAAGAGATAAAATAATTCACGCTTGTTTGGGATAGACCCGATATGACAAAATGGTTGGTCATGCCAACAACATTTGCTAGGGAATATTTCATGTCCATCTCCTCTATAAATAAGAGGAGATCACTCATAAAGAATTTCACATTTCTTACTTTCCTATACTCTTACATTCTATTCTCTTTAAACACATGTCTCCTTATGCTAACTTGAGTGTAAAAATATCTTTTTATCATCTGCTCTTATGCCAACTTCAGGCATCAATCAAACAACCCATTTCCCAAATTCCATAACTCCAGCCCGACAACCTTCATACTAAAGAACAAGTGTATCAGTGGCATGAATATAGATCATCTTATAACATGAGGTGTGTAATTTGATTATATGGGTTTTAATATCTCTTGTACTCACTAACACTTTGTTGATATAAAAATTAGAGTGACTATCCACTTTAGTTCTTAAAAAATTTCACATGTACTAATTTAGTCTTGGAAAAGTAAAAGTCCAAACTAGTATTCAAAGATCGATAATATTAATCACAATAATTTGTGTCAGTGGTCATAAAAAGTGCGAGAAATAATCAAATTGATTCATATTTAATATTTTTGGGATTGAGTTTTTTTAAATTTTTAAGTATTATTTGTAAACAAAATTGAAAGAAAAAAGTGTGCATTTAGTCTAAAAATTATATCCAACTTTGTCATATATAATTGTTGGGATCATTGTACATAATGTTATGCACAACACACTATTATTTCTATAAAAACTAATGGAAGTATTAGATGTCAATTTACAAACGATGAAAAAGTTTAAGGAGTGCTAATAAAAAGATCATTTGAAATAAACATAGCATAACCACTTCCAACCCTTCAATTCATGGGAATAACATGAACAAGCCCCGATATTCATTCATATGAAAAATCAATTAAAAAAATATACCTATGCAATATGGGATACAAGTTTTTGTTTTTTTATAATGGGAATCGTGTTAATAAATATAATAAATATAAGTGAATGATAATGTAAAAAATCTCATACAATATATATATATATATATA
>NC_032018.1:15519705-15524231 GCF_001865875.1 Lupinus angustifolius | reverse complement strand
CCTCATTATCGTCCTAATCCTTATCCTCATCCTCATCCTCATCCTCGTCCTCAGTCTATCCTTATCCTAATTCTCGTCCACATCATATCATCATCCTCATCACCATCCTATCCTCATCCTCATCCTCCTCCTTATCCCCATCCTATCCTCATCCTCATTCTCGTCCTCACCCAATCCACTTCCTCATCCTCATCCTCTTCCTCATCCTCATCCTATCCTCATCCTCATCCTGTCCTCATCCTCATCCTATCCTCATCCTCATTCTCGTCCTCATCCTATCCACATCCTCGTCCTCATCCACATTCTATCCTCATCCTCATTTTCGTCTCCATCCCTTCATCTTCATCCTCATCCTCAACCTCCTCTTCATCCTATCGTCATTCTCATCTTCATCCTCATCCTCACCCTCATCCTCATCCTCCTCTTCATCCTATCCTCATTCTCATCCTCCTCCTATCCTCATCCTCATCCGCATACTCAACCTAACCTAATCCTCATCCTCATCCTCCTCGTCATCCTTATCCTCATCCTCCTCTTCATCCTATTGTCATTCTCATCCTCCTCCTATCCTCACCCTCATCCTCATCCTCCTCCTCATCGTCCTCTTCATCCTATCCTCATTCTCATCCTCCTCCTATCCTCATCCTCATCCACATCCTCATCCTCATCCTATCGTCTTCCTCATCCTCATCCACATCCCGATCCCATATCTTCATCCTCATCTTCATCCTTATCCTATCCTCATCCTATCCAGATCCTCTTCGTATCCTCATCCTCATCCTATCCTCATCCTCACCCTCATTCTTGTCCTCATCCTATCCTCATCCTCATCCTCATCCTCATCCTCATCATATCCTCTTCCTCACCCTCATCCTCTTCCTGATCTTATCCCCATCCTCATCCTCATCCTCATTCTCCATCTCCTCCTATCCTCATCCTCGTCGTCATCCTCTTGGTCATCCTCATCCTCATCCTATCCTCATCCTCTTCCACATTCTCACCCTCATCCTATCCTCATCCTCATCATCGTCCTGATCCTATCCTCATCCTATCCTATTGCTTATCCTCATCCTCATCCTCATCCTCATCCTATATTCATCCTCTTCCTATCCTCATCCTCGTCCTCCTCCTATCCTCATCCTCGTCCTCCTCCTATCCTCATCCTCGTCCTCCTCCTATCCTCATCCTCGTCCTCCTCCTATCCTCATCCTCGTCCTCCTCCTATCCTCATCCTCGTCCTCCTCCTATCCTCATCCTCGTCCTCCTCCTATCCTCATCCTCGTCCTCCTCCTATCCTCATCCTCGTCCTCCTCCTATCCTCATCCTCGTCCTCATCCTCATCCTCATCCTCTTCCTCATCCTCATCCTCCTCCTCATCCTATCCTTATCCTTAACCTCTGACCTCATCGTATCCTCATCCCATCCTCATTCTAATTCTCGTCATTAGCCTATCCTCTTCCTCTCCCTCTTCCTCATCCTACCCTTATCCTCATCCTCCTCCTCATCCTATCCTCATCCTCATCCTCTTCCTCTTCCTCATCCTATCCTTATCCTCATCCTCATTCTCCTCCTCATCCTATCCTCATCCTCATCTTCATCCTCATCCTATCCTCATCCTCATTCTCGTCCTCATCCTATCCTCATCCTCTTCCTCATCCTCTTCCTCTTCCTCATCCTATCCTTATCCTCATCCTCATTCTCCTCCTCATCCTATCCTCATCCTCATCTTCATCCTCATCCTATCCTCATCCTCATTCTCGTCCTCATCCTATCCTCATCCTCTTCCTCATCCTCTTCCTCTTCCTCATCCTATCCTTATCCTCATCCTCATTCTCCTCCTCATCCTATCCTCATCCTCATCTTCATCCTCATCCTATCCTCATCCTCATTCTCGTCCTCATCCTATCCTCATCCTCTTCCTCATCCTCTTCCTCTTCCTCATCCTATCCTTATCCTCATCCTCATTCTCCTCCTCATCCTATCCTCATCCTCATCTTCATCCTCATCCTATCCTCATCCTCATTCTCGTCCTCATCCTATCCTCATCCTCTTCCTCATCCTCTTCCTCTTCCTCATCCTATCCTTATCCTCATCCTCATTCTCCTCCTCATCCTATCCTCATCCTCATCTTCATCCTCATCCTATCCTCATCCTCATTCTCGTCCTCATCCTATCCTCATCCTCTTCCTCATCCTCTTCCTCTTCCTCATCCTATCCTTATCCTCATCCTCATTCTCCTCCTCATCCTATCCTCATCCTCATCTTCATCCTCATCCTATCCTCATCCTCATTCTCGTCCTCATCCTATCCTCATCCTCTTCCTCATCCTCTTCCTCTTCCTCATCCTATCCTTATCCTCATCCTCATTCTCCTCCTCATCCTATCCTCATCCTCATCTTCATCCTCATCCTATCCTCATCCTCATTCTCGTCCTCATCCTATCCTCATCCTCTTCCTCATCCTCTTCCTCTTCCTCATCCTATCCTTATCCTCATCCTCATTCTCCTCCTCATCCTATCCTCATCCTCATCTTCATCCTCATCCTATCCTCATCCTCATTCTCGTCCTCATCCTATCCTCATCCTCTTCCTCATCCTCTTCCTCTTCCTCATCCTATCCTTATCCTCATCCTCATTCTCCTCCTCATCCTATCCTCATCCTCATCTTCATCCTCATCCTATCCTCATCCTCATTCTCGTCCTCATCCTATCCTCATCCTCTTCCTCATCCTCTTCCTCTTCCTCATCCTATCCTTATCCTCATCCTCATTCTCCTCCTCATCCTATCCTCATCCTCATCTTCATCCTCATCCTATCCTCATCCTCATTCTCGTCCTCATCCTATCCTCATCCTCTTCCTCATCCTCTTCCTCTTCCTCATCCTATCCTTATCCTCATCCTCATTCTCCTCCTCATCCTATCCTCATCCTCATCTTCATCCTCATCCTATCCTCATCCTCATTCTCGTCCTCATCCTATCCTCATCCTCTTCCTCATCCTCTTCCTCTTCCTCATCCTATCCTTATCCTCATCCTCATTCTCCTCCTCATCCTATCCTCATCCTCATCTTCATCCTCATCCTATCCTCATCCTCATTCTCGTCCTCATCCTATCCTCATCCTCTTCCTCATCCTCTTCCTCTTCCTCATCCTATCCTTATCCTCATCCTCATTCTCCTCCTCATCCTATCCTCATCCTCATCTTCATCCTCATCCTATCCTCATCCTCATTCTCGTCCTCATCCTATCCTCATCCTCTTCCTCATCCTCTTCCTCTTCCTCATCCTATCCTTATCCTCATCCTCATTCTCCTCCTCATCCTATCCTCATCCTCATCTTCATCCTCATCCTATCCTCATCCTCATTCTCGTCCTCATCCTATCCTCATCCTCTTCCTCATCCTCTTCCTCTTCCTCATCCTATCCTTATCCTCATCCTCATTCTCCTCCTCATCCTATCCTCATCCTCATCTTCATCCTCATCCTATCCTCATCCTCATTCTCGTCCTCATCCTATCCTCATCCTCTTCCTCATCCTCTTCCTCTTCCTCATCCTATCCTTATCCTCATCCTCATTCTCCTCCTCATCCTATCCTCATCCTCATCTTCATCCTCATCCTATCCTCATCCTCATTCTCGTCCTCATCCTATCCTCATCCTCTTCCTCATCCTCTTCCTCTTCCTCATCCTATCCTTATCCTCATCCTCATTCTCCTCCTCATCCTATCCTCATCCTCATCTTCATCCTCATCCTATCCTCATCCTCATTCTCGTCCTCATCCTATCCTCATCCTCTTCCTCATCCTCTTCCTCTTCCTCATCCTATCCTTATCCTCATCCTCATTCTCCTCCTCATCCTATCCTCATCCTCATCTTCATCCTCATCCTATCCTCATCCTCATTCTCGTCCTCATCCTATCCTCATCCTCTTCCTCATCCTCTTCCTCTTCCTCATCCTATCCTTATCCTCATCCTCATTCTCCTCCTCATCCTATCCTCATCCTCATCTTCATCCTCATCCTATCCTCATCCTCATTCTCGTCCTCATCCTATCCTCATCCTCTTCCTCATCTTCATCCTCATCCAATACTAATCCTACCCTCATCCTATCCTACTCCTCATCCTCATCCTCATCCTTCTCCTATCCTCATCCTCATCCTCCTCCTATCCTCATCCTCATCCTCCTCCTATCCTCATCCTCATCCTCCTCCTATCCTCATCCTCATCCTCCTCCTATCCTCATCCTCATCCTCCTCCTATCCTCATCCTCATCCTCCTCCTATCCTCATCCTCATCCTCCTCCTATCCTCATCCTCATCCTCCTCCTATCCTCATCCTCATCCTCCTCCTATCCTCATCCTCATCCTCCTCCTATCCTCATCCTCATCCTCCTCCTATCCTCATCCTCATCCTCCTCCTATCCTCATCCTCATCCTCCTCCTATCCTCATCCTCATCCTCCTCCTATCCTCATCCTCATCCTCCTCCTATCCTCATCCTCCTCCTATCCTCATCCTCGTTCTCATTCGC
>NC_032018.1:15519333-15519605 GCF_001865875.1 Lupinus angustifolius | reverse complement strand
TCCTCATCCTCATCCTCATCCTATCCTCATTCTCATTCTCGTCCTTATCCTCATCCTCATCCTCATCCTCATCCTCATCCTAACCTCATCCTCGTCCTCATCCTATCCTCATCATCATCCTCATCCTCATCCTTATCCTCATCCTCATCCTATTCTCATCCTAATCCCATCCTCATCCACGTCCTAATCCTCATCCTCATCCTATCCTCATTCTAATTCTCGGCCTCATCCTTTCCTCTTCCTCATCCTCATCCTCATCCTCCTCTTCATCC
>NC_032018.1:15512493-15519233 GCF_001865875.1 Lupinus angustifolius | reverse complement strand
TCATCCTCATCCTATCCTCATTCTTTTCCTCATCCTATCGTCATCCTCGTCCTCCTCCTATCCTCATCCTCTAGGTCATCCTCATCCCTATCCTATCCTCAACCTCATACTCTTCCACATTCTCATCCTCATCCTCATCCTCTTCCTCTTCTTCTCGTCCTCATCCTCTTCCTCTTCCTCTTCCTCTTCCTCTTCCTCTTCCTCTTCCTCTTCCTCTTCCTCTTCCTCTTCCTCTTCCTCTTCCTCTTCCTCTTCCTCTTCCTCTTCCTCTTCCTCTTCCTCTTCCTCTTCCTCTTCCTCTTCCTCTTCCTCTTCCTCTTCCTCTTCCTCTTCCTCTTCCTCTTCCTCTTCCTCTTCCTCTTCCTCTTCCTCTTCCTCTTCCTCTTCCTCTTCCTCTTCCTCTTCCTCTTCCTCTTCCTCTTCCTCTTCCTCTTCCTCTTCCTCTTCCTCTTCCTCTTCCTCTTCCTCTTCCTCTTCCTCTTCCTCTTCCTCTTCCTCTTCCTCTTCCTCTTCCTCTTCCTCTTCCTCTTCCTCTTCCTCTTCCTCTTCCTCTTCCTCTTCCTCTTCCTCTTCCTCTTCCTCTTCCTCTTCCTCTTCCTCTTCCTCTTCCTCTTCCTCTTCCTCTTCCTCTTCCTCTTCCTCTTCCTCTTCCTCTTCCTCTTCCTCTTCCTCTTCCTCTTCCTCTTCCTCTTCCTCTTCCTCTTCCTCTTCCTCTTCCTCTTCCTCTTCCTCTTCCTCTTCCTCTTCCTCTTCCTCTTCCTCTTCCTCTTCCTCTTCCTCTTCCTCTTCCTCTTCCTCTTCCTCTTCCTCTTCCTCTTCCTCTTCCTCTTCCTCTTCCTCTTCCTCTTCCTCTTCCTCTTCCTCTTCCTCTTCCTCTTCCTCTTCCTCTTCCTCTTCCTCTTCCTCTTCCTCTTCCTCTTCCTCTTCCTCTTCCTCTTCCTCTTCCTCTTCCTCTTCCTCTTCCTCTTCCTCTTCCTCTTCCTCTTCCTCTTCCTCTTCCTCTTCCTCTTCCTCTTCCTCTTCCTCTTCCTCTTCCTCTTCCTCTTCCTCTTCCTCTTCCTCTTCCTCTTCCTCTTCCTCTTCCTCTTCCTCTTCCTCTTCCTCTTCCTCTTCCTCTTCCTCTTCCTCTTCCTCTTCCTCTTCCTCTTCCTCTTCCTCTTCCTCTTCCTCTTCCTCTTCCTCTTCCTCTTCCTCTTCCTCTTCCTCTTCCTCTTCCTCTTCCTCTTCCTCTTCCTCTTCCTCTTCCTCTTCCTCTTCCTCTTCCTCTTCCTCTTCCTCTTCCTCTTCCTCTTCCTCTTCCTCTTCCTCTTCCTCTTCCTCTTCCTCTTCCTCTTCCTCTTCCTCTTCCTCTTCCTCTTCCTCTTCCTCTTCCTCTTCCTCTTCCTCTTCCTCTTCCTCTTCCTCTTCCTCTTCCTCTTCCTCTTCCTCTTCCTCTTCCTCTTCCTCTTCCTCTTCCTCTTCCTCTTCCTCTTCCTCTTCCTCTTCCTCTTCCTCTTCCTCTTCCTCTTCCTCTTCCTCTTCCTCTTCCTCTTCCTCTTCCTCTTCCTCTTCCTCTTCCTCTTCCTCTTCCTCTTCCTCTTCCTCTTCCTCTTCCTCTTCCTCTTCCTCTTCCTCTTCCTCTTCCTCTTCCTCTTCCTCTTCCTCTTCCTCTTCCTCTTCCTCTTCCTCTTCCTCTTCCTCTTCCTCTTCCTCTTCCTCTTCCTCTTCCTCTTCCTCTTCCTCTTCCTCTTCCTCTTCCTCTTCCTCTTCCTCTTCCTCTTCCTCTTCCTCTTCCTCTTCCTCTTCCTCTTCCTCTTCCTCTTCCTCTTCCTCTTCCTCTTCCTCTTCCTCTTCCTCTTCCTCTTCCTCTTCCTCTTCCTCTTCCTCTTCCTCTTCCTCTTCCTCTTCCTCTTCCTCTTCCTCTTCCTCTTCCTCTTCCTCTTCCTCTTCCTCTTCCTCTTCCTCTTCCTCTTCCTCTTCCTCTTCCTCTTCCTCTTCCTCTTCCTCTTCCTCTTCCTCTTCCTCTTCCTCTTCCTCTTCCTCTTCCTCTTCCTCTTCCTCTTCCTCTTCCTCTTCCTCTTCCTCTTCCTCTTCCTCTTCCTCTTCCTCTTCCTCTTCCTCTTCCTCTTCCTCTTCCTCTTCCTCTTCCTCTTCCTCTTCCTCTTCCTCTTCCTCTTCCTCTTCCTCTTCCTCTTCCTCTTCCTCTTCCTCTTCCTCTTCCTCTTCCTCTTCCTCTTCCTCTTCCTCTTCCTCTTCCTCTTCCTCTTCCTCTTCCTCTTCCTCTTCCTCTTCCTCTTCCTCTTCCTCTTCCTCTTCCTCTTCCTCTTCCTCTTCCTCTTCCTCTTCCTCTTCCTCTTCCTCTTCCTCTTCCTCTTCCTCTTCCTCTTCCTCTTCCTCTTCCTCTTCCTCTTCCTCTTCCTCTTCCTCTTCCTCTTCCTCTTCCTCTTCCTCTTCCTCTTCCTCTTCCTCTTCCTCTTCCTCTTCCTCTTCCTCTTCCTCTTCCTCTTCCTCTTCCTCTTCCTCTTCCTCTTCCTCTTCCTCTTCCTCTTCCTCTTCCTCTTCCTCTTCCTCTTCCTCTTCCTCTTCCTCTTCCTCTTCCTCTTCCTCTTCCTCTTCCTCTTCCTCTTCCTCTTCCTCTTCCTCTTCCTCTTCCTCTTCCTCTTCCTCTTCCTCTTCCTCTTCCTCTTCCTCTTCCTCTTCCTCTTCCTCTTCCTCTTCCTCTTCCTCTTCCTCTTCCTCTTCCTCTTCCTCTTCCTCTTCCTCTTCCTCTTCCTCTTCCTCTTCCTCTTCCTCTTCCTCTTCCTCTTCCTCTTCCTCTTCCTCTTCCTCTTCCTCTTCCTCTTCCTCTTCCTCTTCCTCTTCCTCTTCCTCTTCCTCTTCCTCTTCCTCTTCCTCTTCCTCTTCCTCTTCCTCTTCCTCTTCCTCTTCCTCTTCCTCTTCCTCTTCCTCTTCCTCTTCCTCTTCCTCTTCCTCTTCCTCTTCCTCTTCCTCTTCCTCTTCCTCTTCCTCTTCCTCTTCCTCTTCCTCTTCCTCTTCCTCTTCCTCTTCCTCTTCCTCTTCCTCTTCCTCTTCCTCTTCCTCTTCCTCTTCCTCTTCCTCTTCCTCTTCCTCTTCCTCTTCCTCTTCCTCTTCCTCTTCCTCTTCCTCTTCCTCTTCCTCTTCCTCTTCCTCTTCCTCTTCCTCTTCCTCTTCCTCTTCCTCTTCCTCTTCCTCTTCCTCTTCCTCTTCCTCTTCCTCTTCCTCTTCCTCTTCCTCTTCCTCTTCCTCTTCCTCTTCCTCTTCCTCTTCCTCATCCTATCCTCATCCTCATCCTCATTCTCATCCTCATCCTCATCCTAATCCTCGTCCTCCTCCTATCCACATCCTCATTCTCATCCTCAACCTATCCTCATCCTTATCCTCTTCCTGATGCTATCCTTATCCTCATCCTCATCCTCTTCCATATTCTCATCCTCGTCCGCATCCTCATCCTTATCTTCGTCCTCATCCTATCCTCATTCTATCCTCATTCTCATTCTTGTCCTCATCCTTTCCTCTTCCACATCCACATCCTCATCCTCATCCTCATCCTCATCCTCATCCTCATCCTCTTACTCCCTCATCCTAACCTCATGCTCTTCCTCATCATCATCCTAATCCTCATGCTCTTCCTCATCCTCATCCTCGTCCTCATCCTCATCCTCGTCCTCCTCTTCCTCATCCTCATCCTCGTCCTCCTCTTCCTCATCCTCATCCTCGTCCTCCTCTTCCTCATCCTCATCCTCGTCCTCCTCTTCCTCATCCTCATCCTCGTCCTCCTCTTCCTCATCCTCATCCTCGTCCTCCTCTTCCTCATCCTCATCCTCGTCCTCCTCTTCCTCATCCTCATCCTCGTCCTCCTCTTCCTCATCCTCATCCTCGTCCTCCTCTTCCTCATCCTCATCCTCGTCCTCCTCTTCCTCATCCTCATCCTCGTCCTCCTCTTCCTCATCCTCATCCTCGTCCTCCTCTTCCTCATCCTCATCCTCGTCCTCCTCTTCCTCATCCTCATCCTCGTCCTCCTCTTCCTCATCCTCATCCTCGTCCTCCTCTTCCTCATCCTCATCCTCGTCCTCCTCTTCCTCATCCTCATCCTCGTCCTCCTCTTCCTCATCCTCATCCTCGTCCTCCTCTTCCTCATCCTCATCCTCGTCCTCCTCTTCCTCATCCTCATCCTCGTCCTCCTCTTCCTCATCCTCATCCTCGTCCTCCTCTTCCTCATCCTCATCCTCGTCCTCCTCTTCCTCATCCTCATCCTCGTCCTCCTCTTCCTCATCCTCATCCTCGTCCTCCTCTTCCTCATCCTCATCCTCGTCCTCCTCTTCCTCATCCTCATCCTCGTCCTCCTCTTCCTCATCCTCATCCTCGTCCTCCTCTTCCTCATCCTCATCCTCGTCCTCCTCTTCCTCATCCTCATCCTCGTCCTCCTCTTCCTCATCCTCATCCTCGTCCTCCTCTTCCTCATCCTCATCCTCGTCCTCCTCTTCCTCATCCTCATCCTCGTCCTCCTCTTCCTCATCCTCATCCTCGTCCTCCTCTTCCTCATCCTCATCCTCGTCCTCCTCTTCCTCATCCTCATCCTCGTCCTCCTCTTCCTCATCCTCATCCTCGTCCTCCTCTTCCTCATCCTCATCCTCGTCCTCCTCTTCCTCATCCTCATCCTCGTCCTCCTCTTCCTCATCCTCATCCTCGTCCTCCTCTTCCTCATCCTCATCCTCGTCCTCCTCTTCCTCATCCTCATCCTCGTCCTCCTCTTCCTCATCCTCATCCTCGTCCTCCTCTTCCTCATCCTCATCCTCGTCCTCCTCTTCCTCATCCTCATCCTCGTCCTCCTCTTCCTCATCCTCATCCTCGTCCTCCTCTTCCTCATCCTCATCCTCGTCCTCCTCTTCCTCATCCTCATCCTCGTCCTCCTCTTCCTCATCCTCATCCTCGTCCTCCTCTTCCTCATCCTCATCCTCGTCCTCCTCTTCCTCATCCTCATCCTCGTCCTCCTCTTCCTCATCCTCATCCTCGTCCTCCTCTTCCTCATCCTCATCCTCGTCCTCCTCTTCCTCATCCTCATCCTCGTCCTCCTCTTCCTCATCCTCATCCTCGTCCTCCTCTTCCTCATCCTCATCCTCGTCCTCCTCTTCCTCATCCTCATCCTCGTCCTCCTCTTCCTCATCCTCATCCTCGTCCTCCTCTTCCTCATCCTCATCCTCGTCCTCCTCTTCCTCATCCTCATCCTCGTCCTCCTCTTCCTCATCCTCATCCTCGTCCTCCTCTTCCTCATCCTCATCCTCGTCCTCCTCTTCCTCATCCTCATCCTCGTCCTCCTCTTCCTCATCCTCATCCTCGTCCTCCTCTTCCTCATCCTCATCCTCGTCCTCCTCTTCCTCATCCTCATCCTCGTCCTCCTCTTCCTCATCCTCATCCTCGTCCTCCTCTTCCTCATCCTCATCCTCGTCCTCCTCTTCCTCATCCTCATCCTCGTCCTCCTCTTCCTCATCCTCATCCTCGTCCTCCTCTTCCTCATCCTCATCCTCGTCCTCCTCTTCCTCATCCTCATCCTCGTCCTCCTCTTCCTCATCCTCATCCTCGTCCTCCTCTTCCTCATCCTCATCCTCGTCCTCCTCTTCCTCATCCTCATCCTCGTCCTCCTCTTCCTCATCCTCATCCTCGTCCTCCTCTTCCTCATCCTCATCCTCGTCCTCCTCTTCCTCATCCTCATCCTCGTCCTCCTCTTCCTCATCCTCATCCTCGTCCTCCTCTTCCTCATCCTCATCCTCGTCCTCCTCTTCCTCATCCTCATCCTCGTCCTCCTCTTCCTCATCCTCATCCTCGTCCTCCTCTTCCTCATCCTCATCCTCGTCCTCCTCTTCCTCATCCTCATCCTCGTCCTCCTCTTCCTCATCCTCATCCTCGTCCTCCTCTTCCTCATCCTCATCCTCGTCCTCCTCTTCCTCATCCTCATCCTCGTCCTCCTCTTCCTCATCCTCATCCTCGTCCTCCTCTTCCTCATCCTCATCCTCGTCCTCCTCTTCCTCATCCTCATCCTCGTCCTCCTCTTCCTCATCCTCATCCTCGTCCTCCTCTTCCTCATCCTCATCCTCGTCCTCCTCTTCCTCATCCTCATCCTCGTCCTCCTCTTCCTCATCCTCATCCTCGTCCTCCTCTTCCTCATCCTCATCCTCGTCCTCCTCTTCCTCATCCTCATCCTCGTCCTCCTCTTCCTCATCCTCATCCTCGTCCTCCTCTTCCTCATCCTCATCCTCGTCCTCCTCTTCCTCATCCTCATCCTCGTCCTCCTCTTCCTCATCCTCATCCTCGTCCTCCTCTTCCTCATCCTCATCCTCGTCCTCATCCTCATCCTCGTCCTCATCCTTTCCTCTTCCTCATCCTCAACCTCATCCTCCTCCTCGTCCTCCTTTTCAACCTCCTCTTCATCATATCCTCATCCTCATACTCATCCTCATCCTCATCCAACCCTCATCCTCATCCTCAGCCACATCCTAATCCTCATCCTCATCATATCCTCTTCCTCATCCCGATCCTATCCTCATCCTCATCCTCATCCTCCTCCTCTTTTTCGTCCTCCTCGTATCCTCATCCTCATCCTCTTGCTCATCCTCATCCTCATCCTATCCTCATCCTCATTGTCGTCCTCCTCTTATCCTCCTCCTCGTCCTCATCCTCTTCCTAATCCTCTTCCTCATCCTCTTCGTCATCCTATCCTCATCCTCATCCTCATTCTCGTCCTC
>NC_032018.1:15510045-15512393 GCF_001865875.1 Lupinus angustifolius | reverse complement strand
CAATTCTCGTTTTATCCTCGTCCTATCGCCATCCTCATCCTCATCCTATCCTCATTCTCATTCTCATCCTCATCCTATCCTCATCCTCATCCTCATTCTCGTCCTCATCCTATCCTCATCCTCATCCTCATCCTATACTCATCGTTATCTTCCTCCTCATCCTATCCTCTTCCTCATCCTCATCCTCATCCTCCTCCTCATCCTATCCTCTTCCTCATCCTCATCCTCTTCCTCATCCTCATCCTCTTCCTCATCCTCATCCTCTTCCTCATCCTCATCCTCTTCCTCATCCTCATCCTCTTCCTCATCCTCATCCTCTTCCTCATCCTCATCCTCTTCCTCATCCTCATCCTCTTCCTCATCCTCATCCTCTTCCTCATCCTCATCCTCTTCCTCATCCTCATCCTCTTCCTCATCCTCATCCTCTTCCTCATCCTCATCCTCTTCCTCATCCTCATCCTCTTCCTCATCCTCATCCTCTTCCTCATCCTCATCCTCTTCCTCATCCTCATCCTCTTCCTCATCCTCATCCTCTTCCTCATCCTCATCCTCTTCCTCATCCTCATCCTCTTCCTCATCCTCATCCTCTTCCTCATCCTCATCCTCTTCCTCATCCTCATCCTCTTCCTCATCCTCATCCTCTTCCTCATCCTCATCCTCTTCCTCATCCTCATCCTCTTCCTCATCCTCATCCTCTTCCTCATCCTCATCCTCTTCCTCATCCTCATCCTCTTCCTCATCCTCATCCTCTTCCTCATCCTCATCCTCTTCCTCATCCTCATCCTCTTCCTCATCCTCATCCTCTTCCTCATCCTCATCCTCTTCCTCATCCTCATCCTCTTCCTCATCCTCATCCTCTTCCTCATCCTCATCCTCTTCCTCATCCTCATCCTCTTCCTCATCCTCATCCTCTTCCTCATCCTCATCCTCTTCCTCATCCTCATCCTCTTCCTCATCCTCATCCTCTTCCTCATCCTCATCCTCTTCCTCATCCTCATCCTCTTCCTCATCCTCATCCTCTTCCTCATCCTCATCCTCTTCCTCATCCTCATCCTCTTCCTCATCCTCATCCTCTTCCTCATCCTCATCCTCTTCCTCATCCTCATCCTCTTCCTCATCCTCATCCTCTTCCTCATCCTCATCCTCTTCCTCATCCTCATCCTCTTCCTCATCCTCATCCTCTTCCTCATCCTCATCCTCTTCCTCATCCTCATCCTCTTCCTCATCCTCATCCTCTTCCTCATCCTCATCCTCTTCCTCATCCTCATCCTCTTCCTCATCCTCATCCTCTTCCTCATCCTCATCCTCTTCCTCATCCTCATCCTCTTCCTCATCCTCATCCTCTTCCTCATCCTCATCCTCTTCCTCATCCTCATCCTCTTCCTCATCCTCATCCTCTTCCTCATCCTCATCCTCTTCCTCATCCTCATCCTCTTCCTCATCCTCATCCTCTTCCTCATCCTCATCCTCTTCCTCATCCTCATCCTCTTCCTCATCCTCATCCTCTTCCTCATCCTCATCCTCTTCCTCATCCTCATCCTCTTCCTCATCCTCATCCTCTTCCTCATCCTCATCCTCTTCCTCATCCTCATCCTCTTCCTCATCCTCATCCTCTTCCTCATCCTCATCCTCTTCCTCATCCTCATCCTCTTCCTCATCCTCATCCTCTTCCTCATCCTCATCCTCTTCCTCATCCTCATCCTCTTCCTCATCCTCATCCTCTTCCTCATCCTCATCCTCTTCCTCATCCTCATCCTCTTCCTCATCCTCATCCTCTTCCTCATCCTCATCCTCTTCCTCATCCTCATCCTCTTCCTCATCCTCATCCTCTTCCTCATCCTCATCCTCTTCCTCATCCTCATCCTCTTCCTCATCCTCATCCTCTTCCTCATCCTCATCCTCTTCCTCATCCTCATCCTCTTCCTCATCCTCATCCTCTTCCTCATCCTCATCCTCTTCCTCATCCTCATCCTCTTCCTCATCCTCATCCTCTTCCTCATCCTCATCCTCTTCCTCATCCTCATCCTCTTCCTCATCCTCATCCTCTTCCTCATCCTCATCCTCTTCCTCATCCTCATCCTCTTCCTCATCCTCATCCTCTTCCTCATCCTCATCCTCTTCCTCATCCTCATCCTCTTCCTCATCCTCATCCTCTTCCTCATCCTCATCCTCTTCCTCATCCTCATCCTCTTCCTCATCCTCATCCTCTTCCTCATCCTCATCCTCTTCCTCATCCTCATCCTCTTCCTCATCCTCATCCTATATCCTCATCCTATCCTATCGTCATCCTCATCCTCGATGAGGACCCTCATCCTCGTCCTCATCGACATCCTATCCTCATCCTCATG
>NC_032018.1:15509727-15509945 GCF_001865875.1 Lupinus angustifolius | reverse complement strand
CTCATCCTCATCATAATTCTTGTCCTCATCCTACCCTCATCCTCATCTTCATCCTATCCTCATCCTCATTCTCGTCCTCGTCATACCCTCGTCCTATCCTCATCCTCATTCTCGCCCTCATCCTATCCTCATCCTCTTCCGCATCCTCATCCTCACCCTCTTCCACGTTCTCCTACTCATCCTATCCTCATCCTCATCCTTATCCTATCCTATCCTCA
>NC_032018.1:15509201-15509627 GCF_001865875.1 Lupinus angustifolius | reverse complement strand
TCCTCATTTAGATCCTCCTCCTATCCTCATCCTCTTCCTCATTCTATCCTCATCCTCCTATCCTCATCCTCTTCCACATTCTCATCCTTATCCTCATCCTCATCCTCATCCTATCCTATCCTCATCCTCGTCCTCATTCACATCCTATCCTCATCCTCATTCTCATCCTTATCCTCATCCTCATCCTAAAACTATCCACATTCTCATCCTCATCCTCATCCTCTTCTTATCCTCATCCTCTTCCACATTCTCATCCTGGTCCAATCCTCATCCTCATCCTCATCCTATCCTCATTCTCATGCCCGTCCTCATCCTATCCTCTTCCTCATCCTCATCCTCATCCTCGTCCACATCCTATCCTCAACCTCATCCTCATCCTATCCTATCCTCATCCTATCCTATCGTCATCCTCATCCTCGTCCTCAT
>NC_032018.1:15508364-15509101 GCF_001865875.1 Lupinus angustifolius | reverse complement strand
CTCATCCTCATCCTAATTCTCGTCCTCATCCTATCCTCATCCTCATCCTATCCTCATCCTCATTCTCGTCCTCGTCCTACCCTCATCCTATCCTCATCCTCATTCTCGCCCTTGTCCTATCCTCATCCTCTTCAGCATCCTCATCCTCATCCTCTTCCATGTTCTCCTACTCATCCTATCCTCATCCTCATCCTTATCCTTTCCTCATCCTCATCCTTATCCTTTCCTATCCTCATCCTCATCCTCGTCCTCATCCTCGTCCTCATCCTACCTCATCTTCATCCTCTCCTATTCCTCAACCACATCCTTATCCTCATCCTCATCCTATCCTTATCCTCATTCTCATCCTCTTCCAAATGCTCATCCTCATCCTATCCTCATCCTCATGCTCATTCCCGTCCTCATCCTCATCCTTATCCTCCTTCTCATCCTATCCTCTTCCTCATCCTCATCCTCATCCACATCCTCATCCTCATCCTCCTCCTCCTCCTCTCCTCGTCCTCATCCTCCTCCTCCTCCTCATCCTCATACTCGTTCTCAGCTTATCCTCATCCTCATTCTCATCATATCCTATCCTCATCCACATCTTATCCTATCCTTTCCTCATCCACATCATCATCCTATCCTCATCCTCATCCTCATTCTCGTCCTCATCCTCATCCTCATCCTCATGCTCGTCCGCATCTATCCTCATCCTCATCCTCTTCCTCATCCTCATCCTCATCCTCATTCTCGTC
>NC_032018.1:15497706-15508264 GCF_001865875.1 Lupinus angustifolius | reverse complement strand
TCCTCATCCTCTTCCTCATCCCCATCCTATCCTCAACCTCATCCTATCCTCATTCTCGTCCTCATCCTATCCTCATGCTCATTCTCGCCCTCGTCCTATCCATCATCCTCATCCTCGTCCTCTGCCTATGCTCATCCTATCTGATGTGACCCTACCTAGGGCATACAATGAAGAGGATCTAATTGGGCTGGAGGGCCCATGAGTCGGTCCATGAGCAAGAAGGCTCATCAATCTCTCAATCAACTCATCGAAGGAGTACTTGAAGATGCAAGGCCCAACACAGAGATCAAGCCCATCAATTTTTCCATATTCATAGAAATTCCCCAAGTTGGCCACGGCCAAGGAGGGCTTGATTAAGGCATGCTTTAGCTGATTTAATAAAGTGAGGGATTAACACCCTCACTAGTATTTAAGAACTTGATAGTTACCTATTTTACTTTGGAACTTTTATTACTTTGTATCTAAAATAAATATGGCCGAAATTACCTTATTAAATGGCCATTAGGAACTTGTAATCCAGGTTTGAATTCCTTTCCTTATGGGAGGACTTGAAGATGGCATGCAACCAGCAAGGAATTAAAGGAAATCTTTCCTTATGAAGAGCATGAAGGGGGGTTTGTAATTCCAAGGGAAATCAGCGTCGAATCAAAGAATATCACCTCCTTAATTGAGCAACATCATTATGGAAAATATTCAAAAGGTTACCAAAGAGAGAGTGCACGTGTGGCTTAAAAGAAGGAAACAAATTAAAAGTTTCCATACTTGTTCCAATTTTCAAATCAAATCAGATTAGGAACAAGTATGCCAATTAGGAAAGAATTTTCAAATGCAAACTCCTCCTTTAAAGAAGACTACACGTGAGACATTGAAGATGAATCAAGGAGGGTGAACCTTGTGCTAAAAAAGGCTGGATACATCATCACACAAGCTGCCATATATGGAAAGAGCAATCTGAGTGCATCAAGGGTTTTAATACCATTTCACACGTTTTCTTTGTTTGAATCAAGGCTTGAATGCCAAATTAATATGCTTTCAATTAGAATCAATAGGGCAACCGAATTCCCTATATGTAATGGCAAGCAAAATGAAATGAGGCAATTCAGATTTTGTTGGAAATATTCCATAGCTAGTGAGTGCATTCCTCCTAGTGTTCTTGGTTCAACCAAGCTTGTTTTCTTATCAAGATACTCATCTTGTGGCGAAAATTCCTTAAGGCTTATCAAGAATCACTTCTTGTGGCGCCTCCATCCTTCTTGTCTTCTCCATCTTCTTGTTCCCAAACTCACGGCCAAACACTCACCAAAACCACCCAAAATCCCCTCATTTCCCACGGCCAAACACCCATAAAACACTCTCACATAACCCTAATCCTCACGGCCAAAATTCCCCAAACATATCCCAAACACATTCCATAACATCACAAGTACACCAATCATCAACCAAACAACCACCAAATCCATCAAACACAATCAAAACCCCACGGCCCAAAACAAATACAATTCCGAAAGTCCCAAAAAGTAATTACCATCAAGAATGATCCAAAACAAAAACGTAATCCCCCTATAGGATTACATCAAATAAGGATGAGGATGAGGATGAGGAAGAGGATGAGGATAAGGAGAAGGATAGGATGAGGACGAGGATAGGATGAGGACTAGAATGAGGAGGAGGATAGGATGAGGAAGAGGATGAGGATAGAATGACGACGAGAATGTGGATGAGGATAGGATGAAGAGGAGGATGAGGATGAGGATGATGAAAGGATGAGTACGAGAATGAGAATGAGGATAGGATGAGGATGAGGATAGGATGAGGACTAGAATGAGGATGAGGATGAGGATACGATGAGGAAGGAATAGAGAGTACGTGAGGGAGAGACATTCACGAATACAAAAAAGAAATACAAAAAAAAAAAGAGAGGAAAAAGTGAGCAAGAGAGTTTTATTACTAACCAAAGAAAAAGTATGTCTAATTTTGCAGGTGATGGAAGAGAGTCCCCTAGGACGGCAGCCTACTTATAGTCCCTTCATGATATTCATGAACAACTCATAACCCTCCAACAACAAATGGAGGAAATGCGGGTTCAGAACCAAAGACGCCGAAACATCGACTCTAGTGATTCTGAAACCGAGAGGAGAAGGAGACGGAGAGAAAGGAGGCATGATGGAGGTCATAGGAGAGATGATCGGTTGGAAGGCATCAAGGTTAAAATCCCTACATTCATGGGGATGAATAACCCTGAGGCTTACTTGGAGTGGGAACTCAAAATCGAACAAGTGTTCGAATGTCACAACTATACCGAAGAAAAGAAAGTCAAGGTAGCAGCCCTCGAGTTCAAGGAGTATGCTATGGTCTGGTGGGATCAACTCCAAAAAGAGAGGAGGCGATGCGGTGCTGAACTACTAGACAATTGGGATGAGATGAAGGTAATAATGCAAAAGAGGTTTGCGGCATCCTTTCAACGGGATATCCATAACAAACTTCAGCGGCTGACCCAAGGTACCAAGTCTGTAGACGAGTACTTTAAAGAGATGGAGTTGGCTCTGTTAAGATCTAACTTTCATGAGGATCGTGAAGCTACAATGGCACGTTTCCTTCATGGGTTAAATCAAGACATCCAGGATGTGGTAGAGTTACAACCTTATGTGGAGCTGGAGGATCTGGTCCAACAAGCCATTAAGGTGGAACAACAACTGAAGAGGAGGAAATCAAAATACTCCTCCAACTCAAAATTCCAGTCTTCGGGGTGGAAGGATAGAAACAAGAAGGAGGGCCCTAATCCTAAGGAGGCCGTGAGCTCTTCCCAAGGGAAGAAGCCCATGGAAAATACTACTCGGAGTCGGGAGGTCAAATGCTTCAAATGTCTTGGGCATGGTCACATAGCTTCTCAATGCCCAACCAGAAGGACCATGGTGATGAAAAATGGAGTGGTGGAATCTCAATCCGAGACTTCAAGTTCTGAGGAGAGTGAAGAAGATGCCCATGTTCCAGATGGAGACTTACTCATGGTGCGGAGGCTCTTAGGGAGTCAAGTAAGAGAAGATGAGGATGGTCAAAGGGAGAACATCTTCCACACTAGATGTTTGGTACAAAGGAATGTTTGTTCCCTAATCATTGATGGTGGCAGTTGTGCTAATGTGGTAAGCACAAGGTTGGTATCTAAACTTAACCTTGTGACGAGGATCCACCCAACTCCTTATCGACTACAATGGCTAAGCGAGGTTGGAGAAATGATTGTGAATCAGCAAGCTGAGATCCCCTTTTCTATAGGGAAGTATGAGGATTCGGTCCTCTGTGATGTGGTTGTAATGGAGGCCAGCCATATGCTACTTGGCAGGCCTTGGCAGTATGACCGGAAAGCCATTCATGATGGCTTCTCCAATAAATATACCTTTATGCATTGTAACAAGAAAATTGTATTATCACCCTTGTCCCCAAGGCAAGTAGGTGAAGATCAAAAAAAGTTGAAAGAAAAGATGGATCGAGAAAAAAAAGAAGAAAAAGAAAAAAGAAACGATCCAGAAAAAAAGAATGAAAAAGAAAAAAATATTGAAAAAGAAAAAAAAGAAGGAAAAAGAAAAGAATGAAAAAAAAGATGAGAAGAAAAAGAAAAGCTTTATGGCTTCCAAAGGGGAAGTAAAGGGTGCTATCCTTACAAGACAACCCATTTACTTACTCATTGGACAACAATTTTGTTTGAATACTAACTCTAATGTTGTTGTGCCTGATGCTGTTAAAAGTTTTCTGCAGGAATTTGAGGATGTATTTCCTCAAGAGGTCCCACGTGGCCTCCCACCTTTAAGGGGAATTGAGCATCATATTGATCTCATCCCCGGAGCATCTTTGCCCAATAGGCCTGCCTATCGGAGCAACCCTCATGACACTCATGAGATACAAAAGCAAGTTGAGGAACTGATGCAGAAAGGATGGGTACAGGAAAGCATGAGTCCTTGTGCTGTCCCTGTCATCCTTGTACCCAAAAAGGATGGGTCCTGGAGAATGTGTACTGATTGTAGAGCCATCAACAACATTACGGTAAAGTATCGTCACCCTATCCCTAGACTTGATGATTTGCTGGATGAATTATATGGTGCCTCTGTTTTTACTAAAATTGATCTAAAAAGTGGGTACCATCAAATTAGAATAAGGGAAGGGGATGAATGGAAAACTGCTTTTAAAACCAAGTTTGGGTTGTATGAGTGGTTAGTTATGCCTTTTGGGCTAACTAATGCACCCAGCACATTTATGCGATTAATGAATCATGTTTTAAAAGAGTTTTTGGGAAAATTTGTGGTTGTCTATTTCGATGACATATTGATATACAGTAAAACTATGCATGATCACTATGAGCACCTCCGAGAGGTCTTACTTGTTTTGAGAAAAGAAAAATTGTATGCCAATATTGAGAAATGCTCTTTTTGTGTGGACCATGTCATTTTTCTGGGCTTTCTGATAAATGCCCAAGGGGTCCATGTTGATCAAGAAAAGATCAAGGCCATACAAGAATGGCCCACCCCCAAAACTGTCACTGATGTTAGAAGCTTCCATGGCTTGGCTAGCTTCTACCGACGTTTTGTTAGGGACTTCAGTACCCTAGCTGCACCTTTAAATGAGGTTGTGAAAAAGAACGTTGGATTCAAATGGGGTGAGAAACAGGAAGAAGCCTTTAAGAGGCTTAAGGAAAAATTAACACATGCACCCATTCTTGCATTACCTAATTTTGCTAAATCTTTTGAAATAGAATGTGATGCTTCTAATGTGGGTATTGGAGCTGTGTTGATGCAGGAAGGCCACCCTGTGGCCTATTTCAGTGAAAAGTTAGGTGGACCCATGCTGAACTATTCCACCTATGATAAGGAGTTGTATGCCTTGGTAAGGGCATTACAAACATGGCAGCACTACCTCCTCTCTAAGGAGTTTGTCATACATAGTGACCATGAGTCACTAAAATACCTCAAGGGGCAAGGTAAGTTGAATAAAAGACATGCTAAATGGGTTGAATTTCTGGAACAGTTCCCTTATGTTATAAAACATAAAAAGGGAAAGGCCAATACTGTGGCCGATGCCTTATCAAGAAGGCACAATTTGCTGGCAACCCTAGAAACCAAACTTCTTGGTTTCGAACACATAAAAGATTTGTATGCTGATGATGCTGAACTTTCTGAATTGTTTAATAAATGTGAACATGTGGCTGTTAATGGATATTATAGGCAAGATGGTTTCCTTTTCAAGGAAAATCGCTTATGTTTGCCTAAGGTATCCATTAGAGACTTGCTTGTTAAGGAGTCTCATGAAGGGGGTCTAATGGGCCACTTCGGGGTCCAAAAGACCTTGGACATATTAAAGGAACATTTTTATTGGCCTCATATGAGGAGGGATGTCCAAAAATTATGTGAAAATTGTATTATTTGTAAACGGGCCAAAACTACGAGTATGCCTCATGGGCTTTATACTCCCTTGCCCGTACCTGATAATCCTTGGATAGACTTGTCAATGGATTTTATTGTTGCACTCCCACGCTCTAAGGCTGGGAAAGATTCAATCTTTGTAGTGGTAGATAGATTTTCGAAAATGGCACATTTTATTCCATGTAAAAAGATTGATGATGCGACACATATTGCTGATTTGTTCTTCAAGGAAGTGGTACGACTACATGGTCTACCACGAAGTATTGTAAGTGATAGGGACACTAAGTTCCTTAGTCATTTCTGGAGAACCTTGTGGGGAAAGCTTGGGACTAAACTCCTCTTTTCCACCACGTGCCATCCCCAAACAGATGGCCAAACTGAAGTTGTGAACAGAACTCTAACCACCCTGTTGAGGGCAATAATTAAAAAGAATATAAAGAGTTGGGAAGAGTGCTTGCCCCATGTTGAATTTGCTTATAATCGGGCCACTCATAGTACCACTAGAATGTCACCATTTGAGATTGTGTATGGATTTCAACCACTAACCCCTCTTGATTTATTACCTGTGCCTAACTCTTCTATGTTGCAGCATAAGGATGGGAAGTCTAAAGCGGACTATGTGAAGAAGATCCACGAAAAAGTCAAGGCCCAAATAGAACATAAAAATGAGGGCTATGCTAAACAAGCCAACAAGGGCCGAAAGGAGATCATCTTTGAACCCGGAGACCTAGTATGGGTCTATATGAGGAAGGAGAGGTTTCCTGCACAAAGGAAATCCAAACTCCAACCTAGAGGAGATGGACCATTTCGTGTCTTGGAGAGAATCAACAACAATGCTTATAAACTAGACCTCCCAGGTGAGTATGGAAACATTAGTGCCACATTTAATGTTGCTGATCTTTCTTTGTTTGATGCAGGTGATGAAGATATTGCTGAATCAGATTCGAGGTCGAATCCAGTCCAAGAAGGAGGGGATGATGTGACCCTACCTAGGGCATACAATGAAGAGGATCTAATTGGGCTTGGAGGGCCCATGACTCGGTCCAAGAGCAAGAAGGCTCATCAATCTCTCAATCAACTCATCAAAGGAGTACTTGAAGATGCAAGGCCCAACACGGAGATCAAGCCCATCAATTGCTCCATATTCATAGAAATTCCCCAAGTTGGCCACGGCCAAGGAGGGCTTGATTAAGGCATGCTTTAGCTGATTTAATAAAGTGAGGGATTAACACCCTCACTAGTATTTAAGAACTTGATAGTTACCTATTTTACTTTGGAACTTTTATTACTTTGTATCTAAAATAAATATGGCCGAAATTACCTTATTAAATGGCCATTAGGAACTTGTAATCCAGGTTTGAATTCCTTTCCTTATGGGAGGACTTGAAGATGGCATGCAACCAGCAAGGAATTAAAGGAAATCTTTCCTTATGAAGAGCATGAAGGGGGGCGTGTAATTCCAAGGGAAATCAGCCTCAAATCAAAGAATATCACCTCCTTAATTGAGCAACATCATTATGGAAACAATTCAAAAGGTTACCAAAGAGAGAGTGCACGTGTGGCTCAAAAGAAGGAAACAAATTGAAAGTTTCCATACTTGTTCCAATTTTCAAATCAAATCAGATTAGGAACAAGTATGCCAATTAGGAAAGAATTTTCAAATGCAAACTCCTCCTTTAAAGAAGACTACACGTGAGAAATTGAAGATGAATCAAGGAGGGTGAACCTTGTGCTAAAAAAGGCTGGATACATCATCACACAAGCTGCCATATATGGAAAGAGCAATCTGAGTGCATCAAGGGTTTTAATACCATTTCACACGTTTTCTTTGTTTGAATCAAGGCTTGAATGCCAAATTAATATGCTTTCAATTAGAATCAATAGGGCAACCGAATTCCCTATATGTAATGGCAAGCAAAATGAAATGAGACAATTCAGATTTTTGTTGGAAATATTCCATAGCTAGTGAGTGCATTCCTCCTAGTGTTCTTGGTTCAACCAAGCTTGTTTTCTTATCAAGATACTCATCTTGTGGCGAAAATTCCTTAAGGCTTATCAAGAATCACTTCTTGTGGCGCCTCCATCCTTCTTGTCTTCTCCATCTTCTTGTTCCCAAACTCACGGCCAAACACTCACCAAAACCACCCAAAATCCCCTCATTTCCCACGGCCAAACACCCATAAAACACTCTCACATAACCCTAATCCTCACGGCCAAAATTCCCCAAACATATCCCAAACACATTCCATAACATCACAAGTACACCAATCATCAACCAAACAACCACCAAATCCATCAAACACAATCAAAACCCCACGGCCCAAAACACAACCAAACAACATTCAAAACATCCAAAACAAATACAACTCCGAAAGTCCCAAAAAGTAATTACCATCAAGAATGATCCAAAACAAAAACGTAATCCCCCTATAGGATTACATCAAGTGGTATTCAGAGCTAGTTCTTGTTGGTAAAATTGTCTTAGTAATTTATTTTCAAAAGTTTTGCTGTTTCAGTTGATATTATTATTCGAAAACGTTATATTACTGTATCCACAGCCATTGGCTATCATAAATCTGAAAACGTAATACTCCTAATCACAGCCTCGTGCTATTATTCGAAAACGTTATATTATTGTATCCACAGCCATTGGCTATCATAAATCTGAAAACGTAATACTCCTAATCACAGCCTCGTGCTATCTCAATTATTAAACCAAAAAGGTGCCTCATCATATAAATTGCTTGATATTGTTGTTGCTGTTTCGCTGTTTGTCACAATTGAGTACTCTTGACCTTGATTTAATCAAGAACACAAAGAAGGAATAGAGAGTACGTGAGGGAGAGACATTCACAAATACAAAAAAGAAATACAAAAAAAAAAAGAGAGGAAAAAGTGAGCAAGAGAGTTTTATTACTAACCAAAGAAAAAGTATGTCTAATTTTGCAGGTAATGGAGGAGAGTCCCCTAGGACGGCAGCCTACCTACAGTCCCTTCATGAAATTCATGAACAATTTAGAACCCTCCAACAACAAATGGAGGAAATGCGGGTTCAGAACCAAAGACGCCGAAACATCGACTCTAGTGATTCTGAAACCGAGAGGAGAAGGAGACGGAGAGAAAGGAGGCATGATGGAGGTCATAGGAGAGATGATCGGTTGGAAGGCATCAAGGTTAAAATCCCTACATTCATGGGGATGAATAACCCTGAGGCTTACTTGGAGTGGGAACTCAAAATCGAACAAGTGTTCGAATGTCACAACTATACCGAAGAAAAGAAAGTCAAGGTGGCAGCACTCGAGTTCAAGGAATATGCTATGGTCTGGTGGGATCAACTCCAAAAAGAGAGGAGGCGATGCGGTGCTGAACCAGTAGACAATTGGGATGAGATGAAGGTAATAATGCGAAAGAGGTTTGTTCCGGCATCCTTTCAACGGGATATCCATAACAAACTTCAGCGGCTGACCCAAGGTACCAAGTCTGTAGACGAGTACTTTAAAGAGATGGAGTTGGCTCTGTTAAGATCTAACTTTCATGAGGATCGTGAAGCTACAATGGCACGTTTCCTTCATGGGTTAAATCAAGACATCCAGGATGTGGTAGAGTTACAACCTTATGTGGAGCTGGAGGATCTGGTCCAACAAGCCATTAAGGTGGAACAACAACTGAAGAGGAGGAAATCAAAATACTCCTCCAACTCAAAATTCCAGTCTTCGGGGTGGAAGGATAGAAACAAGAAGGAGGGCCCTAATCCTAAGGAGGCCGTGAGCTCTTCCCAAGGGAAGAAGCCCATGGAAAATACTACTCGGAGTCGGGAGGTCAAATGCTTCAAATGTCTTGGGCATGGTCACATAGCTTCTCAATGCCCAACCAGAAGGACCATGGTGATGAAAAATGGAGTGGTGGAATCTCAATCCGAGACTTCAAGTTCTGAGGAGAGTGAAGAAGATGCCCATGTTCCAGATGGAGACTTACTCATGGTGCGGAGGCTCTTAGGGAGTCAAGTAAGAGAAGATGAGGAGAGTCAAAGGGAGAACATCTTCCACACTAGATGTTTGGTACAAGGGAATGTTTGTTCCCTAATCATTGATGGTGGCAGTTGTGCTAATGTGGTAAGCACAAGGTTGGTTTCTAAACTTAACCTTGTGACGAGGACCCACCCAACTCCTTACCGACTACAATGGCTAAGCGAGGTTGGAGAAATGATTGTGAATCAGCAAGCTGAGATCCCCTTTTCTATAGGGAAGTATGAGGATTCGGTCCTCTGTGATGTGGTTGTAATGGAGGCAAGCCATATGCTACTTGGCAGGCCTTGGCAGTATGACCGGAAAGCCATTCATGATGGCTTCTCCAATAAATATACCTTTATGCATTGTAACAAGAAAATTGTATTATCACCCTTGTCCCCAAGGCAAGTAGGTGAAGATCAAAAAAAGTTGAAAGAAAAGATGGATCGAGAAAAAAAAGAAGAAAAAGAAAAAAGAAACGATCCAGAAAAAAAGAATGAAAAAGAAAAAAATATTGAAAAAGAAAAAAAGAAGGAAAAAGAAAAGAATGAAAAAAAAGATGAGAAGAAAAAGAAAAGCTTTATGGCTTCCAAAGGGGAAGTAAAGGGTGCTATCCTTACAAGACAACCCATTTACTTACTCATTGGACAACAATTTTGTTTGAATACTAACTCTAATGTTGTTGTGCCTGATGCTGTTAAAAGTTTTCTGCAGGAATTTGAGGATGTATTTCCTCAAGAGGTCCCACGTGGCCTCCCACCAACCTATCCTCATCTTCATCCTCATTCTACTCCTCATCATATCCCCATCCTCATCTTCATCCTATCCTCATTCTCAATCTCGTCCTCATCCTATCCTCCTCATTATCCTCAACCTCTTACTCATCCTTATTACCATTCTCGTCCTAATCCTATCCTCCTCCTCATTCTCGTCTTCATCCTATCCTCATCCTCCTCCTCATCCACATCCTACCCTCATCCACATTATCGTCCTAATCCTATCATCATCCTCATTATCGTCCTAATCCTATCCTCATCCTCATCCTCATCCTCGTCCTATCCTTATCGTCATACTCGTTCTCATCCTATCCTCATCCTCATCCTCTTCCTCATCCCCATCCTATCCTCATCGTCATCCTCTTCC
>NC_032018.1:15496602-15497606 GCF_001865875.1 Lupinus angustifolius | reverse complement strand
CCTCATCCTCTTCCTCATCCCCATCCTATCCTCATCCTGTTCCTCATCCCCATCCTATCCTCATCCTCATTGTCGTCCTCATCCTATCCACTTCCTCATCCTCATCCTCTTCCTCACCCTCATCCTCTTTCTCTTCCTCATCCTCCTCCTCATCCTATCCCAATCCTCATCCTCATTCTACTCCTCATCCTATCCCCACCCTCATCCTCATCCTCGTCCTCATCCGCATCCTCATCCTCATCCTCGTCCTCATCCGCATCCTCATCCTCATCCTCGTCCTCATCCGCATCCTCATCCTCATCCTCGTCCTCATCCGCATCCTCATCCTCATCCTCGTCCTCATCCGCATCCTCATCCTCATCCTCGTCCTCATCCGCATCCTCATCCTCATCCTCGTCCTCATCCGCATCCTCATCCTCATCCTCGTCCTCATCCGCATCCTCATCCTCATCCTCGTCCTCATCCGCATCCTCATCCTCATCCTCGTCCTCATCCGCATCCTCATCCTCATCCTCGTCCTCATCCGCATCCTCATCCTCATCCTCGTCCTCATCCGCATCCTCATCCTCATCCTCGTCCTCATCCGCATCCTCATCCTCATCCTCGTCCTCATCCGCATCCTCATCCTCATCCTCGTCCTCATCCGCATCCTCATCCTCATCCTCGTCCTCATCCGCATCCTCATCCTCATCCTCGTCCTCATCCGCATCCTCATCCTCATCCTCGTCCTCATCCGCATCCTCATCCTCATCCTCGTCCTCATCCGCATCCTCATCCTCATCCTCGTCCTCATCCGCATCCTCATCCTCATCCTCGTCCTCATCCTCGTCCTCATCCTATCCTCCTCCTCATTCTCGTCTTCATCCTATCCTCATCCTCCTCCTCACCCACATCCTACCTTCATCCTCATTATCCTTCTAATCATATCCTCATCCTCATTATCGTGCTAATCCTATCCTCATCCTCATCCTATCCTTATCCTCATTCTCGTCCTCATCCTGTCC
>NC_032018.1:15496174-15496502 GCF_001865875.1 Lupinus angustifolius | reverse complement strand
CTCGTCCTCATCCTATCCTCATCCTCATCCTCTCCTCATTCTCATTCTCGTCCTCATCCTATCATCTTCCTCATCATCATCCTCATCATCATCCTGATCTTATCCTCATCTTCATCCTATCCTCATTCTCATCCTCATTCTACTCCTCATCCTATCCTCATTCTCATCCTCATGCTATCCCCATCCCCATTCTCGTCCTCTTTCTATCCTCCTCCTTATCCTCATCCTCTTCCTCATCCTCCTCCTATCCACATCCTTGTCCTCATCCTAACCCATTTCCTCATCCTCGTCCTCATCCTATCCTTATCCTCATTCTCGTCCTCATCCT
>NC_032018.1:15495801-15496074 GCF_001865875.1 Lupinus angustifolius | reverse complement strand
CATCCTATCCTCATCCTCATTCTCGTCCTCATCCTATCCTCATCCTCGTCCTAATCCACATCCTATCCTCATCCTCATTCTCGTCCTAATCTTATCCTCATCCTCATCCTAACCTCATACTCTTCCTAATCCTCATCCTAATCCTCATCCTCCTCCTCATCCTGTCCTCATCCTCATTCTCATCATCATGCTATCCTAATCCTCATCCTATCCTCATCCTCATCCTCATCCTCATCCTCATCCTCATCCTCATCCTCATCCTCATCCTCATCC
>NC_032018.1:15494836-15495701 GCF_001865875.1 Lupinus angustifolius | reverse complement strand
CATCCTCATCCTCATCCTCATCCTCATCCTTATCCTATCGTCATCCTCATTCTCGTCTTCATCCTATCCTCCTCCTCATCCTCATCCTATCCTCATCCTAATCCTTATCCTATCCTCTTCCTTATCCTATCCTCCTCCTCATCTCATCCTCAACCTATCATCATCCTCATTCTCCTCCTCCTCTTATCCTCATGCTTGTCGTCATCCTCTTCCTCATCCTCATCCTCTTCCACATTGTCATCCTCATCCTCATTCTAATCCACTTCCTCATCCTCATCCTATTCTCATCCTCATCCTATCCTCATCCTCGTCCTCATCCTATCCTCATCCTCATTCTCGTCCTCATCCTAATTATCGTCCTCATCCTATCCTCATCCTCATCCTCCTCCTCATCCTATCCTCATCCCCATCCTCTTCCTCATCCTTATCCTCTTCCTCATCCTCATTATACTCTTCTTCCTATCCTCAACCTATCCTCATCGTCATGCTCGTCCTCATCCTATCCTCATCCTTGTCCTCATCCTATCCTCATCCTCATTCTCGTCCTCATCCTCATCCTCATCCTATCCTCATTCTCATCCTCATCCTATCTCATTTTCGTCCTCATCCTAATCGACATCCTCAACGTCATCCTATCCTCATCCTCATCCTCGTCCTTATCCTCATTCTAATCCTCATCATATACTCATCTTCTTTCTCGTCCTCATCCTATCCTCTTCATCTTCCTCATCCACATCCTCGTCCTCATCCTATCTTCATCATGATCCTCATCCTATTCCACATCCTCAACCTCATCCTCATCCTATCCTCATCCTCGTCCTCATCCTATCCTCATCCTCATTCTCGTCCTCATACTATCCTCATC
>NC_032018.1:15494447-15494736 GCF_001865875.1 Lupinus angustifolius | reverse complement strand
TCCTCATCCTATCCTCATCCTCATCCTCTTCTTCATCCCCATCCTATCCTCATCCTCATCCTCCTCCTTATCCCCATCCTATCCTCATCCTCATCCTATCCTATCCTCATTCTCGTCCTCATCCTCATTCTCATCCTCATCCTTTCCTCTTCCTCATCCTCATCCTCTTCCTCATCCTCAAACTCATTCACGTCCTCATCCTATCCTCATCGTCATTCCTCATCATATCCTCATCCTCATTCACGTCCTCGTCCAATCCTCATCCTCTTCCTCATCCTCATCATCCTCA
>NC_032018.1:15493940-15494347 GCF_001865875.1 Lupinus angustifolius | reverse complement strand
CATCATCCTCAGCCTCATCCTCATCCTCATCCTCATCCTCATCCTCATCCTAATCCTCATCCTCATCCTCATCCTCTTCCTCATCTTCATCCTCATCATGTCGTCATCCTCATCCACATCCACATCCTATCCTCATCCTCATCCTAATCCACTTCCTTATCCTCATCCTATTCTCATCCTCATCCTCATCCTATCCTTATCCTCGTCCTTATCCCAACCTGATCCTCATTCTCGTCCTCATGATATCCTCATCCTCCTCCTCATCATATCCTCATGCTCATTCTCGTCCTCATCCTATCCTCATCCTCATCCTCTTCCTCATCCTCATTCTACTCCTCATCCTATCCCCAACCTATCCTCATCCTCATGCTCGTCCTCATCCTATCCTCATCCTCATCCTCATTCTC
>NC_032018.1:15487870-15493840 GCF_001865875.1 Lupinus angustifolius | reverse complement strand
ATCTTCCTCATCCTCATCCTCGTCCTCATCCTATCTTCATCATGATCCTCAACCTATTCCACATCCTCAACCTCATCCTCTTCCTATCCTCCTCCTTGTCCTCATCCTATCCTCATCCTCATTCTCGTTGTCATCCTATCCTCATCCTCATCCTCTTCCTCATCCTCATCCTATCCTCATCCTCGTCCTAATCCACATCCTATCCTCATCCTCATTCTCGTCCTCATCCTATCCTCATCCTCGTCCTAATCCACATCCTATCCTCATCCTCATTCTCGTCCTCATCCTATCCTCATCCTCGTCCTAATCCACATCCTATCCTCATCCTCATTCTCGTCCTCATCCTATCCTCATCCTCGTCCTAATCCACATCCTATCCTCATCCTCATTCTCGTCCTCATCCTATCCTCATCCTCGTCCTAATCCACATCCTATCCTCATCCTCATTCTCGTCCTCATCCTATCCTCATCCTCGTCCTAATCCACATCCTATCCTCATCCTCATTCTCGTCCTCATCCTATCCTCATCCTCGTCCTAATCCACATCCTATCCTCATCCTCATTCTCGTCCTCATCCTATCCTCATCCTCGTCCTAATCCACATCCTATCCTCATCCTCATTCTCGTCCTCATCCTATCCTCATCCTCGTCCTAATCCACATCCTATCCTCATCCTCATTCTCGTCCTCATCCTATCCTCATCCTCGTCCTAATCCACATCCTATCCTCATCCTCATTCTCGTCCTCATCCTATCCTCATCCTCGTCCTAATCCACATCCTATCCTCATCCTCATTCTCGTCCTCATCCTATCCTCATCCTCGTCCTAATCCACATCCTATCCTCATCCTCATTCTCGTCCTCATCCTATCCTCATCCTCGTCCTAATCCACATCCTATCCTCATCCTCATTCTCGTCCTCATCCTATCCTCATCCTCGTCCTAATCCACATCCTATCCTCATCCTCATTCTCGTCCTCATCCTATCCTCATCCTCGTCCTAATCCACATCCTATCCTCATCCTCATTCTCGTCCTCATCCTATCCTCATCCTCGTCCTAATCCACATCCTATCCTCATCCTCATTCTCGTCCTCATCCTATCCTCATCCTCGTCCTAATCCACATCCTATCCTCATCCTCATTCTCGTCCTCATCCTATCCTCATCCTCGTCCTAATCCACATCCTATCCTCATCCTCATTCTCGTCCTCATCCTATCCTCATCCTCGTCCTAATCCACATCCTATCCTCATCCTCATTCTCGTCCTCATCCTATCCTCATCCTCGTCCTAATCCACATCCTATCCTCATCCTCATTCTCGTCCTCATCCTATCCTCATCCTCGTCCTAATCCACATCCTATCCTCATCCTCATTCTCGTCCTCATCCTATCCTCATCCTCGTCCTAATCCACATCCTATCCTCATCCTCATTCTCGTCCTCATCCTATCCTCATCCTCGTCCTAATCCACATCCTATCCTCATCCTCATTCTCGTCCTCATCCTATCCTCATCCTCGTCCTAATCCACATCCTATCCTCATCCTCATTCTCGTCCTCATCCTATCCTCATCCTCGTCCTAATCCACATCCTATCCTCATCCTCATTCTCGTCCTCATCCTATCCTCATCCTCGTCCTAATCCACATCCTATCCTCATCCTCATTCTCGTCCTCATCCTATCCTCATCCTCGTCCTAATCCACATCCTATCCTCATCCTCATTCTCGTCCTCATCCTATCCTCATCCTCGTCCTAATCCACATCCTATCCTCATCCTCATTCTCGTCCTCATCCTATCCTCATCCTCGTCCTAATCCACATCCTATCCTCATCCTCATTCTCGTCCTCATCCTATCCTCATCCTCGTCCTAATCCACATCCTATCCTCATCCTCATTCTCGTCCTCATCCTATCCTCATCCTCGTCCTAATCCACATCCTATCCTCATCCTCATTCTCGTCCTCATCCTATCCTCATCCTCGTCCTAATCCACATCCTATCCTCATCCTCATTCTCGTCCTCATCCTATCCTCATCCTCGTCCTAATCCACATCCTATCCTCATCCTCATTCTCGTCCTCATCCTATCCTCATCCTCGTCCTAATCCACATCCTATCCTCATCCTCATTCTCGTCCTCATCCTATCCTCATCCTCGTCCTAATCCACATCCTATCCTCATCCTCATTCTCGTCCTCATCCTATCCTCATCCTCGTCCTAATCCACATCCTATCCTCATCCTCATTCTCGTCCTCATCCTATCCTCATCCTCGTCCTAATCCACATCCTATCCTCATCCTCATTCTCGTCCTCATCCTATCCTCATCCTCGTCCTAATCCACATCCTATCCTCATCCTCATTCTCGTCCTCATCCTATCCTCATCCTCGTCCTAATCCACATCCTATCCTCATCCTCATTCTCGTCCTCATCCTATCCTCATCCTCGTCCTAATCCACATCCTATCCTCATCCTCATTCTCGTCCTCATCCTATCCTCATCCTCGTCCTAATCCACATCCTATCCTCATCCTCATTCTCGTCCTCATCCTATCCTCATCCTCGTCCTAATCCACATCCTATCCTCATCCTCATTATCGTCCTAATCCTATCCTCATCCTCATCCTCATTCTCGTCGTCATCCTCGTCGTAATCCACATCCTATCCGTCTCCCCATTCTCGTCCTCTTCCTACCCTCATCCTCATCCTCATCCTCATCCTCTTCCTCATCCTCATCCTCATCCTCTTCCTCATCCTCATCCTCATCCTCTTCCTCATCCTCATCCTCATCCTCTTCCTCATCCTCATCCTCATCCTCTTCCTCATCCTCATCCTCATCCTCTTCCTCATCCTCATCCTCATCCTCTTCCTCATCCTCATCCTCATCCTCTTCCTCATCCTCATCCTCATCCTCTTCCTCATCCTCATCCTCATCCTCTTCCTCATCCTCATCCTCATCCTCTTCCTCATCCTCATCCTCATCCTCTTCCTCATCCTCATCCTCATCCTCTTCCTCATCCTCATCCTCATCCTCTTCCTCATCCTCATCCTCATCCTCTTCCTCATCCTCATCCTCATCCTCTTCCTCATCCTCATCCTCATCCTCTTCCTCATCCTCATCCTCATCCTCTTCCTCATCCTCATCCTCATCCTCTTCCTCATCCTCATCCTCATCCTCTTCCTCATCCTCATCCTCATCCTCTTCCTCATCCTCATCCTCATCCTCTTCCTCATCCTCATCCTCATCCTCTTCCTCATCCTCATCCTCATCCTCTTCCTCATCCTCATCCTCATCCTCTTCCTCATCCTCATCCTCATCCTCTTCCTCATCCTCATCCTCATCCTCTTCCTCATCCTCATCCTCATCCTCTTCCTCATCCTCATCCTCATCCTCTTCCTCATCCTCATCCTCATCCTCTTCCTCATCCTCATCCTCATCCTCTTCCTCATCCTCATCCTCATCCTCTTCCTCATCCTCATCCTCATCCTCTTCCTCATCCTCATCCTCATCCTCTTCCTCATCCTCATCCTCATCCTCTTCCTCATCCTCATCCTCATCCTCTTCCTCATCCTCATCCTCATCCTCTTCCTCATCCTCATCCTCATCCTCTTCCTCATCCTCATCCTCATCCTCTTCCTCATCCTCATCCTCATCCTCTTCCTCATCCTCATCCTCATCCTCTTCCTCATCCTCATCCTCATCCTCTTCCTCATCCTCATCCTCATCCTCTTCCTCATCCTCATCCTCATCCTCTTCCTCATCCTCATCCTCATCCTCTTCCTCATCCTCATCCTCATCCTCTTCCTCATCCTCATCCTCATCCTCTTCCTCATCCTCATCCTCATCCTCTTCCTCATCCTCATCCTCATCCTCTTCCTCATCCTCATCCTCATCCTCTTCCTCATCCTCATCCTCATCCTCTTCCTCATCCTCATCCTCATCCTCTTCCTCATCCTCATCCTCATCCTCTTCCTCATCCTCATCCTCATCCTCTTCCTCATCCTCATCCTCATCCTCTTCCTCATCCTCATCCTCATCCTCTTCCTCATCCTCATCCTCATCCTCTTCCTCATCCTCATCCTCATCCTCTTCCTCATCCTCATCCTCATCCTCTTCCTCATCCTCATCCTCATCCTCTTCCTCATCCTCATCCTCATCCTCTTCCTCATCCTCATCCTCATCCTCTTCCTCATCCTCATCCTCATCCTCTTCCTCATCCTCATCCTCATCCTCTTCCTCATCCTCATCCTCATCCTCTTCCTCATCCTCATCCTCATCCTCTTCCTCATCCTCATCCTCATCCTCTTCCTCATCCTCATCCTCATCCTCTTCCTCATCCTCATCCTCATCCTCTTCCTCATCCTCATCCTCATCCTCTTCCTCATCCTCATCCTCATCCTCTTCCTCATCCTCATCCTCATCCTCTTCCTCATCCTCATCCTCATCCTCTTCCTCATCCTCATCCTCATCCTCTTCCTCATCCTCATCCTCATCCTCTTCCTCATCCTCATCCTCATCCTCTTCCTCATCCTCATCCTCATCCTCTTCCTCATCCTCATCCTCATCCTCTTCCTCATCCTCATCCTCATCCTCTTCCTCATCCTCATCCTCATCCTCTTCCTCATCCTCATCCTCATCCTCTTCCTCATCCTCATCCTCATCCTCTTCCTCATCCTCATCCTCATCCTCTTCCTCATCCTCATCCTCATCCTCTTCCTCATCCTCATCCTCATCCTCTTCCTCATCCTCATCCTCATCCTCTTCCTCATCCTCATCCTCATCCTCTTCCTCATCCTCATCCTCATCCTCTTCCTCATCCTCATCCTCATCCTCTTCCTCATCCTCATCCTCATCCTCTTCCTCATCCTCATCCTCATCCTCTTCCTCATCCTCATCCTCATCCTCTTCCTCATCCTCATCCTCATCCTCTTCCTCATCCTCATCCTCATCCTCTTCCTCATCCTCATCCTCATCCTCTTCCTCATCCTCATCCTCATCCTCTTCCTCATCCTCATCCTCATCCTCTTCCTCATCCTCATCCTCATCCTCTTCCTCATCCTCATCCTCATCCTCTTCCTCATCCTCATCCTCATCCTCTTCCTCATCCTCATCCTCATCCTCTTCCTCATCCTCATCCTCATCCTCTTCCTCATCCTCATCCTCATCCTCTTCCTCATCCTCATCCTCATCCTCTTCCTCATCCTCATCCTCATCCTCTTCCTCATCCTCATCCTCATCCTCTTCCTCATCCTCATCCTCATCCTCTTCCTCATCCTCATCCTCATCCTCTTCCTCATCCTCATCCTCATCCTCTTCCTCATCCTCATCCTCATCCTCTTCCTCATCCTCATCCTCATCCTCTTCCTCATCCTCATCCTCATCCTCTTCCTCATCCTCATCCTCATCCTCTTCCTCATCCTCATCCTCATCCTCTTCCTCATCCTCATCCTCATCCTCTTCCTCATCCTCATCCTCATCCTCTTCCTCATCCTCATCCTCATCCTCTTCCTCATCCTCATCCTCATCCTCTTCCTCATCCTCATCCTCATCCTCTTCCTCATCCTCATCCTCATCCTCTTCCTCATCCTCATCCTCATCCTCTTCCTCATCCTCATCCTCATCCTCTTCCTCATCCTCATCCTCATCCTCTTCCTCATCCTCATCCTCATCCTCTTCCTCATCCTCATCCTCATCCTCTTCCTCATCCTCATCCTCATCCTCTTCCTCATCCTCATCCTCATCCTCTTCCTCATCCTCATCCTCATCCTCTTCCTCATCCTCATCCTCATCCTCTTCCTCATCCTCATCCTCATCCTCTTCCTCATCCTCATCCTCATCCTATCCTCATTCTCATTCTCGTCCTCATCCTATCCACTTCGTCATCCATATCCTCTTCCTCATTCTCATCATCATCCCCATCCTCATCCTCATCCTATCCTCATCCTCATTCTCGTCCTCATCCTATCCTCAT
>NC_032018.1:15487033-15487770 GCF_001865875.1 Lupinus angustifolius | reverse complement strand
TCATCCTATCCTCATCCTTATTCTATCCTCATCCTCATCATCATCCACATCCTATCCTCATCCTCATCTTCATCCTCGTCCTCATCTTCATCCCCTTCCTCATCCTATTCTCGTCCTCATCCTCATTCTATCCTATCCTCTTCCTCATCCTCATTTTCATCCTCATCCTCATCCTCATCCTCATCCGATCATCATCCTCATACTCATCCTTATTCTCGTCCTCCTCTTATCCTCATCCTCGTCCTCATCCTCGTGCTCATCTCATCCTCAACCTATCCTCATCCTCGTCCTCATCCTCGTGCTCATCTCATCCTCAACCTATCCTCATCCTCGTCCTCATCCTCGTGCTCATCTCATCCTCAACCTATCCTCATCCTCATTCTCGTCCTCCTCTTATCCTCATCCTCGTCCTCATCCTCGTGCTCATCTCATCCTCAACCTATCCTCATCCTCGTGCTCATCTCATCCTCAACCTATCCTCATCCTCATTCTCGTCCTCCTCTTATCCTCATCCTTGTCGTCATCCTCTTCCTCATCCTCATCCTCTTCCACATTGTCATCCTCGTCCTATCCTCATCCTCATCCTAATACACTTCCTCATCCTCATCCTATTCTCATCCTCATCCTATCCTCATCCTCGTCCTCATCCTATCCTCATCCTCATCCTCTTCCTCATCGTCATTATACTCTTCATCCTATCCTCATCGTCATGCTCGTCCTCATCCTATCCTCATCCT
>NC_032018.1:15486551-15486933 GCF_001865875.1 Lupinus angustifolius | reverse complement strand
TCCTATTCTCATCCTCATCCTCTTCCTCATCCTCATTCTACTCCTCATCCTATCCTCATCTTCATTCTCGTCCTCATCCTATCCTCATCCTCGTCCTAATCCACATCCTATCCTCATCCTCATTATCGTCCTAATCCTATCCTCATTCTCATCCTCGTCCTCATCCTATCCTTATCCTCATTCTCCTCCTCAATCTATCCTCATCCTCATCCTCTTCTTCATCCCCATCCTATCCTCATCCTCATACTCGTCTTCATCCTTTCCTCTTCCTCATCCTCATCCTCTTCCTGATCCTCATACTCATTCACGTCCTCGTCCAATCCTCATCCTCATCATCCTCATCCTAATCCTCAGCCTCCTCCTCATCCTATCCTTATCCTCA
>NC_032018.1:15485864-15486451 GCF_001865875.1 Lupinus angustifolius | reverse complement strand
CTCATCCTCATCCTGTCCTCATCCTCATCCTCATTCACGTCCTCATCCTATCCTCCTCCTCATCCTCATCCTATCCTCATTCTCATTCTCGTCCTCAACCGTCCCTCTTCCTCATCCTCATCCTCCTCCTCATCTTCCTCTTAATCCTACCCTCATGCTCATCCTCCTCCTATCCTCATCCTCATCCTCATCCTCATCCTCATCCTCATCCTAACCTCGTTCTCATCCTCAAACTTATCCTCATTCTCATCCTCTTCCTCATCCTCATCCTCCTCCTTAACCTCATCCTCCTCCTCTTCCTCATCCTCATTCTACTCCGCATCCTATCCTCATTCTCGTCCTCATCCTATCTGCATCCTCGTCGTAATCCACATCGTATCCTCATCCTCATTATCGTCCTAATCCTATCCTCATCCTCATTCTCGTCGTAATCCACATCCTATCCGTATCCCCATTCTCGTCCTCATCCTACCCTCATCCTCATCCTCTTCCTCATCCCCATCCTATCCTCATTCTCATCCTCATCCTCATTCTCGTCCTCATCCTCATCCTATCCTCATTCTCATTCTCGTCCTCATCCTATCCAC
>NC_032018.1:15485353-15485764 GCF_001865875.1 Lupinus angustifolius | reverse complement strand
CATCCTATCCTCATCCTCATTCTCGTCCTCATCCTATCCTCTTCCTCTTCCTCATCCTCGTCGTATACTCATTCTCATCCTCATCCTGATCCTCATTCTCGTCCTCATCCTATCTTCATCCTCCTCCTCATCCTATCCTCATCCTCATTCTCGTACTCATCCTATCCTCATCCTATCCTCATCCTATCCTCATTCTCATCCTCGTCCTCATCATATCCTCATCCCATCCTCATTCTCATTGTCGTCCTGATCCTTTCCTCTTCCTCATTCTCATGCTCCTCCTCTCCACATCGTTATCCTCATCCTCATCCTCATCCTCTTCCTCTTCCTCTTCCTCATCCTCATTCTCGTCCTCATCCTATCCTCATCCTCCTCCTCATCCTATCCTCATCCTCCTCCTCATCCTATCCT
>NC_032018.1:15484878-15485253 GCF_001865875.1 Lupinus angustifolius | reverse complement strand
TCCTCATCCTATCCTCATCCTCATTCTCGTCCTCATCCTCTTCCTCATACTCCTCCTCATACTATTGTCATCCTCATCCTCATACTATCGTCATCCTCATCCTATCCTCATCCTCTACTTCATTCTACTCCTCGTCCAATCCTCGTCGTCATCCTCATCCTCATCCTCATCCTCATTCTCGTCCTCATCCTATCCTCATCCTCATCCTCTACCTCTTCTTCATCCTATCCTTATCCTCATCCTCATCCTCTTCCACATTCTCATCCTCATCCTGTCCTGATCCTCATCCTCATTCACGTCGTCATCCTATCCTCCTCCTCATCCTCATCCTATCCTCATTCTCATTCTCGTCCTCATCCTATCTTCCTCCTTATC
>NC_032018.1:15484430-15484778 GCF_001865875.1 Lupinus angustifolius | reverse complement strand
CCTCATCCTATCCTCATCCTAATCCACATTCTCCTCCTCAAACTATCCTCATCCTCATCCTATCCTCATCCTCTTTCTCATTCTACTCCTCATCCTATCCTTGTCGTCATCCTCATCCTATCCTAATTCTCATTCTCGTCCTCATCCTATCTTCCTCCTTATCCTCATCCTCTTCCTCATCCTCATCCTTATCCTATCCTCATCCTCATCCTCATCCTCATCCTATCCTCTTCCTTATCCTCATCCACTTCCTCATCCTCGTGCTCATCCTATCGTGATCCTACACCACATCCTATCCTCATCCTCATCCTCATCCTCATCCTCATCCTCATCCTCATCCTCATCCTC
>NC_032018.1:15483856-15484330 GCF_001865875.1 Lupinus angustifolius | reverse complement strand
TTCCTCATCCTCATCCTATCCTCATCCTCATCGTCATCCTCTTCCTCTTCCTCATACTCAACCTATCCTCATCATCATTCTCCTCCTCATCTTATCCTCATCCTCGTCCTCTTCCTCATCCTATCTTACTCCTCATCCTATCCTCATCCTCCTCCTCATCATATCCTCAACCTCATCCTCATTCTACTCCTCATCCTATCTTCCTCCTTATCCTCATCCTCTTCCTTATCCTCATCCTCATCAATATCATATCCTCATACTCATCCTATCCTTTCCATGTCCTCATCCACTTCCTCATCCTCGTCCTCATCATATCCTCATCCTCATCCATATCCTATCCTCATCCTCATTCTCGTGCTAATCCTATCCTCATCCTCATCCGTATTCGCATCCTCATTCTCGTCCTCATCCTCTTCCTCTTCCTCATCCTATCCTCATCCTCATCCTCCTCCTCATCTTATCCTCATCATCATT
>NC_032018.1:15483172-15483756 GCF_001865875.1 Lupinus angustifolius | reverse complement strand
ATCCTCCTCCTATCCTCATCCTCATCCTCATCCTAACCTCGTCCTCATCCTCATCATCATACTCATCCTCATCCTCTTCCTCATCCTCCTCCTCATCCGATCCTTATCCTCATCCACATTCTCAACCTCATCCTATCCTCATCCTCATCCTCTTCCTCATCCTATCCTCATCCTCATGCTACTCCTCATCCTATCCTCGTCCTCATCCTCAACTCATCCTCTTCCTCATCATCATTCTATCCTCTTCCTCATCTAAATCGTCATCCTCATCCTCTTCCTCATCCTCATCCTCATCCTCATCCTCCTCCTCATCCTATCCTCATCCTCATTCACGTCCCCATCTTATCCTCATCCTCTTCCTCGTCCTCATCCTATCCTCATCCTCTTCCTTTTCCTCATCCTATCCTCCTCCTCATTCTCATCCTCATCCTATCCTCATCCTCCTCCTCATCCTCATCCTATCCTCATTCTTATCCTCATGCTCATGCTCATCCTCATCCTCATCCTTATCCTAACCGCATCCTTGTCCTCATCGTATCCTCATCCTCATCCTCATCCTCATCCTCCTCCTCATCCTATCCTCA
>NC_032018.1:15471596-15483072 GCF_001865875.1 Lupinus angustifolius | reverse complement strand
CCTATCCTCATCCTCATTCTCGTCCTCATCTTATCCTCGTCCTCGTCCTCATCCTATCCTCTTCCTCATTCTCGTCCTCATCCTATCCTCATCCTCCTCCTTATCCTATCCTCAACCTCATCCTCATTCTACTCCTCATCCTATCCTCGTCCTCATCCTCATCCTATCCTAATTCTCATTCTCGTCTTCAACCTATCTTCCTCCTTATCCTCATCCTCTTCTTCGTCCTCATCCTCATCAATATCCTTTCCTCATCCTCATCCTCATCCTATCCTCTTCCTTATCCTCATCCACTTCCTCATCCTCGTCTACAAGATGATGATATCTTGATTATACAAAAAAACAAATCATCACTTTATTCCTCAATTTGTTTTTTGTTGTTGGTTATATATATATATATATATATATATATATATATATATATATATATATATATATATATATATATATATATATATATATATATATATATATATATATATATATATATAACCAACAACAAAAAACAAATTGAGGAATAAAGTGATGATTTGTTTTTTTGTATAATCAAGATATCATCATCTTGTAAATAATAAATTAATTTTCTTTCTTTTTGGATGAATATGAATGTACTTCTCAATAAGTATTATTAACATAAATTAAATATTTGACCCCATAATTTTGTACAATTCATGTTGATCTAATAAAATTTTACATGACTAAAAAAACTTCTTATAAAGTTGAGTTTTTATTAGGAGTGAACATAGCCTGAGTCGGGACGGGTTAATGTGTGTTTCTTACCTGACCTTAAATGATGACCAAGTAATTTTTTGAATCTGAACTCAATCCTAGATCTGAAGCTAATTCGACCTTAAATATCGACCGAACCAACTTTTAAATTTGAACCTAGACCCGATTAAATAGATACTTATTTTAGATAAATTATTCTCAATATTATTTATTATTATGAATATGAAATTTGACATATAAAATGATATATATATATATATATATATATATATATTATTAATCAAGTATATATGATGAGAAATTAGAAAGTGAATGACACTTTATAAAAAAAAGTGTCATTACTTTGTATACATTTAAATAGAGATACCTACGCACATGATCACATGATGAGTGAGTGAGTAACAGTGAACAATTTGCGTCATATTTAGTCTCTATCAAACCCTAAATATTAACAAAGTCTAATTTTTGACCATAAAATCAACCCGAGACTAGATGAGACCTAATCCTATTTAGGTACAATCATAATCGAATATACCAGATGAGTGGGTCGGGCCGAGACATCCCACATGACACAAAAGAAAGTGTTTTTGAATTCAAAATAAACTGCATGACCGTGTTAGCATTTCCTTTTCTTTTCACACACTTCACTTACCCTAACAAACTTCTCTCTCTCTCTCTAACATTATTTCTTCTCTTCTTATCTAAATTTCTATTAATCTCTTCCACCCTTTCTCTCTACCAAGGTAAGATACCCTTCATTCAGTTTTATTGGAATTATTTTTTTATATAATTAGATTACATGAATATTTTCTTTTCTTAATATTCCCTTTTTTTTTAATAAAAATGAATTTATTCTTTTATGTCGGTGATATGGCCAATTTTCCCTTTTTAACCTTTGGGGTGATGAATTACTCCACATATTCATTTGTTTATTGATTGGGCGAGTCTCGGCGCAAAGGTAAGGTTGACTTAACCAATCGTCAGTAGGTTTAAATCCTGGAAACAGCCGCTAATATGAAGCGGCTAAGATTGTGTACATTTAGCGTCTTCAAATCGAGCCTCGGCATTTTGTTTGTTTGTTTGTTTATTTGAATTATTGATTTGTAGGTTACTTTTAAGGTGGTTTTGTTGGGAAAAAGTATGAGTGAAAATCTGAGGAATGCAAGTGGCAGTTCCAGCTCAAGTTTGGGCAGTAGCTTTCAGGACACTGAGGATGATCATACTATTGCAAGTATATTAGCAGAAGATGGAGATTACAGGGCATCTGATAATAGGCTTGGCAAGCGTCTTTCGCATTTAGATTCATTTCCGGTATGTATCGTTATCAATGATGCTTTCGTAATTTGACAGTAAAAAGGGCGGCTTAGTGTTCAAGGCTTCTGCCTAACGAGATCGGGGAGGGTAGATGTATGCAGCGTTATATTGGCAAGCGGAGTGGCTGGTTCTAGGGATTTTGTAATTTGACAATGCAAACCAAGATTTAACCCGAAGGAATAAGTTTAAAAAATAGTGGGGTAGATGTATGCAGCCTTTCACTCGTGAGCAGAGAGGCTGGTTCCATTGTACTCGTGTATAATCATGTTTGTATCTTGCTCTCTCTTGGAATGGCATGTTCATATGAAAATTTCAGATGAGAAGATACAAATCCTTGAAGGAATAAAATTGCACAGAATGTAGTTTGTAGGATTGAAACATAATTCTCCCATTTTGATAGAGAACTGCCAATTGGTTGTTGCGTACCAATTCATGGTTCTTTTGTGAATTGGTTCCCTATAAAGGAACGAACCAGGTTTTTCACCTACAATTTAGTAAAAGAGAGAACAAAAGAAGAAGATAAATTGGTGATGTACACTCACCTAAATGAGTAACAACAAACAAGAAATAATTTTATTATTGGGTATTTCCTTTTCTCCTATGGTGAAACAAAAGTTGATTTAAACCTACAAGAAGTAGCACTAGACACGACTGTACGTGGAGCTGTAGAAACCCTCCGAATATACCCCTAGCATACTGATATTTGATAGGATAACATACTGCGTACTATTATGTACCCGTACCAAAGAGAACCGTATATCAGATGACTATGGTTTGTAGAATAATGTGAAGATATAGAATGCAACACCTCACTTGATCTTACCCATGACAAATTCAAAATGAACTTGAAACATAATTTCCTTTTACTATGAGAGAGGGTGTTGAAGGGAGTCATACATTTACTGTTGCCGTTGAAGTACTAATTGGTTTTCTGCCAGTGATGTAGGTCTCTTAAAACCTATTGTTTTGTGATGTTGAAGTGGGGAAGTTGTTTTATGCAAATATAACTTACTAAAGTTTTTTGCTTCAAAACCCTCATAGTTGTCAAAGCCTTATATTTCAATTTATTCATGAGTGGTCTCAACTAATGTCCTAAACTACTCGAAATTTATATGCATAATTTACGCCTCTCAAAACATGACTTGTGATAGAGCATTATGGCGTCGTTCGATCCATGTATCAAATCTCACCTGGTCAGATAAAGGCTCGGTTGATGTTATTTATGCCTCTCAAGTTTCAGAATTTCCATTCATCTAAAACTTACCTATATATGCTAACTACTCTAACCTACTCATTGTTCCATTTTTTCTGCTATTTGTATACTGTTACCTACGTGTTTGGGAATCCTAATCTAGAATTTTTGCAGCACACACCCCGTATTAATGGAGAGATTCCTGATGTAAATGACGCAACAGTAGACCATGAGAGGCTGTCTGAGAGGTTGTGCACACTAGCTTAGTGAAAATTTATTAATTTTTGTTGTATTATTGTACTGATTGGCTGTTTATGAAAATAGTTCTCTTTTTCTTTTTGATGAAAATTAATACTTCTCTGTTTGTAGACTTTGCATATTGAAATTGAATCTGGTATTCAGGTTATTATGTTCACGAAAGCAAACATGTTTATCACCTTAACCTTACCAAAGTCGGTATGAGAAGTAGGAAGATAAATAATAATATGCTCTTTGCAAACTTTAACATACCTCTTCTATGACTCAATTTCCCTGAGTTTTTTATTATTCTGTTAAATTTTTTGAAAAAAGGAAGCACTATTTAAACTGGATTCCTCACTTGTTTGAATGTTTTGTGATACAGTTATAATCATGTGAATGGTGATGGTTTCGAAGCATGGTAGGGAAGGGAATGGCTTATGTGAACCGAGATATTTATATGTTTTTTACGCATTATGTATCTTTTTTTCTACAGGTTAGCTACATATGACTTGACAGAACTACAGATGGAGGGTGATGGCAATTGCCAGGTTTTTTTCCTTTTTGAAAAAAGTTATATGATAGCTTACATTTTCCTCTTTTTTTTGTGATAGCTTACTTTTTTGTGATAGTTATAATCATCTCAATGATGATGGTTTAGAAGCATGATATATCAACTTTTGAATTTTATTGGACAGTTTCGAGCTTTAGCAGATCAGTTGTTTCGAAATCCCGATCACCACAAGTATGTAAGGAGGCAGGTTACCAAGCAGGTGTGATTGTTATGGTCTTTCTAGTTCGTTTGCTTCTTTGACTATTTTGAAATATTTCAATCAAACACTGTATGACCCACAACCACTTTTTTTACTTCGTGCTTATATATGCGTATTGGAAATTGTCGTGTTCCATATTATTCTGTTTTGAGTGAGAAATGTTAAAATATATTTCTTATCTGATATTACAATTTATATTAATGTATTCTTTTTTTTTGGGCTTCTTCTATTGTCCCTAGCTTAAGCACAACAAGGCGTTATACGAAGGTTATGTCCCAATGAAGTACAGAAGTTACCTGAAGCAGATGAAAAAGTTAGATATCAGAGGCAGTCAATTTTGTTTATTTTCCCTAATCCCTACAAATTATAGAGCATGTTGTACACACAAACACTAACTTATATGTTGTCCTCCAATAGATCAGGGGAGTGGGGAGATCATATTACTCTACAAGCAGCTGCAGATCGGGTAAGTTATATAAATTCTGTAAATCCATTTTCATTCTAAAATCTCAGTTCATATTTTTTTGACTGAATTACATAATCATTGTCATTATATATCGACTATGTTGTACAAGAGGACGGTAAATTGTTTTATTTACATACTAGATAATATAAAGGCCATAATTATGGGATATGGATAGTTAATTAAAAAGTTGGTCTGTGTAAAGGGACATTGCGCACATTCAATGGCTTGAGTATCGTACTTGCTCATACCAATCTATTTCCGCTTCAATGTCTAGAATCGGAAAAATAAAAGGTTTTTCCCTATTTGCTTATTAAAAGGAAAAAAACACTTCAAACGTAAATGTGTGTGTATTTACTATCTTCAGAATATGATAAATTTGAAAGATCTAAGGATGGTGCACTTCATCTCCTCCGGCATTCCGTAGTCTTTGCCCAGGTTAACAATAACAAGATACTATCCAATTAATTAGGAGAAATAAGTAAGCTGTAGACACACTTTAGACATCGGCCCGAATGAATTATATGTTGGATATCATTTATTATTTAATGTTCACAAGTTATCAATGGATGCTTATAGGAATATTGTGATTCTGTTTTGGCCATAGTTCTATGGATTGTTCATGTGAGGGGGAAATTTTCCAGTTGAACACATGGATTGGACTCCCTGATTTATTGCATTATTTTCTATCATGACCTATAAGTAGATCCTCATAATTTTCTGTACCAAAGGCTTTTCAATAATTTTGCCTTTACTTACTACTCTAATTTATCAATTTCTACATACATGTAATGTTTCCATACTTAGTTTAGTTCATTGTTAAAATTTATTTCTGACTATTCTTGGCTTTTTCTTCAGTTTGATGCCAAAATTTGCTTAGTCACTTCTTTCAGAGACAATGGCTATATTGAGATCCTTCCAACTGACAAAACTCACACTAAAGGCAAGTATTGTTTCAACATTTTGTTTCTGTTGTTTGATCAAAAGGTTTTTCTAACTTGTGTCCTAAATGGAAGCTAGTCCAATTCCTAGAGGAAGAGTAAGAAAAACCATACGGGAAATGATAAAGAATAGCTTAGAGCTCAATGCTTTGTCAAAGAACATGATTTATGATAGAATATTATAGCGTCATTCGACCCATGTAACCGACTCCACCTAGTGGGATAAAGGCTTGGTTATTGTTGTTGCCTGACTCAAGGGTACTTGTTAATAATGGTTTTTATCTCAATAATTCTTTCAGATCAAAAGGCTTTTGTGTTCAATGTATTAATTTTCAAATAGCTTAGCTATATGATGATGAATTTCTTCTTTAATGATTTATATCATAAAAGTCTGAACACAGATTAGAAGCTCTATTTCTCCTACTTTGGCTTTTAGATTCACTCTAACTCTCTGATTATGATTCTTTTTTTAATTACAGAACTATGGCTAAGCTTTTGGAGTGAGGTGCACTATAATTCATTGTACACAAATGGAGGTGAAATACCAAATAACTTCAAAATTGATTTTTTTCTCTTGCTACTTATATCTTCTTTTTATGGCTTCTTAAGTTTCAAAATCCTTTATTTGTTGAATGAATTTGCAGATGTTCCTTGTAGAGTAACTAGAAAAAAGTATTGGCTCTTCTAGACAGAAAGCAGATTATGAAATCATGTGAAGAACTGAGTTTTTTTTACCTTAACATATATCAGTTCATGTATATAGTTTCAACATTTTGAGTGCATTAGTTATCATCCCTTTGAGAGGGAAAAGCTATTTATGCATAATATTACCATACCTGTAAAATTACTTTAAAGTTTAGCTAAAAACCCACTGTGAATTTATCTAAACATTAATTGTACAATTCTAATGTTCCGCCGCTTAAAAAGGGTTGTCCAATAATGAGACTCTCACTTAGTGGAGTCTGGAAAAGGTATATGTATGCAACGTTGTTTTGGCCAAACGAGTAGGATGTTTTCTGTCGCATTGAGGCAATCTTATGGTACTTTATCGTTAGATCGATATTCAGCCTCTCTAATGTTCTGCAACATTGCAGTCTAAAGTTTTTCTCATTTGTCTTTGTTTTTCTTGGTTGGGATTGTTTTTCTAGTCTAAGAGCCACACCATATAGGCCATGTTTGCAGTGAAAGGACCTTTGTAGTTTGTATACAACCTTATGGATATCTTATGGTACTCATTTATCAGAATAAAATAGCCAAAGTTGTTTTAGCAAAGAGTTTAAAATCTCGATATATTATCAACCATTGATTTGTATTACTTTTGTTTGAGAGTCAATGATAGTTTACATATGAATGGTGGAGATTTGTCGATGATGTAAAAAACACTTACATCGTCAGTATATACATCATATTAAATCCATTAGCACATGGTGAAGGATTGTATGAATCAATAAAATAAAAAAGAAACAAGTCCTATCGTGCCTTAAAAGTATTAGACAGATAAAAGACAAATAAGAAAACATGATAAGAAACATTCATTCATGGAGTTGTCCACGTTTTCTGTTCCCACGTTTCAAACACATTGTCCACGTTTCCAACACCACCTCATCATATCATCCCCACTTCTTAATTTAGCTCATTATCATTCTTAATTTTATTTTCAATCTCATTTCAACGAGATTTTAGTTGGAAGATCGGCTCTGCGACTTAAAAAGATGTAAACTTGATTTCAACATCTTTTAAATAATTTGGAGTCGTTATGTTTTTGCGGTCAAAACATAAAGAATCATTTTCAAATCCTAATAGATAAAATGATATTTTGAAAAAGTGTTTTGAGCTCATAAATCAATTAGGATTGTGAAAGGTATTAACATATTGTCCACTTATAGTAAAATGATAGGATAGCTACATCATAATTGCAAGGCAACAATACTTAAAATTGAAATTCAACACTACTTTCGGATGCTGTCTATGTGTGTGCAATAGAATGTATAGTTAGATTTAACCACACTTTTAAAAACGTTGTTGAAAGTGACATATTCAACAATGCTAGCTTGAGAAAACATTGTTGATAGTGACACATTTAACTTTGTTTCCTCAAGCAAGAGTTGTTGAATGTTACTATCATTTTTTCTCCACCAAAAGTTTATCTTGTTGCTATGTATCCCTAGGTGTAAATTAGACAAATAAAGACTATGTAGTTCTAGGTTAAAAATATTTGTTGATTAATTCGATTTGATTTCTTTGATTGATTTAAAAAATATTTATAAGATATATTTATTTCAATTTAAGGGAACTAATAACAAATAGTGGTATTTGTCATAAATCGTATTCCCATTTTCAGAGAAGTTAGAAACGACACGAATCATAATCGGACTATAAAAAATCTATGAAATTTGTTTGGTATAAAATATTTTGGATCAGAGTTATTTTTAAATAAATAGAATCAATAGCAAAGCAATGACACTAGTCTAAACTGAATTTTCGCTAGAGGCGAAAAGAAAGAGATAACATAGGTCACGATCAGGTTATTTAAATTTCATAAATTAATTTTAGGTGATAAAACATTTTAATTATTAATAAGAAAAATCAATAACAAATAGATGAGATTGATCGTAGACCGTCTTTCTACTAGAGGCAAAAAGAATGAGATGATACGAGTAACAAATAGTCTATTCAAATTCCATAAATTAATTATGATAATAAACATCATTTTTAGTTATTTTAATTGTTTAATTTTTTTTATTTAATTAATTATTATTTTTATTTTATATGTTTTTATAAAAAATAATATTAACAAAATTTTAATTATTATTATAAGAAACAAAATTTAATTAATTATTATTTTATTAAATCACATATCAGCAAGTTGTGAATGCAGACTTTCAAACAATGACTGAATAACGGTTGTGTCATTTTGACGATGGGGAACAATGGCAACGACGAATCACATGTTGACTTATAAGATAGTTAGTCTTACCCTCTTAAAGATTATGTTGCGCTTAATATTGGTGATAGCTCTTTGGGAAATCCTAGACTAGCAAGTGTTGGTAGAATTATAATAGATTCAATAGGCAACTTCATGCTGTTGGAGTAAATGGATCAGAAATATAATGTATATGTTACTCTACGAATATTATGTCACTAATCGACAACTTTTCCCCATCATCACATGTGTATTCTTCGATCATATAGGCAATTCCATACCTTCTTTAACAAAATTGACATGTAAAAATTCATCACATACCAAAGGAGGGTAAGGCTAATGTTGATTTCTTAGCTAAACATGGTGCCTCTAATACTCATATTTTTCAATTTTTATTTCCCCACACCATAAACTCATAAGCATATTGTTTGTCTTATTTTATGTAAATTAACTATCCAAATTACTTCTCTTAAAAATAAAATAATAATTCTACTAGACATTATTAGAAATATGTTAATCAAAAATACATTATTTTATATCGTGTAATAATTTGTCAAGGGTTGAGTTATTATAAGAATACAAAAGTATTATAACTAGACAAAAGTATCTTTTAACTTAGAGTTTCTATATGATAAGATAGTTAGAAGATTGTAATTGTTAATGTATCTTAATGAAGTATAGTTATTCGATAAAACTAGATATGGAATTAGTGAAATTTATTAAATTACTAAAAAAAAAGACATATATAATTTATTGAGTGTAATATTTATATATCAACCGTATAAATATTTATATACCAATGTAAAAAAAACTCCTATACTATTGACTCAAAGCTGTGATAGCTTATTGACTCAAAGCTACAAGCTTCAAAAGTTTAATGTAAATAAGTGAGAAGTGAAACATCATTTAAGAAACAATGTAAGTTTGAAAATCATAAGAAAAAAGCTCTTCACACGTTCGAACACCAACCTTCACTTTGTAGCCACACCCACCACTTGCATTAACACTCTCTTTTCTTTATATATATGTATATATATATGTATATATATGTATATGTATGTAAACTGAAGAAGGTTTTTTGTTATTATTTTGACAGATTCCTTTTTCTGAAGTCAAACAATAGAAGAAAGGGTCTGCATGGCGTGGATTGCACGTTGATTTCACTGCAAAAAAAGTTTGTTGTTTTTCAACATAACCAAACTCAAACAAACAACACCCTTTGCTCCAAATTCTAATCTTCTTCAGCTACTACTTCTTCTCTGCAACTTTGGAATTGTGTGTGAGTAACTCATTCTTATGTTCTTTTAGATAATGTTTATAAATTTCTTTTGGGTTTCTAGTCTACTTGATTATTCTTAATTGTTAGTTAGAAATCAATGCCAAATCCTTTGTTTTCTATGGATAGTAAGATTCACACTATGACCAATATTTCTTTTTCAAAGTGGTTTTGCTAACCATTATTCTTGATAGCCAATGGTTAAAAAAAGTCAACGTATGTGCACGAGGCTGCGCTTTAGTGGGGTCTGGGGAGGCAAGATATACGCAGCCTTACTCCGCAAGCAGAGAGGGTGTATCTGGGATTTAATAGATTAAGAAACAACTTTCTTGAATGAAAACATCGATTTTTTGGTTTTCTTAACCATTGCCCTAATATCGATTGTTAGCGAAGAAGCCGTTATGAAAAATATGATTGAAAATCTCTTTCTCTAAGTTTGACTTGTAGATTATGTAGATATAGACACATGCTTATGTTTGTTACTTTTGTTGTCTCATTCAATGAATTGTAAAACACTATAGAGTATAAAATCTTACTATAAGGCATGGTCTTTTAGTAGTTTCGGAACGAGTTATATTCGAATTTGTTGTGTATGAATCTAATTTCCTTTAATCAAGGTTCTGCATTCTTTGTACAGGAAAAAAATGGCTACACTATCAGATATTGGAGTTGCAGCTGCTATAAACATTTTAAGTGCATTTATTTTCTTTTTAGCATTCTCTATTTTGAGGCTTCAACCGTTTAATGGTCGAGTATACTTCAGAAAATGGTATCTGAAGGGTTTAAGAACAGATCCTGCACGCGAAGAAGCATTTGTGCGCAAATTCGTGAATTTAGACTGGAGATCATACCTTAAGTTTTTGAATTGGGTGCCTGAAACAATTAGAATGCCAGAACCTGAACTTATTGATCATGCTGGGTTGGACTCTGTTGTTTACTTGAGGATTTACTTGTTGGGGTATGCAGTGATTGAAAACCACTTCATTAAGTAAAACATAATGCGTAAAAGAAAAGTCGAAATTTGAGGGACTAAAAGCGCGTTTATGATAAACATAATATAGTTACGAAACATTCTGTTTACATTTTGCAGGCTGAAAATCTTTTGTCCTATAGCATTCCTAGCTTGGACTATTCTGGTTCCTATCAATTGGACAAGTACTGGTCTAGAAAGAGCTAAGATAACCAACATAACCTCCAGTGGCATTGATAAACTTTCGATTTCAAATGTCCATAGTCGATCCGAAAGGTTCGAGATCCACATTTCAGTGCTGATGCAATTCTGCTACTTCACATTTAGTAAATTATTTTTCTTAAATCGCTACATCGTTCGGTGTTCTGCTAAAATTTGTTCACTTCATCAGGTTTTGGGGACACATGGTAATGGCTTATGTATTTACTTTTTGGACATGCTATATGTTGCTAAAGGAGTATGAGAAAGTTGCATCAATGAGACTGCAATTTCTTGCAGAAGAAAAGCGCCGCCCTGATCAATTTACGGTATATTTTATTTGTCACCCTCCATTTTTGTGAGAAATAGTTTTATGTAATACTACTTGGCTTCAGAAAGACAAAGAAACAAAGTTTACTGATATGTGCTCTTCAATCCTTTATATATATATATATATATA
>NC_032018.1:15230522-15471496 GCF_001865875.1 Lupinus angustifolius | reverse complement strand
TGAGGATAGGATGAGGACGAGAATGAGGATGAGGATAGGATGAGGAGGAGGATGAGGAAGAGAATGAGGATGAGGATAGGATGAGGACGAAGTTGAGGATAGGATGAGGATATGAATAGGATAAGGATGAGGACAGGGATAGGATGAGGATAGGATATGGATGACGTTGAGGAAGAGGATGAGGATGAGGATAAGGATAAGGATGAGGAAGTGGATTGGGAAGTACTTTGGGCAGATTGGTTAAGTGTTGTTGAAGAAGATGGAAAAGAATGGAAGGTGAGAAAGCGCCACAAGCATGGAAGCTTGATAAGCTATGATGTTCGCCACAAGCAAGGAAGCTTGATAAGAACTTGTTAGTGGTGGCCACAGCCAACCTAGGTTTAGGAGAAGTGCTCTCAACTAAAACAATTCAAATTTACTCAAAATTCAACTTAACTTATATTAATCCAATCTGAATGCATAAATAGGCAAAGTTGCCTTGGCTGAATAGATAAAATAGAAGATAGAAATCAAATTATCTTCTAATAAACATAAAAATAAAATCCTAAGTAATATCAATTGGTTGAGCTGAATTGCTTGTTTGACTTAGTCTTGAGTGTAATTCGGTTTTGGTAGATGGTTGGCCGAATTTGATGAGGAGAAGGAAGAGACTTGATCAATTTGACTTCATCTTGAGGAACTAATCATATTTAATTTGAATCCAATCTGATTTGTTGTTGGTTGGAGATGAGATTAGGATTCCCTATTTTATAGCCTTGTGCACCTTAAAAGATTGAGCTTCCTATCTTCTTTCCTTGTTTCTAGCCGTGTGCATCTTTGGGAGATTGATTAATCTCTCTTTAATCTTCATATAATCTTCTCTTTATCTCCAAGTTTGAAAACGTGTGCCATATACCCTTGAATTCAAATTCAAATCTATCTTCTTTCAAATCCAAATTCAAATTCAAATTCAAATTCAAATTGCTAAAACAAACCTATCTTCTTTTAAATTCGTTTTCCCTCCATGCCTTATCTCCTTGTTTGCCTTAGAGATAAAGTGTTAGCTGAATTGCCTTATCTCCTTGTTTGTCCTTATAGATAGAGTTCCTTACGTGCCTCCTTCCTTGAAATGATCATGCATTGACTTCCATTTGCCCTAGCCACGTGAAAGGCTTACCCTTGAACCTAAGTAAACTACTTGGTCATGAATATGGACCAATGTTACAAATAATTCCCAACCCATATTACATGAATTAAATACTAAAAATACTTGAAGGAAATTAAACCTAAGACTACATGAGAATGCAATCTCATTTATTTGAATAATGCAAATAAAATAAACCAAACTATGCTATAAATTCTTTGCAAGAACATGGCCTCCAAAAATCATAGGTTGCCCCCCTTGGTTTACATCATACCCTCTTTCTTGAAAAGAATTTGTCCTCAAATTTGAGGTATCACCACCTCCTGGATCAAAGACCATCTTCTTGAATTGTAACAACCAATTCTCCACATATTCATCATTGATTATACCCTTGATGAATAGTCCAGCAATAACACATGCACCAAATAGTAATTTTGTGAGGAAACGTTCATCCTTAAAAAACTTCGTAAGAATTGAGTCATCAAGGCTTGTGCTAATCACATCCATATGAATAACTTGCCCAATGTAAAAGTCAGCCTCCAAAATGTATGGATGAATAGGTGCTTCTTCTTTAATAAGGTTCACTCCAAATTCCTGCAAAATGTTGTGAATAAAACTAGGCAAAGACTTGTTAGTAGTAAAAAGAATTTCTTTAACCTGGAGTGGAGGTAGGGGCTGTTTTGGAACCAAAATATTCTCACTTCCCTCTTTTTGAACTTTCTTTTCACACACAATTGCCTTTTTCTCCTCCTGAGACTTGTTAGTAGTAACTAAAATTTCTTTACCCTGTAGTGGAGGTAGGGGTTGTTTTGGAACCAAAATATTCTCACTTCCCTCTTTTTCAATTTCCTTTTTACACACAATTGCCTTTTTCTCCTCCTCAATTTTTTTCTTCAGAGTCTTCTGATCCTCAATCACTTGTGTAGGAGATAAGGGACGTAACACCAACTTTCGATTTTGGTGAAAAAAAGTGTATTTGTTTGAAAATCCATCATGGATGGTCCTCTTATCCATGTGCCATGGACGACCCAAACGTATATGGCTGGTCTCCATGTGAACCACATCACAAAGAACTACATCTTCATATTTCCCTATTGAAAAGGGAACCTCCACTTGCTGGTTCACAATAATCCCCCCAATCTCACTTAACCATTGTAGTTGGTAAGGAGTGGGATGTGGTTTAGTCTCAAGGTTTAGTTTTGAAACTAACCTTGAACTAGCCATGTTGGTACAACCACCATCAATACTTAATAGGCAGATGTTTCCTTGGACCAAACACCTAGAAAGGAAGATGTTTGTCCTTTGGTTGGCCTCATTGGCCATGACTTGGGTTTCAAGCCAAAACTAGCTCTGATGACCACTTGATGACAACCTCAAGGGGCTGCCTTAGAATTATAGGATCGTTTAGCTTGAAATTAGGCTTTGTGAATGTGTGAATTCGGTTTTGTCAAATTAGGGCAATTTTAGGGTTGATTTGCTTCGGTTTGGGGTTGTATAAGTAGGCTAGGGATTGTGTATGGTTTGAGATTTTATGGCCTCGGTTTGGTTAGGTAATTAGGGTTGGAGGGGTTTGAGTTAAGGGTTTTTGGCTTGTAATTGTAGATGATGATTTGTGGCTGTTTAGGGTAAAGTGATGTGTATGGTTTCGGATCAATGGGAGATGAGGTGATTTAGGGATGGTTGGGTTCGGTTGGGGGTTATATGTTAGGGTTGTCTTTTGATTTGGGCGTGGGAAAGTGTAGGGAAGATTGTGATGGCTTGATAAGGAAGAAGGTGGAAGAGGAATGAGATGGAAGACGCCACAAGCATGGAAGCTTGATAAGTCAAGTGTTGCTTGCCACAAGCTTAAGAAGCTTGATAAAAGCTCATCAATGGCCACGGCCAAAGGATAGAGTTTAGGAGAAGTGCTCTCAACTAAAACAATTCAAATTTACTCAAAATAAAACTTAACCTTTATTAATGATTTGATCAAAATATAAATAGGCAAAGTTGCCTTGGCTGAATAGATAAAATAGAAGATAGAAATCAAATTATCTTCTAATAAACATAAAAATAAAATCCTAAGTAATATCAATTGGTTGAGCTGAATTGCTTGTTTGACTTAGTCTTGAGTGTAATTCGGTTTTGGTGGATGGTTGGCCGAATTTGTTGAGGAGAAGGAAGAGACTTGATCAATTTGACTTCATCTTGAGGAACTAATCATATTTAATTTGAATCCAATCTGATTTGTTGTTGGTTGGAGATGAGATTAGGATTCCCTATTTTATAGCCTTGTGCACCTTAAAAGATTGAGCTTCCTATCTTCTTTCCTTGTTTCTAGCCGTGTGCATACTTGGGAGATTCATATAATCTTCTCTTTATCTCCAAGTTTGAAAACGTGTGCCATATACCCTTGAATTCAAATTCAAATCTATCTTCTTTCAAATCCAAATTCAAATTCAAATTCAAATTCAAATTGCTAAAACAAACCTATCTTCTTTTAAATTCGTTTTCCCTCCATGCCTTATCTCCTTGTTTGCCTTAGAGATAAAGTGTTAGCTGAATTGCCTTATCTCCTTGTTTGTCCTTATAGATAGAGTTCCTTACGTGCCTCCTTCCTTGAAATGATCATGCATTGACTTCCATTTGCCCTAGCCACGTGAAAGGCTTACCCTTGAACCTAAGTAAACTACTTGGTCATGAATATGGACCAATGTTACAAATAATTCCCAACCCATATTACATGAATTAAATACTAACAATGAAAATAAACCTAAGACTATATGAGAATGCAATCTCATTTATTTGAATCAATGAAAATAAAATAAACCTAAGTAGAAAGTGACCTAAGGACATAAATGTCCTCCTCACATACCCTCTCCTGGGTCAATTGTGTCCTTTGAGACTTTAAGGATCCCTGCCTTGGCTTTGGCCCTAGTTGTAGGACCATCATAACTTCTCTTGCCCTTGGAATCAAAGGCTGCCCTAGGAGGGTTTACATCATCCCCTCCCTCTTCAAATGAATTCGTCCTCGAATTGCCTTCATTCTTATCCTTTTTCCTATCCTTGCCATGATCTTTCAAAGAATGGCTAAGTGTAGAAAAAATTTCAGCCTTGGGAGTAGGAACAATGTCAAGTGTAGGCTTGGCCATGGACTTGGCTTTTGCCTCACTTTCCTTCCTTTCTTCTTCAATCTTAGCCCTTAGCCTCTTTTGGTCCTCATGGACTTGTTTAGGGCTCTGAGGGGCTAACACCACCATGTGACCATGGTGCATAAATGAGATCTTGTTGGTGAAACCATTATGGCTAGTGTTCTTTTCATATTGCCATGGTCTCCCCAACAACATGTGGCTAGCTTCCATAGGAGCCACATCACATAAGACCTCATCATGGTACTGCCCTATGGAGAAGGGTACCATGACTTGTCTATCCACAACCAACTCACCCACATCACTTAACCATTGGAGTTTGTAAGGGGAGGGATGTGGTTTAGTTTCAAGGTCTAGCTTTGACACTAGCCTTTGGCTAACCACATTAGTGCAGCTACCTCCATCAATGATCAACATGCATACCTTGCCTTGGACCAAACATCTTGAGTGAAATAGGTTGTATTTTTGGCTTTCTTCATGCCTCTTAACTTGGCTGCCCAAGAGCCTCTTCATCATCAAAATATCACAATTAAACATGGATGTATCATCATCACACTCCTCTCCACTAGATGGTTCGGATTGGGACTCAACGACACCATTAGTGATCACCATTGTCCTTTTTGTAGGACATTGAGAGGCAATGTGACCATGGCCAAGACACTTGAAACACTTCACGTTTCTAGTCTTCCCATTGGTCTCCATGGCTGGTTGGGTGGTTTTGTGGCTGCCCACGGCCTCCTTGGCCTTAGGGCTCTCCCTTTTTTGCTCATCTCTCCAAGAGTGGGATTTTGACGTACTAGAGGAGTACTTAGACTTCTTCCTCTTAATTTGGTGCTCCACTTTGATGGCTTTCTGAACCAAGTCATCTAACTCCACATATGGCTGCAATTCCACCACATCTTGGATTTCTGGATTCAACCCATGAAGAAACCTAGCCATTGTTGCTTCACGGTCCTCATTGAGGTTGGACCTAAGCAAGGCTAATTCCATGGCTTTGAAATATTCATCTACTGTTTGGGACCCTTGAGTGAGCCTTTGTAGCTTGTTATGCACATCTCTATTGTAAGAATGAGGTACAAACCTTCTTCTCATTGCTCTCTTCATTTCAGCCCATGTTTCAATGGCTACATCTCCACATCTCACTCTATCTTTTTGGTGCTGATCCCACCAAACCATTGCATACTCTTGAAATTCAAGGGCTGCCACCTTGACTTTCTTTGCCTCTGAATAGTTGTGACAATTGAAGACTTGTTCCATCTTCAATTCCCATGCTAAATATGCCTCTGGATCACTCATCCCCAAGAAAGTAGGGACTTTGATCTTAACACCATCCAAATCTCCTCTATGCTCACGGTTTGGGCTTGTATTTGCACCCTCTCTTTGCCTTCCATGTCCACGAATTGGGCTAGCATGACCACGGCCAGGGCTGCCATGGTGCTCTCCATGTCTCCTTCCATGGCCACGGTTTGTTCCATCATGGCCACGGCTGCCATGTCTCCTTTCACTATTATAGGCACTTGAATAATTGTACCTATCCTCATGTCTCGGCCTCTCCTCTCTCCTAGGCCTCCTTCTTCTTCTTTCATGGTTATGATTACCATGATTTTGTTCATCCAGCCTTCTATCATAATGGATCCTCAACTCCTCCAATTGTTGTTGAAGAGTTTGGAATTGGGCATCCATCATGTTTTGAAGTCTCACGGTTAGTGAGGCTGATCTTGGTGAAACCGTAGGACTCCTTTCTGGACTTGACATTGCTCAAGCTAAAGTAGCTCTGATGACCACTTGATGACAACCTCAAGGGGCTGCCTTAGAATTATAGGATCGTTTAGCTTGAAATTAGGCTTTGTGAATGTGTGAATTCGGTTTTGTCAAATTAGGGCAATTTTTGGGTTGATTTGCTTCGGTTTGGGGTTGTATAAGTAGGCTAGGGTTTGTGTATGGTTTGAGGTTTTATGGCCTCGGTTTGGTTAGGTAATTTTAGGGTTGGAGGGGTTTGAGTTAAGGGTTTTTGGCTTGTAATTGTAGATGATGATTTGTGGCTGTTTAGGGTAAAGTGATGTGTATGGTTTCGGATCAATGGGAGATGAGGTGATTTAGGGATGGTTGGGTTCGGTTGGGGGTTATATGTAAGGGTTGTCTTTTGATTTGGGCGTGGGAAAGTGTAGGGAAGATTGTGATGGCTTGATAAGGAAGAAGGTGGAAGAGGAATGAGATGGAAGACGCCACAAGCATGGAAGCTTGATAAGTCAAGTCGAACTTGTTGATATATATTCCTTTGGCATGTGTATGCTGGAAATGATCACCTGTGATTACCCATACAGTGAATGTAAAAATCCGGCCCAAATATATAAAAAAGTTACCTCTGTAAGTCTTCAGCCAACGAGTTTATTAATTATTTCGTGGTGCTTTTTTGTCTTCTTATTTTGATAACTTGCACCTGGTTTTTACTCAAATGTTCGTGCTTTTAGGGTATAAAGCCTGCTGCTCTTGCCAAAGTAAATGATCTGGAAATGAAGCGATTTATTGAGAAGTGTCTAGTTCCAGCTTCTATGAGATTGCCTGCATCTGAACTATTGAAAGACCCATTCCTTGCAAATGAAAACACAAAGGGGAGCAATCATGATATACGGCATCTTCCTAATCCCCTCCCAAAATTGGTGAATCCACCAATATCTGAGCCTCATCCCATGGAGATAGACTCGAACTTGAGGCATACTTCATCTGGCTCCTCTGTTAGAAGAGTTGAAGATACTTCTTCAACTTTTGATCTCGTCAGAATGACTGAGAATAATGAATTTAGGTTAAGAGGAGATAAAGATGGTGAAAGTGCAATTTCGCTTATGCTGCGAATTGCCGATACAGATGGTGAGTATTTTCAGATATCTTTTATTTGTTACCTTGTGCTGAATGTTAATATACTTGTGTAGGTCGAGCAAGGAATATCCATTTTCCATTCTTTATCGATTCTGATACTGCAATTTCAATTGCTGCGGAGATGGTGGAACATCTGGAACTCGCAAGTGAGGATGTAGCTGTCATTGCTGAGCTAATACACAACATGATTGTGAAGCTAGTCCCCAACTGGCAACCCTCATCTCAGGACCTTCAATTTCGATCAGATCATTTATGCAGGTCTCCTGATGTTCAGAATGGAGATATAGGAAGCTGCCATTGGCCTCCACTGTCAAGTGATTTTGATACTAAGGCAGTCGATGGGGATTTTGTTATTTCAAAACATATCGACCGGGAAGATCAGGAGAAGCAAGAATCTCTTATGTCGGATATTTCAGCAGAGTATGGGGTTCAAGTTGCCTCAGATTCTAAAGGTTTAGAGCTCGACTTTTCAGTTCTTGATGAATGCTGGAAAGGATCCGATGTCTTCAGTTGCAATTCAGATTTCATGTTTTGTGGTCAAGATGATGGACACAAGAATAAAGCTAATCAATCAGAGAGCCACTCACCAAGCTCATTGATGAATTCATGTTCCAGTGCATCCGAAATATTTGACATGTCGCGCATATGTTCTCTTACTCTCTCCGACAAAGATCTTTCCAGTGATGATTTGCAGTTGGAGCTTGATGCAATAGATATGCAGTATCAACAGTGCTTTCGTCAGATTGAGAAGATGAGGGAGGAAGCCATAGAAAATGCCAAAAGGAAATGGATAGCAAGGAAGATAATGTCAAAAGGAAATGTATAACAAGGAAGAAAATATTAGTCATATGATGAATTAGGATATGATTGTTTGTGGTTTTTTTTTCTTCTTATAAATTGATTGATTTGTGGCTGCTAGAGCATTGGGTTGCATTTTTCTTTTTGTTGGTGGTTCTTGTTTTTTGGGGAGTGGAAATTGGGATAAATAGATTTATTTGTTTGTGGAAAGATCAAAGTTTGTTGGGAAATTGAAGTAATGAATTATCATTTTGACATTTTTGTCAATCCCATTTTAATGCTTTAATATATTACACTTAACGTTTATCAGCATTTTATGTATAGGACGTTGAGTTTGTGTACAAAAGACAGAACTCCTTGCTCCTTTAGTGTTTACCTATTTATGAGTACTCAAACAATATTCATGGATACTTAACAAGTTTACAAATTGAATGGAGAGGGAGCTCACGCCTTGATGGCTTTGGGGTTGTTTCTATCAGACTTTTTGGGACATTATGAATGGTCATGTCTGCAACTCTGTGTGACAATTCTTTAACCAGGGTTGGCTCCTTCCCAACTTAAACTCCAACGATGTGATCCTTATTCCTAAAACTCAGGAGGCTGATAAAGTGGAGGATTTTAGACCTATAGTTCTAGCCAACTTCCAATTCAAGATTATTACAAAGGTCTTGGTTGATAGGCTTGCAAACATAGCTCCTATAATCATTTCTTCTCATCAAAGATGATTTATTAAGGACAGAAAAAATCAGGAGTGCGTCTGCATTGCCTTAGAGGCTATTAATATGCTTGATGATAAAGTCTTTGGTGACAATCTAGCTATCAAGCTGGATATAAAAAAGGCCTTTGACACAATGAATTGGAGGTTTATCTTATATATTTCGAATGCTTTTGGTTTATGCATTAAATTCTGCAATTGGATTAAAACTATCCTTCACTCAGCCAAATTGTCTCTTAGTATTAATGGTCAGAATGTGTGCTTCTTTATATACTTTGAATCGCTGATTATGCCTTAGCATCTGGCCAAAATATCAATGCTAGCAAATGCAAATTCTATACTACTAATGCCTCTCCTACGAAAATTGCTAATCTTAGCTCTTACTTGGGATTCTCTGTTGCCTCCCTTCCTTTTGTCTATCTTGGTGTTCCAATCTTCAAAGGAAAGCCTAAGAGGTTACATCTTCAACCAATTGTTGACAAAATCACTACAAAGCTTACCAATTGGAAGAGCTCTAATCTCCCTATTATGGGCAGGGTGGAGTTGGTAAAGTTTGTGATTCAAAGCATGCTTGTGTACAACTTCCACATTTACAAATAGCCTTCCCAACTTGTCAAACAATTAGATAGGAAAATAAGAAACTTCATTTGGGTAGGTGACACTGAGGTTAGGAAATTGGTCACAATGGCTTGGAGTCAGGTTTGCGATCCATTGGCTGATGGTGGCCTTGGTATAAAACCTCTTCACTTGATCAACAAAGCTGTTTCAATGAAATTGGCTTGGGATATGATCTCTTCTAGCTAGGAATGGGCTCAATTCTATAGGCAGAGGTTTGGCTGCAACATAATCATTCCCTCAAGGTATTTCAAATCCTCTATATGACATGACATAAAATAGCAATGGAACCTGGTTTTCAGTAATTCAATATGGTTGGTTGTTGAGAGGTGCAATATCAATTTTTGGAAAGACAATTGGCTTGTGGAGCCTCTAGTGGATACCTTGGAAATTCCTACTGATATCCATTCATCCTTGTTGGCAAAGGTAGTTGATTTCATCCATAACTCAAAGTGGACTATTCCTCAGTGCTTAGCCACTACCCATCCAACCCTTATAAATCAAATTGCCTCAACCATAATCTATGTTGGCAATGACAAGTTAATTTGGCTGAGTCCTAATGATGGCAACTTCACCTTAAAGGTTGATTTCTTCTATATCAACACCCATGTCCTTTATGTTAGTTGGTGCAAAAAAATTTGGTCTTCATCTATACCTCCATCAAAGTCTTTCATTTTATGGAGGCTTTTGAATAATAGAATGCCTACATATGAGAATCTGCAGAAAAGAAGTTGTAGTATGCCTTCAATATGCAATCTTTGTAATAGAAGCTCTGAGTCTTCTAATCATTTGTTCTCACACTGCCATTTTGCTAAGTATTTATGGTCCTGGGTAAACACCTCTTTCTCAATTTCCCTAGACTTAACCTCAATTAATTCGGTTCTATCTAGCTCCAAGAACTACTGGAGCCCTCTGCTAAATCAAGTGTTCCACGCCTGCATCATCCACACTACTAACACCATATGGTATTGCAGAAACCAGAGAAGATTTGAAGATAGGAAAATTTCAATGCATCAAGCTATTGCTAAGATTAATAGAGAATCTTCTCTTTTTGATTCTTTATCTACAATTGTAGCCTACCCTTCTTTAGATGAATTTTCCATACTAAAGCTCTTGAATGTGCCTCTTAAGTATAGTAAAGCTCCTAACATCTCAGAGGTGGTTTAGAAGGCTCTAGTCCAAGGGTATCTCAAAGTCAACACGGATGGCTCTACCCATGGCTCCCTTGGTCATGCAGGGGGTGGTGGGATTTTCAGAAACCATTGCGGATTGTTTGATGTTGGTTTTGCAACCTACTTGGATATCAACAATGCTCTCTTTACGGAATTGCACTCATCAATTCTGGCTGTGGAAATTGCTCACAAAAGGAGTTGGTATAACCTTTGGTTAGAGTGTGATTCCACTTTGGTCGTGGATATATTCAAAGGGAAATCCACCCCCCTGGCAACTTCAAAAACAGATTTTCTAGATGCAAGTCTCTATACTCCGCTATTAATTTCTTCATATCTCACATCTTTAGGGAAGGTAATATTTATGTGGACCAAATGGCTAATTATGGTTGTTATCTAGATCAAATACTTGGTGGAATGTAATGCCTTCTTTCATCACTAATAACTTTGCAAAAATTGGATAGGTCGGCCTAACTATAGATTTAGAAACTTGTAATTGCTTTCCTTATGATGCTTCTTCTTATTAATATATACGGGGTGCTTTGTCACCTTTGTTTTAAAAAAATATTCAATGTGATAAACATATAATGAAATTTATTTTTAACTTTGATATTTTAATTGGTGTAGTTTATATATTTATTTAGCCCATTCTCCAATATTAGACTTTTCATATATAGTTGAAAAAAGAATCATATATTTAGAATTATAATAACGTAGGTCGAGATCACATGTTTCTAATAATGTCTTATTTTCTGTTCGGATCAATCAGAATGTTATTTATTGTTATTTTTGTTTTTAATAAAAAAAATTATCCATATGACAATATATGATTGGTTCGGAACAAGAAATGAGAATGTTGGAGAAAAGTGAATTCTGTAAAAGTGGACAAACTAATTATATATAATTATATACTATATATTCATAGGCTATGCAATGGGCTAGCTACAAATTCGTGGTAGCTGGGTATGTATCTACCAATTTAGCCATTGAACTATAAATTATTCTCATCTTCATTTCACTCTCTCATATCCTCCTCTCCATACAAAAATAAAAACATAATCTTCTTCTCTTCCAAATAAGATTATAACACTAATATTCAAAATCAATTCATAGATCTCATGGAAGAAATCTCACATGAGATCACATCACCTCTCTGTAAGCATCTCATTTTTACTTCCATTTCTTTCTTTCATGGTTTCGAATTGCGATTATAGTCATAAGTTGTATTATACTTATCGACTTATTATAATTATAGCCATAATATTATCGTTGTGGTACTTTCATGACCATAAACAAACTCGACAATATTATGGCCACAACTACGATTGTGTATTACAATTCAAAACCGTATACTTGATTTATATCTTCCGTGAATTAATATGTTATCTAAAAACTTATGTAGTGTCTTCTAACAAGAAGGAGAAAGATGAAGGTTCAACCTCTTCAGAAGATTCTAATGAGAATTCACCAATCAAACAAGTTGCCCTAACGGTTTCAACAAAAGATGACCCTTCACTTCCAGTTCTGACCTTCAGAATGTGGTTCCTAGGAACCCTATCATGCATCCTTCTCTCATTCCTGAACCAATTCTTTTGGTACCGAACCGAACCACTAACCATCACCGCGATCTCTGCGCAGATCGCGGTGGTGCCCTTAGGTCAACTCATGGCTGCAAAAATAACAAAACGTGTTTTCTTCAAAGGAAAAAAATGGGAGTTTACATTGAACCCTGGACCCTTCAATGTGAAAGAACATGTTCTGATAACAATCTTTGCTAATTCTGGTGCTGGAAATGTCTATGCCATTCATATTGTTACTGCTGTCAAAGTTTTTTACCATAAGAATATCACATTCTTTGTTTCATTGCTTGTTGTCCTCACAACTCAGGTAGGTCCATTAATTTATTATAGTACTTATTATTCTTCATTATTGCATGGACCAACCATTTTCTTTAATTTCCACTTGCTTTATTTATTCATTAATTTATTTCATTACAATGAGTTATTCTTTTACATAATCTAATATCTATCTACTATAATTATTAATATATTTTTAACAACTAACGAGATGTTAGTTTAATAATGTAAGACTCCATTAGATCCTCAAGGTCGAACGTTCGATGCCTGATAGCGACACTTATTGGGAGGTCTAATTTCTTATCCAAAAATGTGAGGTGGTAGTACAAAAAAATCGATTTTTAACATTGAATATTATCATTTAACTAAAAAAAGTATTTTAAAATTGTAAGTACTAGGAAATAGGAATGATTTGTTGTTATTCAAGCAAGTTTATATCTATCTACGTGTATCCAAATTGATTCACATGTTCTTTCTATGAGTATCTCTAGTACTCTTTTGTGTTAATGAATTTCCCTTTTATTAATAAAAAAATTTGGATACCCATCATTCATTAGTCACCAACATTAATATAAATTAAATGTGATCTCTCAAAGTTTTGGCTGATTTAAACTACGCCAAAATTGATATTTAATAACGTCGGAATTGATATTTAACAATTTGTTGTGCTACTACCAATATAAGAAAAGTGACATATAAAAAATAGTAACTTATGAATATAAATTAATTATATGGTATTGATTGGCAGGTATTAGGATTTGGATGGGCTGGCATATTTAGAAGATATCTGGTGGAACCAGCAGAAATGTGGTGGCCTTCAAATTTAGTCCAAGTTTCACTCTTTAGGTAAAACAAAATAGTGCATTCTAACTCATAATCATGTTTAAAAATTGATATTAAAATCTATTATCTATGTTAAATTAATATAAACATGTTATGGTTGTATAAAATATGATATAGTTTAAGCATAAAAAAAAAACTATTGTGTAGTTTAATGGAAATTCTTACATAAGCTGGCACAAATTTATTTTATAGGCACATTCAAATGATGTGTGTTCCACTAAAAGGTGATTATTTCTAGAACTTCCCCATGTTAGTGTGCTTAAAATGCACTTATTATGTTGTAGGTATTAAAAGATCTTCACCTAATTCAACGGCATGAATAAATATATTTTGATGGTGTGCTTGATTTTGTTAATATGAATAATTATATTATAATCACACGTTTTTATTTTATGTAAATCAATTAAACCTCTCTCTCTTTTCACACATATATATTATGTTTATTTTCCTTTTTATAAGATTATTATAGTTTTGCTTTCTTTGTATAGAACCATTTTTTCAATGTTTAAACATACTTTTGTTACTAAAATGCCATTGCTTTAATTATTCGGAAAGAAATGGCAATTAATTGAGTAGAAAGAAAAGATAAATGAATCTTATTAGAATAGGAAAATCTTAATTAAATATATTTATGCTACTATATAAAGCAAAACATCTTTAAAGGTATTTAGATAATTGAACAAACAATTTTTTATATTTTAATTTTGCCTTTACTATTACATAAATGTAAAATATTTCTAAAAAGATATTCAAGTAACTAAACATGTATAATTTTATTCAATTCCATTCAGTAACCACTATAGCATAATTTCCATATTCCAATTTTATGTTTTTAGAACATCCCAATTTAATAACTTGAAGAAACTTATACATTTTCTTTTATTATTTTTTATCAATGCATTACTATTATTTCATATATTCTCTCTTCACCATTTCAATAAGAATAACTTTGACATCATGAAAAAATATTCAATGACATACTAATTATTATTAGTGACATACATTAAAAAATTTATAGAAATTTTGTGTATACACGATATCAAAAAATAAAAATATAGGTCGATGAACTTGATACTATATTAATAATTGTCCTTCTTTTATACAAATAAAATAATGGAAAATGACCATATAATTATTGTTGCCGTTCAAACAAGTTGTAGTAGCTAGATATTAATAATTCTTTTGTGAAGGTAGTTGTAAGTATTATTTCTGTCAGAATAGTTTGGAATCAACGTGGTCCACAATGTTCCAAGATTCCCTAAATATCTTATTAACTATAATTTTATTTTCAATTTCAGCACTTTTTTTCTATATCATACAAAAAATCGTAAACTTTGAGAAAATTTACGTTATTTTTTCTTTTTATTTTATTCCAATATGCATAACCATCAGCATCTTTTGAAACTGCTATCCTATAACCAAATTCAACAATGATTTTTGGGAATTAAATACTTTCCATTACCTCTCAATATTTCCCTAGCTATTGGATGGTTAATTATTAGGAATAAATTTGTTTTGTCTCAAATTTTGTCTTATATTATGCGTCAATAAAAACATATTATATCAATTAAAAACTTAAATTTTATGGTTTCTATTTTTACTTTATCATGATCAATACAGAATAGCGTATAGGACACAATACGAGACAAAAGGGTACATGTCTTTGTCCTAAGGAATTGGGTTTATGTGATAGGTGATGCTGTTGCGTATAGAATCATCATAGATTCATTCAACCTTGATAATGATAAGGATAAGGAACTACACAAATGAATTGTAGAGTTCTAAAAATATATGGTTTACCCATTTGTCTCTTTAGTTATTGAGTAAAATCTCATTATCATGTTCCATTTATACATTATCCCAAAATATAATAAAAGCTTACAAGGTTAAAAGAACATACTTTTAATATTTTTCTCTAACGAATTAATCAATATTTACCATAGTATACAATTTTATTTATTTACTATTGCTACTTTGATTTGAGAAAAATTCTTCACAATATTTACCATCTTCTATGATAAAGAAAGTATTTCCTTTGTATTATCAAGGCTATTTTCTCACCTTTCTCGATAATGAACTAATCCCTTTCAAAGTTCATGATTGATTGTCTCTCCCAACAAGTATTATTCTCAGGAATCGAACTATTGATCTTGGGGATCTAGTTGGGCCTTAACTACTGGACCAACTCCTTATTGGTAAAGAAAATATTTTTAAAACAGACATGAGTAAGTTTTTAAAAGTATAAAATAAGAGAAAAATACATGATTTTAATATACTACATGTTTAGATGAATAAATGTGATTATTTAAATATTTTATGCCTGATTCAATCAAGACTTTTTGTAGTTCTATTTCTAAGAAGTAGAATTTGATTTATTCAGGGCCCTACATGAAAAAGAAGAAAGCAGAAAAGGAGTTTTAACAAGATCACAATTCTTTGTAATAGCATTTCTATGCAGCTTTGCTTATTATGTTTTCCCAGGCTATCTCTTTCAAATGTTGACTTCACTTTCTTGGGTTTGTTGGATTTTCCCAAATAATATTTTGGCCCAACAACTTGGGTCAGGCCTTAATGGGCTTGGAATTGGTGCCATTGGGCTTGATTGGTCTGCAGTTTCAGCTTACCTTGGAAGCCCACTTGCAAGCCCATGGTTTGCAACTGCAAATGTAGCTGTGGGCTTTGTGTTTGTGATGTATATTATTACACCATTGTGCTATTGGTTCAATATTTATGATGCAAAAACATTCCCTATTTTCTCCAACAAACTTTTCACTTCACATGGCTCAGTTTATAACATTACAAGTATAATAGACAACAATTTTCACCTGGACCTTGATGCTTATGAAAAAGAAGGTAAACTACACCTAAGTACTTTCTTTGCTATGACTTATGGTGTTGGTTTTGCTGCACTTTCTGCTACCATTGTGCATGTTGGTCTCTTTCATGGAAGGTTAGTACTCAATCTTTTCACACTTCAAATTCTAAACTACATAAAAGATTCATGTTAATATTATTAAGTATGAGATGAAAATGCAGAGAAATATGGGAACAAAGCAAATCAAGTTTTAAGGAAAGAAAAATGGATATTCACACAAAGCTTATGAGAAAATACAAGCAAGTTCCTGAGTGGTGGTTTGTGTGCATACTCATTGCAAATATTGCAGCTACAATCTTTGCTTGTGAGTATTACAATGATCAACTTCAATTACCTTGGTGGGGTGTTTTACTTGCATGTGCCATAGCTATATTCTTCACTCTACCCATTGGGATAATCACTGCACTCACAAATCAGGTTAGTTAGTACTATTGAATACAAAAAAGTTCTCCATTTTTCATTGTTTTTTTTGTCTAACTTTGTAATTTGTACTATTTACTACAGTCACCTGGATTGAACATAATCACAGAATATGTGATAGGATATATCTACCCAGGTTATCCTGTTGCAAACATGTGCTTTAAGGTTTATGGTTACATTAGTATGACACAAGCTATCACTTTCTTGCAAGACTTCAAGCTTGGTCACTATATGAAAATCCCTCCTAGGACCATGTTCATGGCACAGGTCAATATTCATCTTTCATTTTTACACATTTTTTACTAAAACCATTTAAATAATTTCAAAATGGTATGCAAGGTTTCAAGTTATAGTTTTTTTATTAGCAAGTTGTTAATTTTACTTCAACATGCAAAAAAAAAATAAATAAATAAATAAATAAATATTCATTCCAGTCGTTTGTGTTTTTTGATCTTATCAGTTTGGTCTCTCAAAATTTTAAAAATTCAAATTGGTCCAAAAAATTTTAAATGTGGGTCAAATTAGTTTTTTTTATCATGTTTTTACTATACCTGATAGAGACTAGTTTGACCCTAAAATGACCAATTTAACCTATGTATGAAGTTTTTGGGATCTTTTTTAGGTTTTTCAATTTTTGAGGGACCAAATTGGTAAAATCGAAAAACACGAGAGACGGAAATGAGTAATCACTCTAGCTAGTTTTGTAAATGTTCATAATCAAAATATCTTTTCATCATACATGTTGGAAAAAGATGTGACCATATATAACTACCCTTATTTATACAACTTATTTAGACATCATTTAATGAACAATTCATCCTAATATAGATGTGTTACTTCACTATTGATCCACACTCATATAAACCAAATGTTTTCTCAATGTAAAGTTTGATTGAAGATGGTTAATTACTCAGGTTGTAGGAACACTTATAGCAAGTATTGTGTATTTGAGCACTGCATGGTGGTTAATGGAAACCATACCAGACATATGCCAGGATACATCCTCTGTTTGGACTTGTCCAGGCGACACGGTGTTCTACGATGCATCGGTCATTTGGGGCTTGATTGCGCCAAGGCGAATCTTCGGCGACCTCGGAAACTATGCTCGAATCAACTGGTTTTTCCTAGGAGGAGCCATTGCTCCTTTACTTGTTTGGCTGGCTGCTAAGGCCTTTCCACAACAAGAGTGGATTAAGCTCGTAAACATGCCTGTTTTGATCGGCGCAACGGGAATGATGCCTCCAGCAACAGCAGTGAATTACACTAGCTGGGTCATTATTGGTTTCCTATCTGGATTTGTTGTGTATAGGTACAAGCCGGAATGGTGGCAGCGTCACAATTATGTTCTTTCGGGGGCCTTAGATGCGGGACTTGCGTTCATGGGTGTGCTTTTATATCTTTGTCTCGGATCGGAGAATATTAGTATCGAATGGTGGGGAAATAACCTTGATGGTTGTCCTTTAGCTCATTGTCCAACAGCCAAAGGAGTTGTCGTTCAAGGTTGTCCTGTTTTCACTTAGGCTATGTTTGGTTTTTCTTTAGGGGTGCTTCAGAATCACTTTTAGCACAACTCTGTTAATAATATAGCTTTTGGTTTGAATCACTTTTGAAGAGTTGGAACCAAACATGCTATTAGAGTAAAATGTGATTACCAAAATGAATGTTTCTCAATCTTAGGAATTCATGTTGTCTAGTTCAACAAACACATCATTTATTATTATGTGTGGTTAATGTATATATTTTTTCCTTCAAATCAACTATGGTTAATTAAATTTGATTCTGCATTGTAAAAATTCATCCATGGTTAATCATGTTTATTAATGTCAACATTTTTCAATAGGCTTATCTTTGTGATTTAGTTTTTAAACTTTTTTGTGTGTGTATTTTCTCACTTTTGGGTAAGGAACTAATTGCTTTCGGGGTGTGTGATTGTCTTCCCAACAAATATCACTCCCAGAAGTCGAACTATTAACCTTTTGGTCATTCAAGGGATCAGCCTTACATTACTAGATTAACACATTGTTGATAATTTTCGAGCCATTAAATGTTTATTAAAAACTCTATTTTTTTGAACTCAAATATGTTCTATACATGAGTACCACTATATCTTTGAGTTATAAGGAGACACAACATCTATGGAGAAAGATATGATGTTATAAATAGTGTCCTAAATTATGTTACAGACCAATAATGTTGAAGCAAAAATAGACAAAATAATAAATATTTAAAGAATTAGCTTTAATCACATATTTGTACTTCCAATTGCATCTTGGTAATAATACCAAACATAAGCAGAAAATCCTCAAATCCACTTGCTTCTTGAAAATGCTTCTTGAAATATAACGTTAACAATGGACAATGTACAAAATTGTTCTAGTTTCGTGCATTTGGCCAACAATGACGTTTATGGGTTTTGAGAATGGATATGAGGTTAAGTCTTTGATCTTGAGAAATGAGAATAATGGTTGGGTGATGAGTTGAATGTCAATAGTGGTTGAGTTGGATCCGACTTGTCTCCATCGTGGGAGAGATGAGTGTATACATAAAATTATGACATATGACAAAAATAAAATATAATAATCTAAATTATTATTTTGTAAAGTTAATTATTTTAATAAATTCGGACTCTTTAGTTTTGGAGAGGAGTCCTTTTTATTGAGTTGATGGAGACAATGGCTATGTTTTAATGAAATTTGGGGAAGAATTTCAACATCATAAAAGTGTTGAATGAATTTGGGATTAAGATATTGGAAGAGGAGAGAGAAACTTTTTGAAAAATGTGTGAAATGAATGATTTTGGGAGGAGAGGGAAACTATTTTTAATAAATCAATTTACTAAAGTAACCTTAATCACATTTATTTATATAAAATAAATGAGGGCTATTTTGTCCAAATTTTTAGATACACATTAATATCAAGATTTTTAAGGTTCAATATACAATTTTGAATTTTTGTGTAATTTTTTAAAGTCATATATAATATGAGTTAGTTGTTAGATGTTTAAAATTATTGTAGAATTTTATGTTTATTTAATTCTAAATTATATAATCATAATTCATTTATTCATAATTATGGTATTATAGATGATAAAATTATTGATTTACAGGCAAAATAAAATTTATTACTATAGGACATTTAAGGATAGTTTAAAGATGAATTGTTTCTTCTTATGATCAATATCATGAAGGTTAATAGTATAAATTCGTCATGTATATTTATATATCCAAATATACTAAATATATTGTAGATGCATGTATCATAAGTTATGTAACTTTTTATTATATCATGTTTATACTATGATATTTTGATGGATTTTCCAAATGTAAACATTAATATCTACTTATGAAGTTGTCTAGATTTGTTTCGCATATTATATATAACTTAGACGATTCATATCTTTTTTTCCAAATTCTTAGTATTTTTTACACTCGCATTTTTATCTAATCCAATTTTAATGAATTTATTTTCTTTAAATAAAGTAAATGAATCCAATTTTAGTTTGAAATGATAGATCTAGATTTATCTTTAGAGAAAATAATACAAGTACTATTACCAATAAATTTCACCATAAAAACTTTGTCTGCACTTAACTTGACCTATATTATCCTGAATATTATTTGACATAGATTGTTGTAGATGAAGATAAGGTTAAGATCTTAAGGGTATGTGGCCACTTACTTTTCAACGTTTAAGATGTGTATGGAAAAATTGCACTTCTCCTCTATTATAATATTATTCAAATGTCCACATTCAGATGTGTAACCACCCAAATTAAGTTATGGATATGCTTTAATTTGTCCAATTCCATAGGCATACTACAAAGATTACTCTTATTTTATCATATAAGTAAGAAGCTAATCATTTTTTGGTGTATAATTGCCTCTTTTAATAAGTATTATTTTCAAGAATTAAATTTTTAACATTTTCGTTATCTCGAAATATAGTAAGGTCTTATACTAATTGAATATCACTCTATTGATAGTCTTCCCAAATAATACGAAGGAGTTGGGGTAGTTGGGTCATATTTTGTATTATATATGTCACTCTCTATATGGAAATGCCTATATACGTGGCAAACACCTATTTTTTATTATTGATGATCTATCTTTGTGGGACACTGCAGCATAAATATATATATTTTATTGACAAAAAATAATATTATTAAAGTGTACTAGGAATACAGATAAACTATACAAGAGTGTGAATGAGACATAGATAGAGTTACAAGATTCATGGTGAGACAAATAAATGATATTAGTGGGGTTGGTAATCCAACTTCACATGAGCGCATCTGCTGTCCCACAATATGCGTCACTTTATGTATCAATGATTATGAGCGTTTGAAAAAATGTATTTAAATTAAAATTTTAATAATTAATTAATTTTCTGACCAATCATAAACAACGACACGTAAAGTGGTATATTATTTTGGGGCAGTAGATACCTACCCCAACTTGAGCAAGGTGTTACGGATATACTTGTGGCACTTTAATGAACATAAACCTTATTTAAATTTGGCAAATTTTATTGGTGCTTTTACTAAATTATGTTTACTATATCTACCAATTATTTCAAAAGAATATCAATTTGGAACATATTAGTAAATTATGTATAAATAAAATTTATGAATATGTTCTAAATTAATATTCTTATTCATAAATTTACAAAAAGTTAAATTTAGAATACTAATTTACATAGACAATATATGATTTTCTTGTAAAAGATTAATTATTTATATTTAACTTTGGTTCAGTGGTATATGAGTTTAATTTTTTTAATAGAACCAAGAACAAAAATAACATATATATATGATTTTTGTGTGCATGTTGCTTCACAATAACAAGGTGCTTAATGTACATCGAAGGGATGTACAATGTTGACTACAGTTGCTTCAAAGTGGCTCATCCTTTGCCAATGATTTTTTAACATTTTTTTAGTTAAGTGTGTAAAATATAAATTTGCATTTGACAAGGTCTAGGTGTTAAGTAATATTTATAGACATTTTTTTCATTAGGTAGAGGAAAATTGTATATATATAAGGGTTTTAAATTCCATTTATTATATTTTATGTGTTACAACTCTGTCATTTAATTTGAGTTGATTTTTAGTCTCAGTATTTAATAAGTTATTTGGAAACGACTTATAACTTATAAGTTAGTAGCTTATTTTATTTTACAAGGATGATTTTAAATTTTTAATTGCCTTTTCTTGTAGGATGATCATTCTCATACATATCAATGTGTTTAATTAGTAATTTAGTATAGCGAATTCATATAGTATTTTTTGTTTTCTATATTTACTATGTATCTCTACATTAATATCACTTTACTAATTTTTGTTTATGGTAAGAATAGCTATTATTAAGGGTCATTTTCTCTCCAATACTTGATTTGGATTACAATATCTGGTATTAAAAAATTATAGGATTTATATTTTCTTTAATTTTTAATGAAATAAATAAAAAATATATATATTTATCATATTCTAATACTTCGGAGGAATTCATTACAATTATTAAATATCAGTAACTATAAGATATATTATAATTACACATAAATATTTATATTTTTAAAAAAATCAATATATTAATTAGACACTATCTTCCATCTCACTCTTCCCCTTTCTTTAATTTCATAAAAAAACACGTTCCCTTAGTTTTTGTTGCACCGAGAAAATTTGTGATATGGAAGATAATGTATAATTAATAAATTTGATTTTTTTTCATAATAAAAATATGTACTTAGTTCAATACATTATTATATTATAGCTTGTATACACTGTTATCTAATCACAAAATCAATAAATATCAATAGAAAAACTGAATAAATATTTGGTTCATCTTTATTTTTCTATTTTGTCAATGTAGTTCCTTATTTCTGATTGATAATTCGCTATAATTTTCTCTCCTTGTTATTGCAGCTAGTATTGTAAAAATGTTGGTAAGTTTAACCAGAAAATCAGTGAATTAATTTCAATACTAATATGATATAATAATTACTGATTATGTAATTATAGTGGTCAAAATTAGTCAAAACTGATTATACTAACTTATTCTTAATTAAACTGTATTAGTCAACCGGTCAATTTTTATTTAAAATTATTTTTTAATGAAAATAAAAGTAAATTAATGTCTTTCTCATTTATCAATATTAATGGTAGTATAATAAATATATATCTATATTTAACTTATCCAGTTTAACTAATCCAGTATTAATAACGATTATTACATCTGGTTATTTTCTTTTTTTCTTATGAGATTGTTATGTTACTCATGATTTCAATTCCCAAGGTCTCACTCGATATAAAATGTTGATCAATTTTTGGAAGCGACATTTGTTAAGAAGGATAGTCACGAACCTCAAAAGATATTAGTTTTTTACCCAAAAAAATAAGAGATACTCTTGATAATACCAAAAAAATTGATCATAGTTAATAAAAGTTAAAATAATTAGAGATACCTAAAACTGCTATTAATTAATTTCCTCTAAAAGAACCTATTTCTTTTTATCATTCATCTAGCGTAAAAACCGTACGTGCAAGTTTTTACATAGTTAAATAAATATTAACTTTAAAATCTAATCTGCAAATTTCTATTATAATTAATACATTCAAGTCAAAAACAAATATGTTCTTCTTGTGAATAAAAACTTTATGAGATTGAATGGGGCAAGTAATACTCCTTTTTGCATGAAAATAAAATAATTTTAATTTCTTTTCTAAGGCCATCCTTACAAATTATACTCACAAACGGTAGATTATTTGACCCAAAAAAATAAATAAATTTATTTAAATGATTCCATGTAATTGTGAAAAAAGACCAAATTTTGCGCAGATAGCCAAATATCACATCCATATATATGAATTTTGGGTAACTTTAGTTTTAGTCATTATTTTTAAGCACAGATGATTGGTTCAAGTAGTACATGCTTGATTCCCCTTAAGTAAGAACCCATGTTCGAGTCTTGTGGATGGAAAAAATGCTCCTACAGTTAGCCACACGTACCTGTGGATGTTCCCGGCTCGGACATGATTGCCTCAAGTGCGAGGATATATGTGAGAAACAAAAAAAAATACCCTTTACATATTTAAACCATTTTAGGCAAGTAATTATTATAGCCGTATCTATTTACTTGGAATGAATTTTATTGGGAAGCATATTTCTTCGGTGCTGATTTTGTTGGGTATGATATTAGAGGTTGTAAATGACTTTTCTTATTTGAATGCAGTAGTAAACGTATTTGGTGACTAACAAGACCAGATTCACCCCAATATTGTCTAGATTCAAAACCTACAAGTTTTTTTTGGTAGGATTAGGCTTAGTTTTCCAATGTGATAAAAGTTTCAAAAAAAATATAAAACATAAGATTCTCACATTAAATACACATGATTTAATTCCCTCTATAAATACCCATTATAGGTATTTCTTTATCCCTCATCTATTTCAATCAACTTTCTCTTCATCACTTTCATTCTCTCCTATCAATTTTCTCCAAATATGGCTGATACCAATTATGATGGATTAGTTTTTCCCACCAACAACTTCTCCAATGGTCTTGAAAATGACTCAAAGAAATTGTCTAGTCCATTGAATGGTGGCCTTGTGGATCCCGCCGCCTCATTGGCAACTGCGCGCCACGAATTCGGTGAACATGGCGGAGTCAATATGTCAATTGAGGCATCCGCCACGTTCACCGTTATGGAGCCAGAGACCTTGCGTCGCATGTTCTCTGGTGAATTGGGTCACGATCAGGATTTCTTTATCTATAGTCGTCATTTCAACCCAACTGTCCTGAACCTTAGCCGTCAGATGGCCGCCTTGGAAGGTACCGAGGCGGCGTACTGCACGTCTAGTGGCATGTCGGCCATCTCGGCCGTCCTGCTGCAGCTTGTCAGCAGTGGCGGACACGTGGTGGCCGCCAATTCACTTTACGGTGGGACCCATGCCCTTCTAACCCATTTTCTACCAAGGGTGTCAAATATAACTACCACTTTTGTTGATATCATGGATTTGGAACAAGTGAATGATGCAATAGTTGAAGGGAAAACAAATGTGTTGTATTTTGAGACCATGTCAAATCCTAACTTGAAGGTGGCAAATATACCGGAGTTGAGTAGGTTGGGGCATGGGAAAGGAGTCACGGTGGTTGTTGATAATACTTTTGCTCCGATGGTGGTTTCACCGGCGAGGCTTGGTGCAGATGTGGTGGTTCATAGTGTGTCCAAATTTATCAGTGGTGGAGCTGACATCATTGCAGGTTTTTTGTTCTTGACTTTTAATCTTGTCTTCTTATTATTATATTTTATAAAAAATAAATCTAAAAAAATAGGACTTGTCAATTCTACCACATTCCTATCCTTAAATTTAGGAATGTTTTTATTAAAAATATTTGTTTCTAATATTGGAATTGAACATGTGGAGATATATTAGGTTTGTTTATTTAAGAAAGTAATATTTGTATATCATACCTTGTGTTTTTTAAGAAGGAATTAAGATAATAACTAAGGCTAAAGAAAAAAAAAACATAAATAAATTTCTGATGCTAGAAAGTAGAGTATAAATGTTGAAATACATTAAGTATTAAAAAAAACGTTTTATTCTCCTTTTTTTATGTTCATCATTGGTGGCTTTTTTTAGTGTCAAGTATAACGTATTCATACAACAAAAAATAAATATCTACCATAATTAATATTGGTTTTATTAATAAATATCTCTCATATTGTTGTATTAAAATATTAGTAGTAACATTATCTCATCTAAGATTATTCCATTTTTTAACTAATTAAAAATTGAATGGTATAACGATTCTATCTAAGTATTTAACATATTAACAATCTACCAAATTTATTTGTTGATTCAAATCACTTAGTTTTATTTTTTAATAATTAAACGCATGAATATTATTATTTTCATCAAACATGTTGTAAGTAATTATTAAAATTTGGCCTTGATATTATTATTACAGGAGCAATTTGTGGACCTGCAAGTTTATTGAATTCAATGATGGGTCTTCACAATGGAACCCTAATGATATTAGGTCCTACAATGAATGCTAAAGTAGCATTTGAACTTTCTGAAAGAATCCCACATTTAAGCATTAGAATGAAGGAACATTCAAACCGTGCATTAGCTTATGCAACAAGGTTAGAAAAGCTAGGTGTAAAAGTGATTTATCCAGGTCTAAAAAGCCACCCACAACATGAACTATTAAAATCTATAGCAAATAATGGTTATGGTTTTGGTGGGCTTTTTGGTATTGATATGGAAACAGAAGAAAAAGCTAATAAATTCATGAGTTATTTACAAAACTATGCTCAATTTGGTTTTATGGCTGTGAGTTTAGGTTATTATGAGACATTGTTATCTTGTTCTGGAAGTAGCACAAGTAGTGAATTGAATGAAGAAGAAAAAAGACAAGCTGGGATTTCACCAGGTTTAATTAGGGTTTCTGTTGGATATGTTGGGACATTGGAACAAAAATTGGGTCAGCTTGAAAAAGCACTTAATAGATTTTATGAAGATGGCTTCTACATCAAGAATTGAAGAATCACTTTTAGCTATTTATTTTATTTAATTTCAGTGTTATTTATGATTTTGGTGCAGTTTGTTTGAAGTTGCTTCTTGTAATAAAAACTTTTGTTTGTTTTCAATTCTAGTTGCTATATATTATGATGCCAATTTAGTGTATTTTTGTTTTGGCTTGTCTTTAGAATTTGAATGAAATTCTCTACAAACGCTTTTGACAAAAAACGACTTATTTTTAAAAATCATGTTGGAAAAGCACTAGGGTGTTGAAAACACTTTTCACACAAGTTGGAAGAATAAAAATGTTTTATATTCATTTTATTTATATTTCTTTCGATGAAATTTATTTAGTTAAATACCGCAAATTATGTAAATAAAAAATATCATTAAGAAAGTGGAAAGTGTTTATGTGAAAAAATTGGAAATCAAATAACTTCCTTATAGATATAACAACAAACTTTTTTTTTATGAATGATATCTTTTCACTGTGTTGGTAAGAAATTAATTTATTTTAGAGTATATAACTATCTTCCCAACGAATGTTGCTTATATGAAATCTTTTAATCATTATAGGAATCCAGTCGAATTTTATATCACTAGACCGACCTTCTTTGCATTGTTACAAGCAATATGTATACGAGAAGTTTTTGCATAAGAACCAGGATCATTTGTCCCTAAGATTTCATATCCTCATGTCTCAAGCCAATCATATCACACCAAATAGTATAAAAATGTTACTTTATATTTTTTTATTTTATTTTTCTTTCCAAATATATGACAACTCTTCATTGGATTGGAACACAATGAGACACAAAATGTGGGTCATTGATTCTCATTCCCCACATAAACATATAAAAATTGAGGGTAATATATATGTACTATGAGTGAGTAAAGATTTATATACAGTTAATATATTATTTATCATTCATTTATATTACTTTTTTAAGAGTTAATGATGATTGAAAATAAATATTGAATGATGGATTAACATTGTATAAAACTTTATATTGTCAATTCATACATTTTTCTCATTTAAATTTTGATATATTTTTTAGTGTAATTTCTATGTAATGTATTTCTTACTTATTCTCTAATTAGCAAAGCGAATAGAATTTTCAAATAAGTGAAAATGAACAATAAATGAGTATATACATGCTTCATTTGATGAAATTCACCATTCCTAGAAAGAAAAAGTTGTTTTTGATGATGATGTAATAATTTATACACATATAGTATATTGTGAATCATTTATTTGTATTACTTTTCTTGAAGAGTGATGAGTAAACATGTGATACAATGATAATGTATAAAATTTATATACTCTTAGTGCATATATTAAAAACTCAAATAAATGATTGTGTATAAATTTTTATACTTAAATTTTTACACTTACAATAGAAAAAAGTTCACAAAACTCCTTTATACTTTATGTGTTTTACAAGTATACACCATAAACTATTTTTAGTCCCTACATACATATAATTTTAAATTACTAACAATGAAATTGAAATTAACACATACTTATTTAAAATTTCATAAAAATACATTTCCTGTGGAAAAATTACAATGTCCTCATATGACTATTGTAAAAGTTCATAAAAATATTTAAAAGAAAACAGACTATTGCCTAAATTAACTAAACAACAATGGAGGACAGTCTTTATATAAAATGTATATTTTATCTTGGGTTTAAATTTAAGGGTGCCTTTGAAACATTTTTACACCCTTACTCTATCTCTTTGGGGTTATATCTCTCGTGTGGTTTGTGTTGTAGTATCTTTTGATAGAATTAATGTAAATAATATGATGTGTTAGTTCAATTTATTAATGTAAAATTGTATATATGTAGGAGCAATTTCACTAATAATTAAAGTTAAGTAGTAATTAAGAAGAAAAAATAGTTTATGGTATCTACTTACAAAATACATATTAAGGGGTTTTTGTGAACTTGTCCCTTTCAATACATAGATATTACACTATTAATTGATTTATTTGCCTATTAGTATATACATGTACGATGTAGCATCCTAAATTTTATCTCTCTAAAGAATATAATGTGATAATATTGGGAAAATATGTAACATTCCAAAAAAATTTCTTCAAAAACATTCATGAAAGGAAGCTTGTATCATAATCTTGCATCAACTCTTTTGAAAGTTCCCATGTTATTATTCAAACATATCAGCTTCATATTTATTATCTATATGGTTGTGGCACAATGGTGGTGAATTCTATGACTCCCTTGAAACAATCAAATCAATAGAATTAAAGCTTCGATTCAAGAATCTTGTAGGATATACCAATTTTAAAACTTCACCCACTTCACTTTTTTTTTTCATTTCCATGTTGCATGATATAGAGTTTAATTATGGAGTAACACATATAATATCATTTTTGCTCGATCGAGCATAAACAATCCAAATCGATTTATTCTCTATAGCTTTCCACAATATATCTCTAAATATATTGTCACACATCATCTTCAAATCAATGAAAGCAATATATAATTCTATTTGATTTCTTCATTATCTCTCCATCATTCGTTGTAACAAGCATATAGTCATATAGTTAAACTCGTCTATATAAAACTAAATTGATTTTCAATAATATGGGCCTTTTATCTTAACTTCAACTAAATTATTCTCTTTCATAACTTTATAGAATGACTCGTGAATTTAACCCTCTATTACAAAAACCTCTTAATTAAAAAAATATGTTTAACAAACTAGCCAAGTTAGGTCCTAGGGCTCATTGGGATTAGAGCAAAGTTTTACAATTACACTTATTGAACAGATCTTCTATCCCTAATTTGTGTACTATTTCCTATCTTACTCACTTAAATTTGGATACATGAATATTAATGTATTATTTTTATAAAATAAAATTAAAATGAATTATTACTTTTTATTTATTGGCAAACTCTAATTAATCTGGGACAAAGAGACATGAAGATTATTGTTGGAAGTTAAACTTGTTCGACATTAATTGCATGAAGGTTCAACAAATATCTTGAGATCAAAAGCTTAGCTATTAAGTTTTTGAAAAGTCAAAAAAGTGAATTTGTGGTAGGCAAATTGAAGACCATGAGCTTGTTGTCTTATCATCACAAAGTGAAAAAAACTCCGGCGAGCTTAGTGAGAGTTCAAATGCTTGTTTGTGTGTCTAATTTAGTTACAACGTATTTGAGTCTTCGATACAAATATTTGTGTGTTATATTTTCTTCCCATATCATCTATTTCTAAAGGCAATTTCAATTTTAATCCCAACATGATGATATTCCTTCATTGATTACCTATAAATCAAGTTTTACAACCACAATAGGACTTAATTTCATGTCATTGTATGGTATGAGTAAATTCCTTAACAATTAATCAAAACTTCATTAGCCAAAACAAAGAACAAAATTCTCTTAATAAAAGAAATATAATCTCATATCGAATACTTACCTACTTTATTTGTGGGCATTCAAAAAAAATTGTGATCATTCATGGTTGTAAATAGGTTGTTTCTTAAAGTTGACGTGAGAACAAAGAAAAACTTAGGGGGAATGATAAAGAGTGCCCCAAAATTCAAATAGAAATTATGCATTAGGAATTTGTATGTTCAAGATTTTAAAATTTTAAATATTTGTGTACTTTTAAATCACATTTTCTATGTTTGGCTTCCTTAATAGGTGGGGTACCCTTAACATGAACCTAAACTTAGTTAAGAAAAGTTAATCACTAATCTATGTGTCTATCATTTTCTTGAGAATAAAACATGTGACATAGTTGTTACATTTGTTATATTTTTTGTTAGTAAATTCTTATAGTATCGCAAACACATATGAAATAATAGGATAACAATTGTAAAGATTGAGATATGGAAGAAGAAGATCATTTAGCATATTGACAATCTTAATATAATGAAATTAGATTTTTGATATGTCATTCGATATTGGATGATAATTGGACATTTTTTTAACTTCAATGGCTATAAGGTAATAAAATGTTTGAATTATTTATATAAAAAACTTTGATTGCTTTAGTTTTATTGACTTCACCACACAATAAAAAATATAATAATATCAATATAGAAAGATACAACCTACAAATTAAAACATATCTCAAAACAAAAATAGCCTATCAAATACTATATCTTCACGTATCATATAAATAGGTTTAGTTTTATTCCATTCAATTGTATTAATTCTCATATATTATTTCTTTCATTCAATAAAGTTTGTTATTCATTTAATTCTTCATCTTCTTGAGATCTTTGAATCTCATCCTTTTGTAGTTTCTTTTTCCTTTTACATGTACATTTCATGCCTCTGGCTTTAGAAATTAAAGTCATTTTATATGGAAGATATAGCAATCAATTGAGGCCGGAAGGCCATGAAAGAGACTATTAGTATCTATATTTTGTACTACCAAAAATATTTTCTCATCCTTTTGGGTAAGGAACTAATCCCTTGTGGTGTTCGTGGTTGTCTCTCCCAATAAATGTCGCTCTCATGAATCAAACGTTTGACATTTTGGACATGCTAAAGATTTAGTAAGGTTTTACACCATTAGATAACAAATTGTTGGTTTATTGGTATCTATTTAATATAACAAGAACACTACATTTTGCTTTAACCAAGGCACCTTGTAACAATTTTCATGTTTTTTCTAAGGGTTAGTTTGGGAGTAGGATTTTGGAGGGAAATGAACAGAAAATAAAGGCTTAGGAGCAATGAAATATGTTTGTGAGATGACTCTCAAGTCTTCTCTCCCCTCAAAACAACAATTCATTTCTTCTTTCACTTCATCATGTTAAATTTTTCTCAGATTTTGAACACGAGTTGTGATATAGTTAACTGCTATGATCTAAGGGTATGGGGTTAACTTTAATATGTAGATTGTCACTCTTTACAATAATTAGAACTTATTTTTGACAAACTAGTTATACGTTATCTATACTATATATAAAAGGAAAATAAAGTGTAACTTCCATCATGATGTAATTTTTACTTTCTATTATGTCCTTTAACATTATTTAATTTTTACAACAAAATCATATAATCCCAAGTAAACATCACCAACACATTAATTAACCACATCTATCACATAAAATTGAGTATTATAATAAACACAAAAATGATAATATAAAGTACAGCGAACACAACAAGTGCATTGTAATTTTAAATAAAATATATCAAAATTAAATATATAGTATCATGCAATGTTAATCGGCGGACACAAATGTCTATATACACTAGTGTATATAATTATGACACTATAGTTGTGACATGGTGTATGTGCCAAGTGAAAAGTTAATGTAAAACATAATGTCTTAAAACAAAAACTTAAGACAATAGTTTCATCACCTATATTTGCTCAACTTTAAACAATTAATCCTTTGGATTTAAACCATGAAAAGGTTGTCAATGTAATTTATGAGTTTTTAGAGTACCAAGTGGTGAGAAAAATCGAGAACCATTGGAGGTGTTTTCTCCACCAACCTCTTTAAAATATTTCGGAGCTTTCATGGATGCTTGTAATAGATCTTGTCTTTCAATAAGATTTTGTTGAATGAAAGCTAATTTCTCCAAAACAAGTAAGTGAGTCATGTCATTTATGGTAAAATGAGTTTAGAAGGTATGAGAATAGCAATAAAAACACCAATATTAAGATTAAAACTATCATTTTAAGGATTTTTTAAGAAAGAAAAATATCTACACAATAAAAAAGAAAATTAAGTGAAATTTTTCTCTGCTTCATTCAAGGCACAAGGCCACAAGCACCACATTAATAATGCTTGAATTACAAGAGATGTGAGACAACTACTAATAAACCCATTTGATTTAAAACAGAAATTTGAAATAAAAAATAAAGTCATTAATCTCAATTCTTTAGCATAATATAATCCTTAAATCTATTGGGTGTATAAGAGTAACATTTTGGGCTTGGATGGCCCAACAGAATGACCCTCTTGTGTTCAATTGACCAAAATATTTCATCGTGTAACAAACTTGCTCTGAACTACAAGTCTACAAGCATGAGCAGACACCTTTTTTTAGATTTGATTTTCTAATAATTATTGTTTAGCTAAAAACAAAATACTGACGATATATGAGTTTTATATTATCAATGTATCATTTATTATTCATGTTTAATCATAATTGAATTTTAAAAAAAGTAATACAAATAAATTATAGATAATATATTGACTGTGTATAAATCTTTACACTAACAAAATACATAGATATACACTCAATAAACTATTTGTCACGTGTGTTTACTTTTACTTTTACTTTTCTTCTCTCATACACATATAATTATGGAACTGATAAATGAATATTAGTCAAAATCACTCAACATGATGATTCACCTTGTTTAGTTATTATCGCACCAAGCATCAACCAACTTGGCCATATGATCGAGTCATCAAGCCAAGTTGCACGTACCATGACCGAAGATCACGCATCAGCCTCACAACTTGATCGAGACACTCAACGCATCACACACGCATCAGCCTCACAACCTGATCGAGATACTCAACGCACCAGACACGCATCAATCTCACAACCCGACCGAGACGCTCAGCGCACCAGACATGCATCAAGTGCAAAACCTGATCGAAACATCATACACACCAACCATGCATCAGATCCAATTCCTGACTGAGATAACCACATATCAACTATCGATCCTGATCCAGACAACCACGTACCAAATTCAAATCATGACTGAGACAATCAATACACTCAACCAACCTTGCCCATATAAGCTAGGCCAGCTAGGCTCACGACCAAGACGAAACTAAGATAGCAACATAAAATGCATATGGGCCACTTCACATCAGAAGTTGTTTGGGCCACAAGCAATCCATATCTCACTTTGTTGACTTAGTCTTCCCTATTTAAGCACATGTTGATTAATTGTAAAAGTTAGTTAGAATCTTAGGTAGAGTATTGGATAGTTTAAATAGGATTAGTTATTTTATAATCATCACTCAATTCATTTTACTCTCAATAAAAGTTACACGTATTTTTCTTTCTATCTTCTTGCCTGTCTTCTCAAGAAGTGTTATTCACTTTATACTTATCCTCAAAGGCACTTTAAAGTTCTAATATGGTATCAGAGCTCTTTTAAAAGAGCCCTGCCATATTCAAGATGTCTCCAACAATCTCCTCTACAAATCTACCTCCACCTACATTCAACTCACAAATGGACATCACACAAGATCCCTACTACGTGCGTCCATCAGAAAATCATGGGATTGCTCTGGTCTCACCTATTTTCAACAGAGACAACTATCATAAATGGAGCAGATCAATGAGAATGAGTCTCATCACCAAATAGAAGCTTCCTTTTGTTGACGGCAGTATACTAATGCCTCTCAAGGATGATCCAAGTTATATGGCATGGGAAAGAGCCAATAACATTGTCATATATTGGATCATAAGATTGGTTACACCCACAATTTCTCAGTATATATTGTGGATAGACAATGCATATGAGATTTGGGAAGAGCTTAGAGAAAGATTTTCCCAAGGAAATCTGTTCAGAATTGTGAGTCTTCAAGACACAATAGCAAATTATAAACAAGGTGACCTTAGTGTCACCAAGTACTTCACTGAGATGAAGATTTTATGGGATGAATATGAAATATTTAGACCTATCCAAGTATGCAACTGTGATAATAAGAAATGTAGAACTAAAGACAAGGTCATTAGATTCCTAAAAGGCCTAAATGATTCATACTCAGGAGTAAGATCCCGGATAATGTTGATGGATCTACTGCCAAACATGAGCAAAGTATTCACACTCATAATTCAACAACAGACTCAAACATATGACCAAGAATTAGAAGCAAAGACAATGAGCATAGGGACAAATTGGAAAAGACATGGAGCCTTTAGTAGAAGTACCACCCAAGGAAGAGATTTTGGAAGGGGGAATTCCACCACATATGGAAGAGGATCTTGGAATAAGCCCTCAAACTCAGGAAAATTTTGCACTCCCTGCAAGAAACATGGTCATACCATTGAAACTTGTTACAGATTACATGGTTTCCCACCCAACTTTCAATTTATCAAGGGTCAACAAATCAACTCTGTAATAACTGACAATGACAATGAGGACACTCAAGATTCACAAAAGGAGGATAAGCCTGTTTTTGGGTTGACAAAACATCAATATGAAGGGCTTGTTAACATGTTGCAACAGAATAATTTGAGGAAGGAGGACTCATCCAATACAGAAAATATGAGCAATGTTCTATCTGTAACATCTTTGGATAACAATCAACATGATCAAGGTAATTCTAAACCTCAATGGATACTAGATAATGGTGCAACTGATCACATTGCATCCAAAAATTCTTATTTTTCAGCCTAATATTCAACAAAACCTATTAAGGTTAAACTATCAAATGGGAAAATCATTATATCTAGAATCTCTCGAACTATACATATTTCACATAATCTTACAATCTATAATGGTCTTTACTTGCCATCATTTTCCTACAATTTATTGTCTATACCAAAACTAACCTGCCAATCATCATGTATTATATCCTTTAATGCATCTTATTGCAAAATACAGGAGAAGGATACATTGAAGATGATTGGTATAGCTAGGCTATCAAAGGGATTATATGTCTTGGAGAGAGCTATTCTTAATCACAGTGTAAATTGTCCTATTGTAAATTCAATTAGTACTTCAAACTCTAATCTTTGGCACTATAGATTAGCCCACCCCTCTCTTTCTTGCATGGATGCCATTAAGACAAAGCAATCTTTTGTTACTTCTAATAAAGATTACATTTGTGACATTTATCATCAAGCTAAACAAAAGAAGCTCCATTTCCCTTTGAGCAATATTGTTTCACAAAAATGTTTTGACATGATCCATATTGACATCTAGGGCGCTTTTCCCATAGCATCCATTCATGGCCATAAGTATTTTTTAAATATCGTAGATGATCATAGCAGATACTCATGAGTCATCCTCATGAAAAGAAAGGCAGGTGCTTCCACTGCCTTGCAGACCTTTATAAATATGATTCACACACAATTTTTTATCAAGATTAAGATAATAAGAAGTGATAATGGTCCTGAATTCCTCTTAAAAGATTTCTATGCCAATAAGAGAATATTACATCAAACATCATGTGTATACACTCCAAAACAGAATGGTGTTGTGGAGAGAACACATAAACACATCTTGAATATGGCAAGAGCCATGTTAATCCAAAGAAAACTTCCCAAAGTCTATTGGTCTTCTGCTATTAGACATACTATCCATATCATCAATCTTCTGCCCAGTCCTACTTTACAAAACAAATCTCCCTATGAGATTCTACATGGCATTCCTTTCAACCTTCAAAACCTTAGAGTGTTTGGATGTCTATGCTATACTAGCACACATAGTCACCTAAGAAACAAGTTTGATCATAGAGCTCTCAAGTGAATCTTCTTAGGTTTTAAAGAAGGAACTAAGGGATACATTGTTCTCAATCTCACTAAATTTTTAATGATGACTAGGGCGACTAGTTAAAGTGAAACATGGTAAACTTGTAATTATAATGTCAATATTAGTTGCATATTAAGTTGGTGCTTGCACTATAAGTTAATATCTCTAATACAATTGCAATTTCTTCACAATTTGGACCAACATTTTTCTTCTCTTTCATTCGTTTATATTATAAGCAATCTTACAATACTAAAGCTAGAAAGCATTTAAAATTCTTCAATTTCAACCTCCATATTCTTAACACAGTTAAAGTTTGTCTTTAAGTTGTCTTCTTATTTATTGTCAAGTTTTTCAGAGTTGTTTGAATCTTTTGGAAATGGGCTCGACCATCATCATAACGATCGAGTCAAGACATTAATGGTAATGTTGCATTTGGAATTTGATCGAGTCAACTCAGCCATTATAAAATAACTATATTTTACCCACAAGGAGTGAAAAAATAAGAGCTAATATAAACATATTCCTTTTAACAAATTAACCAATATACTAATTCATGACTATAAGATCAGGTAAGCATCTATTTTGTAGTCCCCATTCTAGAAGGTACAATTTTGAAAAGTTGAAAGAAATAAAAGGACATTGCTTTTAATATTTTTCTATCAAATCAAGTCAATAACTTAATGCATTTTTTATAGATTATTCAATAACCCATTCCATTATAATATACAATAATTCTCAAATATTTTTATTTAATGTTATAACTGTAATTAGGTCAACTTTCCACCATTTCTAAATAAATCACAAACAACATTCGTTAACCTATCATTGAATTAATAAAAAATACATTAAAAAAAAAAGAGGGAATCCACATATTATAAGAATAAGTTAAAAACATATTTTATATCTTAATCATTATTCTAAAAAAAATCTAATAATTCAAATCTATTAATTAATTCAAATCATTAAATTCTTTTTATAATTGATGACTAAGATATAAAATAGATTAATATTGAAATAATAAAATCTATAAAATTATTGGTAAGAGAAAAAGAAAAAGAAAGTAGAATGGTATTGAAATAGTGAAAATCTGATCTCATTCCTCATTACATTACCCTTCTTCAGCTACAACCCAATTTCTAGATCTGAGAATCTGAGAAATTCGAAATTCCACAATGTTAATGAAAATGAAATTGATTTTCCTTTTGTTCTTCACTCTCTCTTTATTCAGTTCAATTTCAATCGCTGAGATCCGTTCATCCACCGTTCGAAACGATGACCGTCCGATTATACCTTTCGATCAATTCGGTTTCACTCACACCGGTCGTCTTCAATTAACCGTTTCTTCAATCTCTCTCTCAAATTCAAACCTAGATCTCTCCAAATTAGGTTTCTTCCTCGTAACTCTCGATTCATGGCTCCATGTTCTTCAACAACTCGAAGATGGTGAGATTCGTTGTGCTCTTCAATCTGATCTTGTTAAATCCGTTTTCACTTTCAATTCACTTAACGGTAAAAATCAGTTTTCGATTCTGTATAATGAAACTGATTCTGATCAATATAATCTTGTTTTCGCTAATTGTCACCCTCAACAACTTAAGGTTTCTATGGATGTTAAATCTGAAATGTATAATCTTGATGGTAAAAGTGGTGTTCGTGATTATCTTTCTGCTGGTAGAACGATTTTACCTTCGGTTTATTTCGTGCTTTCGTTGATTTATTTCGCGCTTGCTGTTATATGGATTTGTTTCTTGTATAAGAAGAGATTGACTGCATTTCGGATTCATTTCTTTATGCTCGCGGTTTTAGCGTTGAAAGGGTTGAATTTGTTGTGCGAGGCCGAAGATAAGTCGTATATAAAGAAAACTGGTAGTGCTCATGGTTGGGATGTTGTTTTCTATATATTCAGTTTCCTCAAGGGGATTTCGTTGTTTACTTTGATTGTTTTGATTGGTACCGGGTGGTCGTTCTTGAAACCGTTTCTTCAGGATAAGGAGAAGAAGGTTCTTATGATTGTTATACCTTTGCAAGTTGTTGCTAACATTGCTCAGGTTATTATTGATGAGAGTGGGCCATATGGGCATGATTGGGTTACATGGAAGCAGGTTTTTTTGCTCGTTGATGTGGTTTGTTGTTGCGCGGTGCTGTTCCCGATTGTTTGGTCGATTAAGAATCTCCGTGAGGCTGCCAGGACTGATGGGAAGGCGGCGGTTAATCTGATGAAGTTGACTCTGTTTAGGCATTACTATGTCGTGGTGATTTGTTACATTTACTTTACTAGGGTTGTGGTTTATGCGTTGGAGACAATAACGTCGTATAGGTATTCATGGACTAGTGTGGTTGCTGCGGAGCTGGGCACGCTTGCTTTCTATGTGTTCACTGGTTACAAGTTTAAGCCTGAGGCTCATAATCCATATTTCGTCATCGATGATGAAGAGGAAGAGGCTGCCGTCGAGGCGTTGAAGCTCGAAGATGAATTTGAATTGTAATTTCACTGGTAAAGTAAAATGTTAGATGGTTGAAGAAGTGTTGGTATGGTGGTACGTAGCAATGTTCAGGTTTCATTTCAACAACTATGACTTTTTCATGTTATATTTTATGGGTATAGTAGTCAGTAGTAGTATTGATAAATCATTATGGTATATTTTCTGGGTTCCGGACACATGCCAGTTCGTTTTTGGATTAATATCATAAACTCTTGTGTAATGAATGCTGTGAATCATATATTGCTTCTAAGTTTTGATACAATTTTTATCACGATTCTTGTTAGTTATTTTTAAGCTTCGAAGAACTTATCATACCGCTGCAACTTTGTCAACTTGCATAGAATTTTGTCCAACCATTAGCACTAGGTCTTGTTGAAAACACTAATAATCTATCTGCCTTTAAATTTTTCAGAACATTAGCACTAGAATTCTGAATAGATTTTGATGTGGAAATGTCATATCAGCAACATGCCCCGAGCTGATCGTGTGTAAGAATCAAGTGTGTAGTGATTGTGGATGTATCTGTTAGTAAAATGGATAATCAAATGGGTTATTTTCTTTTCCCGAAATCGAGGATTTGAAATAACATGTCAGGAATTGGAATTTCTGAAATCCTCCATTGGGATGCTTGGCACTCTTCAATCATTAATAATCCTTTCTCACTCCACCTCCATGCTTTCTGCCATGGCATCTCTCTTAGCATGCACTTGAAACTCTCTTGTTGACTGGCTTCACTTTCATTGATGCTTTTTGGTGAAATCTGTGTTTTGTTTGCTCTATTTGTATTTGGTGTAACTTGTTATGCTCTTCCTTTGCATGCTTGTTAGATTTGTTCTTTTCTTGCTTCATTGTATTTGTTGGAATTGTTAAATTCCAATTGATACTATCAAATTTGTTTATTTTGTGATTTTGATTCTGTACGTTGGATGAGGCAGAGGCACAACCCTGCCTATGTGTGTGCTTGATGCTATAGATAGTCGATTCCAAACCCAGATAAAAGGTGAAGGTTGTGTTACGTAGTCGACAGTCAACATAAAACTTTGTCGAATCTCTGTGAATATATGGAGTTAGATGAGGCACATGATCTATATGATGAAATGTCTGAGTAAGGAGAAAAATGAGAAAGCATAGGCCTTTCTGCTTAGTGTTTAACGATGATGGGTTTTTTCCCCTAAATGTGTAGAAGAAAAAAAGTCAATCAAATATTTATAATGGTACAATTGTGAAAGCAATTATAGAAAAATCATTATATAAAATCTTGCAAATTATAAATATATTTAATACAAACTTAATGCAATTTTTCAACATTCTACTGCCAATCTACCTTCCTACCATATATACCTTCAATATAGTTATTATCTAGCAAGCAATATCTATATAATGTAGCAATATATCTAAATATATGGGATGGTGATTTGGCTCTCATTAACTTGATCATTATAGTTGACTCAAAATGCTTGTATTTTTAGGAATGAGGACTTTGGTTTGTTGTGTGTGATGGTCATAGTTAAAGTTGGTGTTTGACATTGTTTTAATAGCATTGGAGGTTGCAATGTTTCTTTTATACATTGGTGAATTTGATATTTGTCTTTTTGATACTCTTGTAAATGGGTTGAGTAGTCTATTATAATAAGACTTGTTTATAAAAAAAATAGAGGCAAATGATGGAGATAGGAAAGACCAAATACTTCCAACACCTGCTTCACCTAATAATCCACTACAACAAGCAACCATACATCATAACAAACTTAAGTGATGCATATTGTGATAGAATATAAAGTTAATATATATTTAATTTTTGTTTTACTTTTCTGACCAACGAAAAATAGTATCCTAAATGACCCAATTCGCACCCACTTGTATCTCTTTATTACCAGCAATTTATATCCAAGATATTACATTCCATTTTGCATACGCATGAAAATCTAAAAAAATCATCGAAACCACTCACACCATATTGTAGGGGGTGTCATATTCCATATGAGTGTATGCATCACTCAAGCTAATTTTTCTTTACTTACCAATTACCATAACAATCGTAGAGGATACTAATCAAAATGAAATGAAACCAAATCAGATTCAGGCCATAAAATGCTATAAATCAGACCACATTCTTAGAGCACCAACAATGTATATAAACTATATGTTCATTCATATTGGTAAATAAAAAGTACTCCATGTAACTAGAAACCAGTGCTCTTGAAACCAGTATTTGTTGGTTCAACCGAAAATGTACTCATATTATTAGTATGATACAACAATTATATCAGTAATGCAATCGTAACACTAAAAAACAGTCATTATCTAACATACCGTCCGATTTTAAATTGAACTGTATCAATTATATAAACTGGTTTTCATTTAAAAATGACTTAATTTTAATCAAAATGTTAATATGGAGGATCAAACACAAGTACTACATTTCTTTATATTTGCAAAACACGCTCTACTACCAAGTGGCATATTTTTTATTATCAAATTATATAAATAAAAGTAATTATTATCTTCTTTATTAATTTTTCAATATTAATATTAGTATATATATATATATATACATATCTAACTTCACCAGTATATATTTTAATTAATTAACCATTGATTAAATTTCTATATCATTATACCACTACCCTGACCGGTCTTATAACTAATACAATATTAAAAGCCCTGGTAGAAATAACTGTTAGAGAAGGATATGAACTCAAATTCCGTTGAACAACTCATATGTCCCTATTTTGTTGCAAGCAATCTCACTAATCTCCACTGATACACGTGTTTATTTCACCCCTTCCTTTAACATGCATATTCTGATTTATCATATTAGTGATATTATTATAGATACACCAAACGCACTCCTCTCTCTCACATAAAATGTGATATTTTTCATCCTAGCATGTTTAAAATTTCAATCAAATTAATCCTTAAACACCAAAAATCACTATTTAGGATTACAAACAACATTACTATTTTTTTTATATTATCAAGAAAATTATTTACCCACTAAATAAATAAGGAAGTAATACATAATATCGCTGCTGGAAAAACTAACTTTTTTTATTTCTTATGGTCATCCTCACACTAGAAGCAATGAAACAATGTTGTCTAAGCTAACATACATAGTTATGTAATGTTAACTTTTTCAACGAATATTTTTTTTATCGACAAGCTCGAACCCGAAACCTTGTTTAATTAATAAAGTAAAGTGTGGAGTTTTTAGGTATTTTTGTTGTAGAATTTGGTTACAACCCTCATAAGAGGATAGGATACTGTGTTCCTATTATCCAAACTCATTCATTCAATCTCTTCCTTCCTTTCTCTCTCTCTCTCTTTCTTTCTTTCTCTCTTTCTTCAATGGCTATGGCATCATCTCTCTTCACTTCTTCTATGTTTTCAACTAACATTTCTCTTCCATTTCTCAAACACAAAAACCCTCTTTCTTCTCTCACTCCTTCTATCCAATCATCTCCAAAGCCAAGAAGATTCAATGTTGTTGCTATGGCTCCACCTAAGCCTGGTGGCAAGGCCAAAAAAGGTTTTTTTTATTTTTTTATTTCTACCATTCTTTCATACTCATATATAATTATCCGGGTTTTGTTTGCGAGTTGGTTATCCGAGAGTAAAGGGAAAGACTTTAGAGCAGTGAAATATATGTCTTTGTCCTGGACAAGGATATGTTGTCACAAATTATGTCTCGAAAAATGTACCAGACTAATAACATTGAAACAAAAAACATGTTTTCATTTGTTCGGGATATGTTTTAGGACATGTTTTGGGGACAACAGATCCTTGTGCCTATGAACAATTTCCTTTCTAAAAACCAACTCGTAAATAGACATTAATGTTCTACATTTTGACTATGTTTTTTGTTTGTGTTGTTGTTGTTGTAGTGGTTGGAGTTATAAAATTGGCACTTGAAGCTGGGAAAGCTACACCTGCTCCTCCAGTTGGTCCTGCTCTTGGTTCCAAAGGTGTCAATATTATGGCTTTTTGTAAGGATTACAATGCCAGGACTGCTGACAAACCCGGTTATGTCATTCCGGTCGAAATCACGGTCTATGATGTATGTCGTTTTCGTCTTTCATGCTCTTAATTATCATGTTGTCTGTGTTTTAAATTGCGGGTGCAGTTAAGTTGCATTTAACACAATTGTAGAAAAATGTGGCTGCAGTCGCAATGCTGTTGCAGAGACTCTGAAACCGCTATATTACAGTCACAATTGCGGTTCTGTCTTGCAATTTAAAACACTGTCTGTCGCCCTTTAAAACAATGCTCCTGCCTCTAGTGGGTCTGGGGAGGATAGATATATGCTGTCTTACTTTCGCAAGGTAAGATGTTGTTTCCGGGATTTGAAGTTTATTTATTGTTACGTGTTTTGATTCTGCAGGATAAAAGCTTTACTTTCATATTGAAGACTCCACCTGCTTCAGTTCTATTACTTAAGGCAGCTGGTATGTTAGTTCTCCGCCATTCATTGCCTCCTACCTATTTGGTGTTATGTCATCCCATCGATTGTTAGTGTGTGTTTAGTTACACCACCAAGTCGCTTATTTGACCGAAAATAATCTTGTTGGTGTTTGGTAAATGAACTTATTTCAATAATATATGAGCTTATAAGCTCATATTTGATAAGCTACTTGAGGGCTTATGTCATTTCACACTTATAAGTTAATCTTGCCAAATAGTTTTTGATACACTTTAGTAGTACAAATTGTTACTGTAATGCCAATTAAACTTTATCTCGAAAGAGGAACGTACCTGGGGTAGCTAGGTATCGCGCGACTCCTCTGGCCTCGGATCGAATAGATGGCAGGCTGGCAGCAGCAACAGCACCTGCAATGACACTCCATCCAATGCCAAGAATAAGAGTATTTTCAATGAGTGTGTGAATAAATTAAATCAGTGTTTGTGTAATAGACTGACTTATGTTACCGAACATTTTACGACTAAGGCTGTGATTCCCATGGTGAAGGGAATCTTACGAGGCAGGGGTGAAGGAATCCGTCTCCTTCCCACTGATTAGCAGCCCTACTCCTGGCTACTGAGTCTGCCTGATAATTAGTATTGTTCACCTTATTTCTCTATCTCTAATGTGATCAAGAATAACTTAATCTTCAGTTACGGGGTAAGTATTATACTATTATTCAAGTCAACTAGATGATGAGATAGTTGTTATTTTGAAAACCGGTTAGTGATTTGCTTGAAATTAACTGATCCTGCGCAATAGTTCTGTAACCGAGTTTCTACATGAACTTGTTGTCCCAGTTTTAAATTGTATCTATACTGATATTGATATTGCTTTGGTGTTTAGGGGTGGAAAAGGGTTCAAAAGACCCTCAGCAACAAAAGGTAGGAAAGATCACAATCGACCAATTGCGTACAGTGGCTGCTGAAAAGCTACCCGACTTGAATTGCACTACTATCGAATCAGCTATGAGAATTATAGCCGGCACCGCAGCCAACATGGGAATTGATATTGATCCTCCTATTCTTGAACCAAAAAAGAAGGAACTTGTATAAAGGGTCATTTTTCTTACCAAGTTTATGAGGGTTCTTGCAGCTTAGCACCTAAGATGTGCATGTGCAAGATCAAGCAGGCACATTATTTAGTACTGTTTTTATCTATTTTCTAAAACTGCAAGGAAAAGAATGTTGTTTTTAACTATTTTTGTATTACTAATGTTTTTTGTATCGATAGGTTCAAAACAATTTGTAGATTGTTGATTTCCTTAAGCAAGTTTATGAGTTTTTGATTTTTGCCTAATGCATGGAAAATGCTTTCTTATCTTATTTTGGTATATCTTAATGTTAGCATTTAGGTAAAGAATGTTGTGTTTATAATAATGTTGATGATGATGTGAGTTGCTAGAACATGCACTTATCTAGATTTGAAATGATAATAGCATGATTGAGAGTCAAATTTGGTGTATGAGTAGTAATATATTTCTACAAAATACTCATATATCATATGTTACATTTCACTTGTAAATTAATCTGAATATTACTTTGTGATATATGTTTCTTATAGGAAGATTTATAGAAATATATATCATTTTTCTTGTAATATATATCAAGGAAGGTAAAATAAGACCATCTTATGGTTAAACCTAAAGAAAATGGTGTTTTAGATTGATTTCAATTTTAACTTAAATTTTTTATTTTATTTAAATAAAATTCCCTTAAGGAAAGGCACTAGTTAATAAATAAAAAAATTGGTTACTTTGCATTGAAAATTATTGTATTTAATACATCAAAATAGTTACTTTTTTAAATAAAACTTGAGCCTTTTGTATTTTTTAATTAGTTTTAGTTTAGAATAGGCTTATTATGTAATCATACTTTGTATCATAGTTGATGGCCTTACAATATCTCTGTTCACAATGTTTAGAACGAAAGTAGATCTTCTATCCTAAACAATATACCACTTCATATATTTTTTGTTTTTTATTGGTTAGAAAATATAAAATTAATACATTTTTAATTTAATAAAATTAATCCAATTTTCTTCTAATGCATTCACTTTCTTGGAATCACTGAGACAATCTCCTACATAAATAAACTCGGATATAAATTTTTTTGTTACTACCAATGTATCCCCACCCTATGGTTAAGGAACTAATCCTATCAGGGTTTGTAGCTGCCCCTCCAACAAGTATCTTGCTTCCTGAGAATCGAATATTTGACATTTTAATCTCTCGAGTGATATAACATAACCTTATATTACTATTGAAGGGTTTGAAAACGAATCCATTTGCTCCCAAACCTTAATAACATTAATTCTCTTCTTCTTAAATACTTCTTAATTGTAGTGTTCTTTTTTATTTATTTCATATTTCTTAAAACATGAGTTTCATTTGTTTGTTTTTTTGAAAATTAAAAATGAGAAAATTTCATTTCCATCCTTTTAAGAATTAAACACTCATCAAAAAGATGTATACATTTTTTTTCCACAGGTATCCTCGCAACGGACATTTTTTTCATCCACAGGTACGTGGGGCTAACTCTCCCAATGGACATTTTTTCCATCCACAAGACTTGAATCCGAGTTCTTGCCTAAGGGGAATCAAACATGTACAACTTGAACCAACGCCCGTTGATAAAAGATGTATACATTGTGTAAGAGTTTTTTGCCCTATATTTTGCAATTATTATTGATTTTTAAATAAATGATAAATAATATACGAACTATGTATAAATCTTTATATTATTGATGTATAGATATAGACTTATAATTTTTTTTAAATATACTCTTATTTATTTGTTGCTAGTATCTTTCATCCTTATTAGTCAAATTGTATCAAATTTGTGTATCATTTAATGATCTCATATTTATTAATCTTTATCTATAAACTATATAATAAAATAAACACATTCCACATCACCTGTAATGTGTTTGTCTTTAATTTTTTTATTTCCTAAAAGATTTCATGGTACTACTATGTACCTATCCATACTATATAATCATTTTTTTCCGATGTCTACTTTAATAATTAATAAATAGCGATTATTGATTAGACGATATATTTTGTTTGGGTGAAAGATGACTTATGAAATGTTATACTTTATAGTTCCTACTATCTAATGGTGAGAATGGTGTCATTGCCCCTCCTAAGTTATATTTTCCCTCTTTTTCTATTTTTTAGATATTTTCTTATTTTTTCATTGATTTTTGTGATTATTTTTCATTAGTTTTTTATTTATTTTCTACATTTGCTCTTATTTTGTAGATATGTTCTTATTTTTTTTATTTTGTAGATCCGTTCTCATTGATTTCATTATTTTATTGATTTGTTTCTATTAATTTTATTCTTTCATTGATATTTTCTATTGCTCTTTTGATCTCATATTGATTATTATTTACAATTAGTTCATTTTGTATTGATTATTTTTTAAGAGCTGAATAAATACGAGGAGATTCTTATAGTATTAATGCAACATAAATGTTGCAAATTAGTTGTTTATGACAAACATATATTCTAAATAGTGTCTTAATTAATATTAAAATTGATTTGAATATTTATTTTTTTTCTTCAAAAAATTGGGTTAAGCACATACATTTATTCCTTTGTGTAAAGTTTGAACTCCTCTTACCATTTTTTTAGTTTTTTCATTATTTAAATTGTATGTTTCACAAACATTATTTTCCATTCTTTGTATCTTTAATAATTTTTTTAATTGTTCGTGTTAGATATTTTAGAAAGAGCTGAAGTGTATATTTTTTATTATTTCTTTGCTAGGGATGGTAACATGCGCGGGTAGTTCTTTCTTGTTCCCAAACCCGTAATATTTATAGGTATCCGTACGTGTAACATGTATTTGTAGTACTCAACGAGTTTTTGTTTTTAATTATATATTGATATATTTTGTGATAATTAATATATAAAAATAATTATTACATGAATAAAATGATATTTATATGATAAATTTATGATCATAGTCAAATACGTGTAATTTATTATGAAATAATAATAAAATATATGATATATATTATTAAAAGTAATAATAATAAACTGTAATATATATAAAAATTTAGTTAAAAATTATATTTATATATTTGTGGGTACCCGTGATTCGGGTAGCTTACCGGTTTGCATAATTCTATGTTCATTCTTATCTTGCTACATGCTCATGCATTAGATAAATTGATAAAGAGATTATCTGTATATTGTTTTTGATTAACTCACATAAATCTTGATGGCTTAATTGAGTAGTAAGTGGGTTAGTCTTTGAGTCTTTTTCTTGTAATATTTCAAGCATTATTGTGTTTAGTATACCTTGTTGTTTAACGTGTTTTTTGTGTATTTCTGGATTAGTCTCTTGGTGTGAGATCACCACAGAGATTGAGATTTTTCACCAAGGCTATGAGGTCTTGATTTGAGGACAAGAATCTTGGCTGGAGCTATTTCGCGGGAAAGGTTTTCTCAGGTGAAGGGGAGAGTCAAACAAGGATTTAGGGGTCCTAGATTTCAAGAAAGAAGCATCATATGTGCTTGTAATTAAATTGGTGTATGTATCCATACTATATCTCAATATTGTGAAGAAGAAAATCTCCTTAGATCAGAATGGGAGGTCTGGATGTAGTTTGCAGTGGACCACAAACGAATCAAGATAAAAATCCTTTGTGCACTGTTCTTTCTCTCTTAATCTTTAAGTTTCTTGCTGTTATAAATTGAATCTGTAACTAAAATTCTGGATATTTGTTTATTGCATATGCTTAATAGGTGTGCGCAAAAATATCTGTATTATATCTGTTCATTTGTGTTTTAATAACTGTGCAATTTGTCTGTCTGACCATTCTATTATATGCAATAGTTAATCGATTAAAGCGTGCTTTTAATCGATTAAAAGGGCTGTTTCCAGCAATTGAGTTTTGGTTCTAGAAGCGGTGATTGATAACCGCTACACCTATTCAACCCCCTTCTAGGTGTTCCTAGGCCACTAATACCTAACAATAAGAACAAGATTTTCTTTTTCTCACAATGACAAACATCGCTCTTATTCTTTTTCGAGTCCAGTCCCACCATATCTACTTTTTTCCCACAAAATCAACCTCTCTCTCCTCACTATTCCTCGGCAAAAAGCAACAAAAGAATATTCTTATTTAAGAACAAAAATAAGAATGAAAACCTGGAAAACAAAGTAAGAAATTTCTTATTTCATTAACAACAACCAGAGGTTGCTCTTAAAATCTCAACTTCTCTATCTTATTTGATAACTAAAACCTTCCTACTTTATTTGCTGCTAAAGATGCAATGTCACTAAGTAATAAAATTGTCTTGTTCATATTAAAAAGTGTAGGATCATTTATATTATCTGCTTTAATAGCTTCTTCACATTTTGTAGGCCCATCACTAGCAATTTTGGCATCATAGCTTGCACTTAGAGGATCTTGAGTCAAATCAACCTTAGCAATTTTGAATGATGAAATAGACCCATTATAATCAATGGTTGCACATTCATGAATAGCTTGAGAAGGATTTGTCTTCATGAGATTCAACAAGTAGTTTTGGCCTTCTATACCTTTCTTTATAGCCATATCCAATATGAAATTTGTTAGGTCAATATAGTTTATGGTTGAAGGGATTCTAGGGTCACTTTTCATAAGTTCCATGCATGCTCCTTCATTTTCATGGGTCTCTTTGCATACACCTTCATATAAGCTTTGGCATGATGCTAGTATAAGAAAGTGACAAAAAATAAGGATCATGGAAAGGGTAAATAACAATGAAATTTTTGAAGAATTCATTGTAATTTCTTTCTTGTGGACAAAGATTATGATCCAATCTGCATTAATATATATAGTTGTGGCATATAGAACAAGATGGATTTTTTTTATGCATACATAATCAAAAAAGATCTCGGTAATGATATATCCTCTTAGCAAATCATCATATACCACATTATAAGAAAGTAATTTATTCTTTTACTAATTATTAATACACTCTATCACACATTATTTTTATTACATTGTTGGAAGATTTGTCATATAACATATTTTTTCCTTTCAGTATCTACTCATCAATCAATTTTAATTGAAAGGAGGATCTTCATATTTATCTTCCTCACTTTTTTTATAATGTATATTTTATAATAATAAATAGTGATTATTGATTGGACCATATATTTTGTTTGCTTCACGATGAAAGATGAATTAATGTTGTTAATCTATTTTTTGTATTACAACTTTCACAACCCTATTCGGTGTATTTTTTGACAAATATATTTTCATGTATTTTTAAAGTTGCTCTATCTTATTATTGTTATATATTTCTCTTAATACATGTTTCTATATTTTGTTACCAGTCTCAATATAGTTTGCTTTATGTAAACTTGTATTTGATATTCTTTAGTTCTTTTGTTCTTCATATTTAATAGTTCCTTTGGTTTATTAACTTATGAAATGTTATATTTTATAGTTCCTACTCTCTGATGGTGAGAATGGTGTCATCATCCCTCCTAAATATTTTTTATTTTGTAGATATGTTCTTATTTTTTCATCGATTTTTGTGTTTATTTTTTTATTTATTTTCTACATTATCTCATATTTTTCATTGATTTGTTTGTTTTACAGATTCATTCTCATTAATTTCATTATTTTATAGATTTGTTCTTATTGATTTTATTCTTTCAATGATGTTTTCTATTGCTCTTTTGCTCTCATACTGATTGTTATTTTACAATTAGTTTATTTCATATTGATTATTTTTTAAGAGCTGAATAAATATGATGAGATTTTTATAGTATTAAAGCAACATAAATATTGCAAATCAGTTGTCTATGTTACACATGTTATCCTCAGTAGTATCTTAATTAATATTAAAATTGATTTGAATGCTTATTTTTTCTTCAAAAATTGGGTTAAGCACGTACATTTATTCCTTGTGTAAAGTTTGAACTCCTCCTACCATTTTTTTTAGTTTTTTCATTATTTACATTGTATGTTTAATAAACATGATTTTTTCCATTCTTTGTATCTTTAATAATTTTTTAATTGTTTGTGTTATATAGTTTAGAAAGAGCTGTATTTTTTATTGTTTCTTTGTTAGGGATGACAACGAGCATGAGTAGTTCTTTCATGTTCCCAAATCTATAATATTTGTTGGTACCCCGTGTTAACCAATGCTCACCACTTACGGATACGTTCAATGTCAAAAAGTTATTCATTCAAACCAAAGAGCCTCTTCCAAGCATCTACATTAGGGGTAACAAATGAGTATCAACACTTATGGGTAGTTACTCATAATGGGTCGGATTTGAATCCATATTTTTAGACCGTAGAAAATTGATGGAGAATATGTTAAAATATCCTGTTGAACGAGTTTGGGTAATGAGAAACCTAAACTCATGTGCCCTTGATTATAATTATGGTGTCTATAAGTATAATATCATGCTAATTTATAAATATGATATTATATTGTTAATTCGTAAACATTATGATATATAATCTTGATTAACACAATTCTTATTAAATAAGTTTAATTTTCTATTATAATATTGAAATAGTGAATTTGTTTTTATGAATGTTTAAGTAAAAAAAGTTATATTTAATTGACAATTTAAAGTTATATACATGTATTTGAATTATGCTTAGTAATTTTCTCCTTTTAATTGTCTTAATATATATAATTATAATAAATATGTGCAAAATGTATAATATAAATTGATCGTAAATTTTTGCTATTTTCTGGGTCGGTGAATCCATTACAACATCCCTAATATTCACAATGCAAGTGCTAGATTGCCTTCAATACATGTGTGACATTCAATGTAGAGATCTCATTTGTTATATCTATGGAAACAACTCTTTTATATCATTTTTATCTTCGATTATACTCATATTCAGAGATTTTCTATTTCAATATAATCCTTATTGTTAAATGGTTCTCACAACCATGGTACCTTCAACCTCAAGCATCAATGGCTACCTCTTTGGGGCCTCTCCTATGTTTATTTCTTTTATGTCCATATTGCTTTATTTCTCTTTTTCTTTATAGTTTGGGCCGGTTGTTTATCAAAGCCCAACCAATAGGATAGTTAGTTATTTTTCTTTCCCTTTAAAGCTTATTGTTGGAAGTTAGTTCAAACCAACTTTTTATTTTCATTTTAACTCATCTTCTCCAAATCTCTCTAGAAGAAAAGAGGCAAGAATATAAAAGTAATGATTCTTTTGGCAAAAGGTTTCACTGACTGAACAATTCTCTCTCTCTCTCTCTCTCATTTTGATCTTCTTCCGCTGCTCACACAAAACCAAGATGGTATCAGAGCATAATATGCTCTGATTCATCTTCAAGCTTCTCTGCCCCTTCTTCCTTATTCCTTCCATACCAACCTCTGATTATTTTCGTTCTCATCCTCCCCTGTCATGGCAAGCCAAGATACCTCCCTTGATCAATACACAAATCCCTTCTTTCTTCACTCTAAGGAGAATCTTACCCTTGTATTGGTTACCCCCTTATTGAATTGTACAAACTATCATTCTTAGGCCAAGGCAATAAAATTGGTCCTTGAATCAAAGAACAAACTCAGATTTATTGATGGAACCTTGCCAAAACCAAAATTGGATGACTCATTATACCGACCATGGATAAGGTGCAACACTACAGTTCTATCATGGCTACAACACTCAATAGAGGAACCAATCGTGAAATCTATCCTTTGGATGGATTCAGCGGCTGAAGTATGGAAAGATCTCCAAGAAAGGTTCTACCAAGGGGACATGTTTCGTATTGCAGAGTTGCTTGAAGATTTTTATCACCTTAGTCAAGGTAACCTCGCAATTTCAGAATACTATACTCAAATCAAAGGTCTGTGGGATGAGATAGAAAATTTTAGACCCATCCCTAGTTGCAAATGTCTTACACCTTGTTCTTGTGGACTGATCCAATGTGTAAGAAACTATAGGGAATAAACCTATGTGATTAGATTCCTAAAAGGACTCAATGAGCAATATGCTCAAGTTAGATCCCAATTGATGTTAATGGACCCCCTTCCAAGCATTGGTAAAGTTTTTGCCCTGTTGACTCAACAAGAACGACAATTTAACACACCCACCCTTCCAACTTTAGACACTGACAGTAGAGCCCTATATGCCACTTCTAATAGTGTAAACTCCAAACCATATCCTCCACCAAGAAATCCCAGCATCTATAATGGCTCCAATTTTAGAGGCAAATGGAGTTATCCATATAGAGGAAGGGGGACCAGGCCTAACAACACATGCAGAGGACAAAACAAACTCTGCATCTTTTGTGAGAGAACCAATCACACAGTTGAAACATGCTTCCTTAAGCATGGTTACCCTCCTGGATACCAAGGCAATAAACCCACCAGAATGGCCAATCATACCACTGGCTCATCCTTGGATAGGGAACATACAGATTACTCTGAACCACAACTGATCAAGCACACACAAGGCTCGGGTAGGACCTTCACTGAAGAGGAAGTTCAAGGAATTCTTGATTTACTGCAACAATCAAAGAAAGACAGACATGTTATCAATTCAGCAGTAAACACCACAGTTCCTTCCACCACAGGTAACCTTAACTGTCAATGATTATTGGACACGGGTGCTACAGATCACATTACTCATAATATAACCAATTTTTCAAATTACAAAACTATAACACCTATGACCATGACCTTACCAAATGGAGATAAGGTTTCAACCTTAATCTCTGGGACAGTTCCCCTTACTAGTTCACTTTCATTACCAAATGTTCTATTAGTACCACAATTTGATGTTAACCTTATTTCTGTTACCAAACTAATCACTGAATTGCAGTGCCATTTGATCTTTTCTCAACACTAATGCTTAATTTTGCAGAACCATACCAAAAGGATGATTGGTTCAGCTAGACCTCATCAAGGGCTATTCATGCTTAATCTTCAAACTTCAAGACTTTTAAGATCTAACATGTCTGATGTTGCTAATTCTTTTTGTACAAATAATAGTAATTGCCTATGGCATTTGAGATTATGACATCTTTCTGATTCTGTTTTGTTAAATCTTGCTCAACAATTTACTTTTATTCATATTCAAGATAAACATGTACCTTGTGATACATGCCATCTATCCAAACCAAAGAAATTGCCTTTCAATAATAGCATCACTCATAATTTGCAGCCTTTTGACATTTTGCATGCTGACATTTGGGGACGTCATTCAGTCCCCTCCTTATTTGGTCATAAATATTTTTTGACTCTTGTTGATGATCATACCAGATTTACTTGGGTTTTGCTCTTAAAATCCAAAGCAGAAGAATTGATCAACTTCATAGATTATATAGAAACTCAATTTGACAAAAGGCTAAAGTGTTTAAGAAGTGACAATGGGATGGAGTTCTTGATGAATGACTTTCTTGCTTCTAAAGGAATCATTCACCAAAGAACTTGTGTTGAAACCCCCCAACAAAATGGCATAGTTGAAAGAAAATATCAATACATCCTCAATGTTGCAAGGGCTCTGTATTTACAATGTCATTTACCATCGAAGCTCTGGAATTTTGCAATCACACATGCTGTTCACATCATTAACAGATTACCTACCCCTATGCTCTAGAAGAAAAGCCCCTATCAGTCTCTGCACAACACCCTTCCTTCATTATAAAACTTAAGAGTCTTTGGATGTTTAGCCTATGCCACAACCCTACAAACACACAGAACAAAATTCCAACCAAGGGCCAATGAAGTTGTCTTTCTTGGATTTCAAGAAGGTACTAAAGGCTATATCCTATATGACCTTAAAACACATTCTATCTTCCTCTCAAGGAACACAGTCTTTTATGAAGATTACTTTCCCTTTGAACACACCCATTCCCGAACCCCTCCTTCAATCTGCAAACCTCTCATTACTAACCCTCCAATATCTAATTCTACTGAACCAACTCACCCTCCACCATCTCAGGCCCCTACTGATCCTAAAGATAGCCTCCTACATTCCAATCACCCTCAACCCAACACTACTCCACCAATTCAATAGTCCTCTAGAATAAAAAAACCTCATTCACACCTACAAGAATATCACTGCTCCTTAGCAACATCCAAGGACATCCATCCTGCTTCTTCAAAAGGTATGTTGTATCCTCTAAGTTCATCTATAAGCTATGCTAACTGTTCCCCCTTTTACAGGAAATTTTGCCTTGTTGTCACCATCATTAAAGAGCCATCTTCCTACAAACAAGCATCCACTATACCATGCTGGCAAGAAGCAATGCAAAAGGAGTTAGCAGCTTTACAACTCAATAATACTTGGTCCTTAGTTCCATTACCTACAAACAAGTCCATTGTTGGCTGCAAATGGGTAGACAAGACCAAGCTTCATGCAGATGGATCCCTAGAAAGGTACAAGGCACGACTAGTGGCCAATGGATTCACACAAATGGAAGGAGTGGATTTCTTTGAGACTTTCTCACCAGTTGCCAAGATCACTACTGTTAAGGTCATCATAGCACTAGCAGCTACCAAATCTTGGTTTCTAGAACAACTAGACATCAACAATGCATTCCTCCATGGGGATTTACATGACGATGTCTATATACAACCACCTCCAGGTCTCCTACCGTCCAATTCTCCTCTAGTCTATAAGCTTCACAAAAGTCTGTATGGTCTCAAACAAGCAAGTCGTGAATGGCATACCATTCTATCTACCAAGCTTGTCTCTTTAGGATATCATCACTCCTCTACAGACCATGCTCTGTTTACCAAATCTACCACAAATTCATTCACTGCAAAATGTCGATGACTTGGGCACCTATGTTTCTTTCTAGGCCTTGAAATTGCACGCTCCACTAGTGGCATCCATCTCAATCAATGAAAGTACACCCTTTCCTTACTCGAAGAATCTAGAAATCTTGCATCCAACCTGCCAAAACTCCATTTGACCCTGCTGTCAAACTTCAAATGGACAAAGGCACCCATGTTAAAGATCCTTCATCATATCGACGTCTAGTTGGCAGATTGATCTATCTTACCATCTCACGACCAGATATCTCCTATGCAGTCCAACAATTAAGCTTGTACATGACCAATCCTCTCACAACTCACTACCAAGCTGCCATCAAAGTTCTACATTATCTGAAAAATTCACCTTCTCAGGGTCTATTTTTCCCATCACAGTCAACTATGAAAATATCAGCTTTTGCAGACTCGGATTGGGCCTCCTGCCTTGACACATGCAAATCAATAATTGGTTTCTGCATCTTCATATGTTCTGCCATTATTTCATGGAAAACAAAAAAACAGAACACGGTAAGCAGATCCTCCTCTGAGGCTGAATACCGCACCTTAGGAAGCCTTGCTTGTGAACTACAATGGTTGTCCTACCTATTCAATGACCTTCATCTTCCTCTATCTCACCCAACTCCGGTTTACTGTGATAATCGCTCTGCCATCTACTTAGCTCACAATCCTGTCTTCCATGAGCGCACAAAGCACATCGAAATTGACTGCCATGTCATACGTGAGAAAATTCAGAAAGGTCTCATCCATCTTCTTCCAATTTCTTCTTCGGATCAGCTTGCATATGCCTTTACAAAGCCCCTGCCACCAAAGCTATTCACCCAGTTAGTCTCCAAGTTGGGTTTGTTCGATATACACCGTCCAACTTGAGGGGGGTGTTAAATGGTTCTCACAACCATGGTACCTTCAACCTCAAGCATCAATGGCTACCTCTTTTGGGCCACATTCATAATTACAAAACCAAGACTTATTGTGATATTCTAAGAATCTTAAAATAGAGCAACACTTTTGTTTTTACCTCCTCAATTCTTATACTAGGAACTTCATAATCTAACATATTGAACTTACCAAGGTCTTTTAACTCTCATTATACAGTTTTAAGTCTATACTCCCCCTTATTATCCTTAAGACCCTATAAGGTACTATACTATTTCTTTATGATATCCTGATTCTCGGTTTTGTTATCAAAATAACAAACAATTATTAAATCATCAAAATAACATTTTTTTAATTACAACAAATAATTCAATACAAATTATAATAATAATGGGATACTATGACGTATATAATAACATGTTAAGTCTCACAAATGGTTTTAAAATTTAATCTCCATATAACACATAGAAATATAAAACAGTTATTAGTATATCACAAAAATATTTAAAAAAAATTGATGGCCATATATTATCATGGGTGGATATCTCTATAATTGATAAGCACAAATAAATTTATATATACATTTTTCAGAATATTAAACGTATAAGACATATGCATTATAGTGAAAGTGATTAAGGAATAGTACATATAAAATACATAAAAATTCCCTAATCAATAAGACTCTTTAACTTTAGAAGTCATCATACAACTTAATAAAATAATATAAGATTGATTTAGTTTTCGACCCACCTTAATTTTTTTGGTTGTACATGAGTTTACATGAGAGAATCGACCGGAAACAAATGGTTGGCCTAGGAACAATAAGAAGTTAAACATTCATAAGGGTTACAATTCCATTTAGGGTATGGCATGATGAAGTTTTTGCTTGTTCCTTGAATCTAGATTCATGATTTCACCTTCGCAGTCTCCATGATTTGCTTAATGGACACCTTGTTGAAGTTGAATATGACACTGTTTCTTACTATCCAAATCAACCATATCATGGATAGTGATATGATGCTCTAGAACTTCATATGCTGCTTATTGCTGCATAAGCCCATGTGTATTAAGAAATGTCTTATCGAGCCATAAGGGAGATCAGTTTCAATCCTAAGCCAATTATAAATCTTCTGCCAAATTTGGTATGTAATATGCATGTTGAAAATAGGCGTTGGGAGATTTCTAGTTCTGCACCACAAAACTTGCAAGTAGTTCCACCTTGGAGTTGTGTAAATCCTCTTGAGCAAAGATTCCGTCGTTGGTATTATATCTTGGAATAGTCTCCATGCGAAGTATGTGACCTTCAAAGGTGTTTTTGACTCCCATGGGGGTTTGAAAATTTGTGTTCCTATGCTTGCTTATTCATCTGACTAAGAAAAGCCTAGTATGATAATTTTACTATTTATTGGCCTAACTTGTCACTAGTCCTCTCCCATCGGTCTTCTATGTCTCTTCTCAGAGTTGTTCCTTGTCAAACCTGCGTAAGTTTATCTATTAGTTCAAGTTCCCGAACAAAAAGGTTTTTTCTCCAAGATAAGGATCACCTCCAAATTCCATTCGACCAACCCCCTAAATCATTTATGCTTGCATCATTGCCCATGGTGAGGTTATAAAGCCTACGATATCTAATTGTAAGTTTTTGACAATCTAGCCACTTAATCTGTCAAAATGTAGTATTTTTTCCGTCCCTACCCTCCTCTTAATAATATTCCAAAACCAATTTGTGTCCTTAATAGTCTCCGAATATAGTATACTCAAATGTTTGATCCAAAAAGTGAACTTTTCTTCAATGACATGTGTGTTGTACTCTCAAGTTGTTCAAGGCCATGTCTCCCAAATTTAGACTCTAAACCCCTACACCAAAGACTATCTTGCTCGTTCAATATCTTCCATATCCATTTATCTAAGAAAGCTAAGTTAAAGAGCATGTATCTTTTGTTGGGTACTAGTAAGGTAAAACACACTTAGAGGGGGAATAGGTGTAACGGATCACTAATCTCACTTTTCTGATTTATGCGCAGAACAGAAAACTACTGCAGTTAATTGATTAATATCAGGGTTAATCGATTATGGACAGTTGTCTTAATGGATTATGGTTAGCGTTAATCGATTATGATGATTCTTGATCTCTTTGAAAAACAGATTTTTCTTACAATGAAAACAATGATGATTATAGGTCTTTACTGCCCTAAATTGATTCTTTATTATACTCAGATTATTAACAATTAGCACGGATCACAGAATGCAATTGAAACAAAAAACGAATAAAGACATAATCATAAAAGAGATAGGGAAAGGGAAAGTCCAATGTTTCCATTCTGAACTTTGAAAAGAAATTGATATTAATTAGATCACTTATTTCAATTAATTCTTGATATACAACAAATCCTTTCTTATATAAACTATGGTCAACTATTACTAAATGACTTTTAGTTCTGTTCATAAATTATTAGGTGTACAAAAAATATTGCTTCTACATTAGATAGAAGTCCAATGTTTCCATTCTGAACTTTGAAAAGATAAAAAAAAATCCACACACATGATATAAATATATATATCTTATTGTAAACATTATTTCACAACTTAAAGAAGCAACTTTAATAGCTTATTTCAAACTTTCACAAGCTTCCTTGCTGCTATAGATGCAATATCACTAAGTAATAACACATTCTTGTTTATATAAATAATTGCAGGATCATTTATATTCGCTTCTTTAATAGCATCTGCACAATAATCTGGTCCATCACCAGCAACTCTTGCATCATAGCTTGCAGTTATAGGATCTTTAACCAAACCAGACTTAGCTTTTTTGAATGATGAAATAGAGCCATTATAAAGGGTAGTTGCACATTTCTGAATAGCTTGAGGAGGATTTTTACTCATGAAACCTGATATACTGTGTTGTCCTTCTGTAGCTTTATTTATAGCCAAATCCAATATCAGATTTGCTAGGTCAATATAGGTTTTGGCTGAAACCATTTTAGGGTTAGCTTTCAGAAGTTTTATGCATGGTGCTTTATTTGCATGCAAGGTATCCTCACATACACTTTCATATAAGCTTTTGCATGATGCTGGTATAAGAGAGTGAGAAAAAATAAGAACAATGGAAAGGGTAAAGAATAAGTAGAAAACTTTTGAGGAATTCATTTTAATATCTTTCTTCTGCCAAAATAATGATAATGTGCATTAGTATATATAGTTGTGGCATATAAAATCAAAAGAATATATCTAGGTAATTAAATATTTAGTTGGTAAAATATTATTTAAAATTATTATATCATTTTAAAACTTTCAAACAATTATATATGTTTATTTATATTTTATTGTTATTTAATTAATTTTAAATATAAATTAAACAATTGTATTTTATTGTTATTGGATGTGGCATATAAAATAAGAAGGATTTTTTATGCATATATAATCAAAAAAATATTTGGTCATGAAATAATTAAGATTTAAAGTAGAGCAATGATTATTTAGCCTCAAAATTCCCTTTTAAACTCATTAGTCACGGTCAAATAACTTAAATACACATGATATACTGTTGCAATAAAACAATGTTATAAATTAAAAAATGATACTTTTAGTAAAATAAAATAGTATTATTAATAATTTTAAATTAACAGTTGACCTTGAAACCTTTCGTGTTTTTATTTAAATAAATAATAATTTTATAATAATAAATATTTTCTGTCTATCATTAAATAGTAAATTTAATTAAATATATTAAGATGAAAATATTTTAAATATATTATTTTAAAGCAGTGGCGGATCTTGATGAAAATTTTAGGAGGGTCTTTGCCAAGTCATTATTGACACATGTCAACACCTCCTTAACTTTTTAGTGAACTCTCGCACATCATATTTCTCTTCTACTATCTTAATATAAATATATGTGACAATTGCCCAAAGAAAGAACTATTTTCATCAAATTAACATTTCATCTCTATTCTAATTTCATTTCAATTTACTTCTTAATCTTCTTCTATATTTTTATTTCAATTTACTTCTTAATTTTCTCTTCTTTTGAAATTCACAAACTACTTCTCTTACATTTTTTCATCTTTATTAAATAGATCTAATCTCTTCCACCATAAAATGAGATATGATTTTATACTCATTTTATTTTTCATTACTTCATCCTTCATGAATCAATCCAACGAGATGTTCACTAGTAGATTCGTCAAACAATGTATGATTTTATACTCATTTAATTTTTTCATTACTTCTCATTCATGATTCGATCCAACGAGATGTTCACTAATAGATATAATTTTATTTCATTTTTTCACCAATCAAATAGATAAAAGCCTTAAAAGAAAAAACTGATATAATATTGAACACATTTGGATTCTCACAACTTTCATCAGGGTTTAACCACACATACTAAAGTTCTATATCTGATCCAAAACATCTATTTTTCAAATAGATGTAGATTTTTGTGTTGAATCCATTTTCTTCATCGGGTATCCTCGTAAGTCATTTTGTCATTTTTTCTTTATGAGTTTCTTCTATATTGATTGGAAGTTTAATTTTCTTATAATGAGTATTCAATTTCGTCTAATGCAAAGCTCTTATTTCGTTATTAATTTTGTCTAATTCGTTTATTTCTGATGATTAATAATGATGTTACAAATATATGATTGAAGTCGTGTTCTTCTTTTCAATTATTGATATATCCTTCTATTTGTGAATTAACTTAAAAGTTTAGATTTTTACTTTTCAAGGTGTGAAAGAAATTCTTCAAGTTATGATCATTTAACAGTAATGCATCCTTCACTTCGTGTGTTTGATTTTGAGTTTGATATTTTTTTATTATACTTGATTTATTTCTAATTTTAAATTTTACTTTTATTTTCTAAGAAGGATACGTGAATAATGTAGTGATAGACATTTTGTTTATTTCAAAGCTTAAGAATGATACTACAAATAGATTGTTGAAATTGTCTTAATCTTTATAATTATTGATGTATCATTAAGTTTGACAATCAAATTAGAAGTTCAGATTTTTACTTTTAGGTGTTAAGGAATTTCTTCAAATTAGTATCTTTCGCTACAATGTAATGATGTAAAAATCATACCGTACCGACCGGTTCGATCGAAAAACTGGTGAACCGGATCCAAAACCAGTACGGTACAGATGTTGAACTGACTAAGTATCAAACCGGTCAAAAACTGGTGAACCGACCAGTATTTGACTAAACAGGCCGGTTTATTTTAAAAAAAACTTAAAAACTCATTCCAAGATCATCCATCTTTTCAACACTTCAAGACACATGCTTCAAATGCATACTTAGATTATACATTTTGGTTCGTAACATTCGTGTGTAATCTCAGTGACATTTGTGTTATCTTGGAATATTGTCTGAAGATAAGTTTTGGTGCAAAAATATAATCTCGATATGAGACAACTTTGACTTCTTCGTATTAAATGTTAAAACTTCAAATTTATTTATTTTGTAGAGTGAGTTGTGAACTTGTATCATTTATTTATATGTTGCGGTTGTTAAATGATACTTTTGGATTGATATATATTTTGTAATTTAGACTTTGAATTTCTTAAAGACTTAAAGTTGTTTGTTTATGTGAATTTTAAGTAGATTATGAATATCGATTGTAAATTTGAATATCTACTTATTTGATTTTTTTTGTTATAGGTTTATATATAAATATAAGCAAATATGTTCGGTTTAACTGACATGCAGTTTAATTACCAAACCACGGATTGAACCACTATACCAATACCCTAATTGATTTGATAACTGATACGATTTTATTAACACTGCTGCAATGCATCAACGACTTCCTAATTTTTGTTATCGGTTTGCTATTTTTTTTATTAAACTTAATTTGTTTATACATTAAAATTATGTTTTAAAATTATATGAAATGCATTTAAATAGGTCTTAAAATATTATCAATTAATTGTGAATTTAAATAGTAGATCCTAAAATGTTCTCAATTAATATCATTCAATCATTTTTAAAGTTAAATAGTAGGAATCTCTTGTTAATATTAATAGAATGAACTATTATATTACAATTAATAAGGAAATCTCCTGATATTTCGCCTAAAAATGATAGACAGTAATTTATTTCAAAATAATCATTTTTAATTCTAATCGTTTAAATAATTCTATATTTTTAACTTTTGGGTGTTAAAGAACTTCTTCAAATTAGTATCTTTCACTTCAATGCATCATTGACTTCCTAATTTTGGTTCTCGGTTTGCTATTTTTTATTAAACTTAATTTATTTCTACAATAAAATTATGTTTTAAAATTATATGAAATGCATTTAAATAGATTATAAAACATTACCAATTAATTGTGTATTTAAATAATAGATCTTAAAATGTTCTAAATTACACTCTATATGTATTTTTAAATTTTTGTACACGTAGAACCATTACATGTGCATAAAATATTAAAAAAATATTTTTCTATACAAGTTCAAAAATCAATATTTTAAAAAAATGATTTTGAAAATTGTTTTATAAATAATTTTATAAGTGTTTTTCTAAAATGTGGTTTTAAAAAATATTTAGTTGAGATAATAATTTTCTTCATTAATAAAAATCAAATGAATTGCATATTCATATATTCAAATCCATGAAAACAATTGAGTCATGAATGAATTAGAATTCATTGGATAACTTAAAATATAATTTAAATGAATTTATATGGATTGATAGATGAGATCATCATTAGAATCCAAGTCCATCCAAATTTATCTATTTACCACCCATATTAAACACTATCTCTAAAAATATACTATTTTATGTATTGATATATATAATTAGTTAAAAAAATATAATTAAATTAAAAATTTAGTAATTAAATATTTTTTGATCAATCATATCTTGTAGATCTAACATGTCCCACCATAATACTCTTTCTATTTTATTTATTTTATTCACTTTTGGGATATCATATTATTATTTTGAGTATTCATGTACATAAACGTTAAATAGCAATGAAAATTCAAAATCGGTGATGCAGATCCAAAACTGAATCCATGTCAATCGAGTAGTGATGAAGATGAATAGAAACTAAACTACTACACCATTAATGGCGGCACCACCAACACCATTAATTAGGTTTTGGAGAACTTCATTTTTAACTCTAAGAGATGAATCCCTAACTACACCTCTTCCTACTTCTTCTTCTATCTCTCATATCTTCCATAACCACATTTTCTCTCAATCTTATTCCTTACTTTCTGCTGCTCCTCAATTACCTTCTCATGAGGTAACATATGATTAATTATCTTCAATGTTGCATTATATTTCACTTTGTTTCTAACTTTTTTTGTTTTTTCGTTAATTTTTGTGTTCAAGGTTTTGTCGGATATTTTGTTTCTCATGGAGTTAGTAGCTGCTTCTTGTTCTGATCAACATCAAGATTGTGTTCATATCTATACACAGATTTCGCGTTTGGTATTGGTTCCTTTTCTTTTAATATAGTCTCTGGTCTTTGAAAATTTATGTGTGTACCAATTTGGTTCCGAAAAAAGTAAAAATCCGAACTAGTCCTTAAAGATAGTGTGTGTAGGTTAATATAGTGTTTTATGGGGACTGAAGTTTCCTGAAAACTATTCATAACCAATTTGACCAACTTATGAGATTTTTTAGACCATTTTGGGTTTTCTAGTTTTTCATGTACAAGCAAAAAATTTAGGAGTTTTCTTTTAGTTTTATTTTTTCTCTTCATAGGATGGTATATGAAATGTGTTTGGTTGAGATTAACTTTGTCCAAAAAGGAAATAGCTATTGGAGGTGTTTGAAATAAGCATATTTCTATGTAGCAAACAGATGTTTTTCTGAGTTTAAGAGATTTTGATGTATTCCTTTGTGTTTTTTGTTTTCTTTTGCTTTTCACAGATCCATGATATATGTCGTCGGGTTACTTTCAATTTAAATTCCTCCTCTTTCACTAATGTTCTTGACTGTTTCCGGAAGATGCTGGATCTTTTTCTTGGAAAAGTTACTACTAGTGATGAGTTAACTGGAAGTCGAAGTACTGCTACAATGATTCCTGCCGTCGAATGTTTACAGGCTATCAGGTTCTTTCATGCTCCTCAATACAGTTAACACTTCATGGCTTATGCAATCTTGCTAGACAACACACTCATCTATTTTGTCTTGTTGTTATTAATGTACTCCCTAGCTAACAAGGCATATTGCAAACCAGTGTAAATGGTAAGCTGAGAGAAAGTTTGAGAGAATTAAATGAAATGATAGAACATAGAAGTGTTATTGATAGGTTGAACCTAGTTATTCTTGCTAAGGGAATAAGTACCTGCTGATTCAGCAGTAACATAATCCTATAAGAACAGAAAGACACACTAGATGTACACTAAGTATTACCCTGGTCCTTTACATACATTGAGACTGAATACATCATGTCTATATATTCCAATATGGTAGTAGACTTTCTCAATATTTAATTTAAAAGGCAAGATACTTTTACCTTCCCTTTTCATGTCTGCCACCACCTTGTTAGCCACAAGAGCTACATTCAAAGACTACTTCCAAGTACAACAAAAGCACTTTGCTGCCTTGTAATGGTATTTGTGAGAATCTCACTCACTCTACAAGAGAGAATCTAAGTGATTAATTTGTAAACACTGGTTACTGAATTAATAGTCCTAAAATCCTAAATTCTAATAGATTTATCCTCCATGGGTGCCAGGGTATGAAGTTTAGAATTGATACACACATATATCTTACTGTTGCAGTGGAACTCACCAAAAACCTCCAAAGCCTCATCATAAACCCATCTTAGTCTTGTTCTTTATCGTTAAGCTAAAGACAACATGATGAATCTCATCCTCTTGAAAAGGTCTCTCTAGCCAAGCTGCCATAGCTGTAAAAGTAGATCCTCAATCCAATCCTTCCGAAGAAAGCCTATAATAACGGTATTTATTACAAGGATCAACATAAAACTCAATTATCTTTTCATCCACATCTTCCAAATTTGGAACATAACTGTCTTCTCCAAAGTTCAGTCCTTTTTAACAATTTTTGTACTGAAACTCTTATTCAATTTTGTATACTATTCATACTTTATGCAATGATCGTTCAAGAGGGTGCTTTTCTGCCACTCTAACTCATTTATGGCATGAACCTAGAGTGCAAGTGAATCAAGTCCAACCTGCATACTCAACGGGTTTGAACAAATCTAAACCGGACTTGACTGTTCGGTTTGGTTCAACGGTTGGATTAGATTTTCTAAGAGGAGTCCAACCATGTTCGGCCCGGGCTTATGCCATTAGACAGCTTGACTGGGGATTAGTCCCACTATGAAGACTACGAAAAAAATTCATGACGTTTTCTTATTGTTTATTTCCTTGAATTTTTTTACCTGATTTTATTCATTAATGTATTTTTTAATCATTTCATTATGCTTCTACATTTTAGATTTTTGAAGTTTGTGGTTGTATCTGTATTTCTGCATCTTTAGTTATGAGCATCTTATGTTTTAAAATTGAATGGGCCAATACTGGTCATGCGATGATATTTTTGACTTTAATTGCTTGAAAGGGTCAATGCTGTTCGATCAACTTTTGAGTTTTGCTGTTAATACCTTTCAACTTTTGATTTGGTAGATGATACTTAAAATTTACACTGTACAAAATCTGCTCCCTGTCCAGATGTGTTATTAATTCATGTCATCGAAGATGGTTGCAGTCTGAAGATGCTTTACTGGTTAAATTTCTGCTTGATGTCATTGTTAGCTCTCATGCTGTGTCATGTGGGATGCCTCGTTCAATATGCAAAGAAAAATCTATTGAGATTAATACGGGATTATCCACAGAAAGTAGTTCAAGTGAATTGCAGACAATAGCTTTTGAGATGCTAGGGGAAACAATTTCAAGAGCTGGATCATCCTTTCCAGTTGATATCTGGAGATCTATAATTGAGGTATATGGTATTCCTGTCTCTCTCACTCTCTCTATTGTAAATTGTAAAATAAATTCTAGCAAAATAGTATAACTGGTCTCTTCTGAAATAGGTGGTTAGAAAAACAATGGATGTCTTGGCATTAAAATCCCCAGTTGCGGAGGATAATATTATGTGCAGGTAACTTGTGTGTTGGAAGATTTGAATAGATGGCATTATGGCAATGATGAAATTCTAAGAGGTTCATGATTCAGCCATATGGCATTTTTTTACAGTTTCTGACGCATTTCCACCCTCAGGTTTTATGAATCATTTCTGGGCTGTCTGCATTTGATCCTTATTGATCCTAAATGTTCTGTTTCCGATCATGTAAGTTAAGAAATTTGAAATTTGATACAAACAACAAAGAATAAAGTCTTATTCCTAGCCACAGTGACACTTGGTCTTTTTTATAGGTGTCAGTTTTTGTTTCCGTTCTGCGAACATTTTTAACATATGGCGTTTCTAGTAGATCATCAAGTACTTCTCTGCTTATTGGTCATGAGGAGAAGGGGCTTAACATAAAGAGTCCCCAGGCAAGATTGGAACAAGTTACTAGGTCGGATCGTGTTGCATATAGGCCTCCTCACTTGCGCAAAAAGGAATCTTCAAATGTGAAGCACAATATAGTATGGCATTCCCAAAATATCTTGGATCATGAATCTTCTACTGTAAATGCTACATCTTCAGATTCAGATTTTAGTGATGGAGATGGATCAACTAAAGAGAGTGGTAGAGGGCAGAACTCAAGGATTAGAGTAGCTGCCATAATTTGTATACAGGTAAATTTCAAAACTCTTCTCCTCTCTCCTTTTTAAGGTACTTATTTTGAGAATTTTAAATCCCTATGAGTGAGGTTGATGTTTGATTTGCCTAAAATTCAAATTCAAATTTTTGCCATGACTTTGAAATAGTCTGGAGGCTAGGATGGTTAATAACAAAATGGGGATAGCATTGCTTTGAAGAACATAGAATAAATTACTGGCCCATTTTCATACTATTATAAATTATCTTTTCTGCTTCTGCACTTAACCGAACAACCACATTTTGTTTCTTGTTCACAATTTGGTAGTGATTGATTCTGTTTTGCTTTTTCTTTTGTAAATTGTAATTGTTTTATTTGTTGGGTTACCATTTCTGACTGGTGGGAAGGATCTTTGCCAAATGGATTCTAAATCTTTCTCTATGCAATGGTCCTTGCTTTTGCCAACCAGTGATGTACTACGGCCAAGGTATGGTCCGAGCATTCTTACTCTAATAAATTCAAATTTTACTGTAACCTTTCTCTCCATTTGACCGTGTTTCATTGTCTTCTAACTAATCTTTTTTATTTTGCATTAGGACGCGTGATGCAACTTTAGTGACATGCTTGCTATTTGATCCTAGTTTGAAGGTAATGATTCTATTGTTTATATTTATGTTTATCTGCCTCACTTTGTTGTAGATTTCACCTCATGTGTTAGTTTTTTCCCAACACAATTTGAAATTTGAAATTAATTTTTCACATTTTTTTGGGTAGAATATTTTGGAGGTTTTAGACATGTCGTATGATTTTACTTTCCCAACTATATTTGTTCCTGGCTAAGGAATTGGTTGTTTATGTTATATAGGCACGAATGGCTTCTGCGTCAACACTAGTGGCCATGTTGGATGGTCCTTCTTCCATTTTCCTACAAGTAGCAGAATATAAGGAGTCTAACAAATTTGGATCTTTTACAGCACTTTCAAGCTCCCTTGGGCAGATTTTATTGGAACTTCATAGAGGTATATAAATAATTGCGATATCTAGTTTCTCACAAACTCCCTCTCATGTTACTTTCAATTGTTTTGTTCTTGACTCTTTCTATTATTTGTGTTCTGCTCATTTTTTAAGCTTCTAACTGTATTTCTGATGTAGGGATTCTTTACTTAATACAGCATGAAGCTCATGGTAAATTGCTGGCGTTGTTGTTCAAGATTCTCAGGCTTGTGATATCATCTACACCGTATGTTTCTTTGCTTCTGGTACTATCTTTTCAGTCCTTTTAGTTATGATTGCAATGTTAAATTTTCTCTTTCGTTTTTCTATCATAAATTAATGACATATTCTTTAATATTGGTCATTGCTGTTATAGTGATCTTATGCTGTCATAGTTTTTGTGTTTAAAACTTTTATATTTTGCAATTAGTAAAACAATTTAAAATCACATTTTGATAAATAAATTAATAAGTCATCCATATTTAATGTAAATGGATAGATACAAACTGTCCGATGTTGCCATGTGATATTACTGTTAGCGAAAATGGATCTTCAATGGAAGGTTCTATTAGGACCGTATTAGTTAAGGATTAGGTATCATGTGAAATTTAAAGTTCAGGGTGGTGATTCGCCAAATTGTCAAACCTCAGGGCATTTGCATACTCTTTCTTAATAAAAAGCTTAAGGAAGTGGTTTGTAACTTTAATTCTTCCTCTTAATAGCTTTTCAACTATTTATATATTTGTGCTTTATGGAAAATCAGTACGTGCACTTAAACAATTATTTTTCCAGATATTCAAGAATGCCTCCAAATTTGTTACCAAATGTGGTTACATCTCTTAGAACAAGGATCGAAGACGGTTTTCGGTTAAGAAATGACCACAGTACTCTGCTGGTTAGTTTTGCCTATCTGCATGGTTTTCTGAAGTTCCGCTTTCCTTCTTGGTAGTAATATGAGTGTGTAACATTGATCTGTGTTGGCAGGCTGCTGCTCTTGGTTGCTTGACGTTAGCTCTATCTACCTCACCTTCCTCTGCTGAAGTAAGGAAGATGCTATATGAGGAGGCTTTTTCAGGTAATTTTTATCTTAGTCCCTGAAAGTAATTGCATAATTTTGGGAAGTTCTGATGTTTATAAAAAAAATTGTTGAAAATCTGGTATCATCACTATTTCCATAATTCATAATTCCAAATGTGATTAAATTTATGAAGATTCACTCACTTATTTTATGTTTAACATAATTCTTATGCATGTGCATCTGTATATTTGATATTTTCATTTTAGTTTTTAGGTTACTGTGATGGAGATAGAGAAACAATTTCAATTTAGTGACTTCATGTTTGCAATTGTTGGCTTTTGTGCAGTTACTGAAAAGAAGACAGGTGCTCTCTTCATGTTATTTGAATACTCAATGCAATGGAGCTGCCCAACTATTTGCCTTGAGGCTCTTCAGGTAATCTTGTTAGCAAACTATTCTTGGGTATTTGAGAAGAATCCAGACTGGATTTGAAGAGTCTAGAAGAAATCCCAAATAGATAGATTAGAAGAGTCTAGAAGGATTTAGGATCTAGATTGATTTAGAAGAGAGATTAGTTATTCTTGTTAGTAGTTAGTTAGCTTCTATAGATAGATCTCTCTCCGACTCTTGTAACTAACTCTTACCTTTAATAAGATTGCAGTTCCTCTCTTCTCTTTCTCTCCGTTCTCTATCTCTTTATTTTCTCCACCGTTTACATGGTATCATGCTGCTGCTAGCAATGGCCACCGCCACCGCTGTTGGGACCAGTGTTGCCCATGGCGGATGGCGGCTGCCAAAATTCAGCCATGAAGGCGTTGCGGACGGCGTTGCGGGCAAATGACGGACGTCATCATGGCGGTTGAAAAAATAAATAAAAAATATAACATAATAGGAAAAAAATAAATAAATACAATAACACAAAAATCAAACAATAACATAAAGTTTAATAAAAACCATTAAATATTAATGTCTCGTAAAGATCACTAAAAAGTAACAAACAATACAAATAAGTCTTGTCAACATTCACAACTAAAAATCAAAGGATAACACAAATACAAAATGCAAAAGATATAATTTTCTAAATATCGTCCTCCTCCCCAACATCATCCTCCACAGCTGCAAACTCAGCAACATATCCTTCAATTTCTTCTTCATCTGAGTCATTACATTCAAAAGTTGCAGCTTCTTCTTCACTTTGTCCATGATCCATTTCTTCATCTACTCCTTCATCTACTTCTTCATCTACTTCTTCAAGTATTTTCTCTTTACCTTTTTAGATGATGAAGAACCACCCTTAGCTTTCTTAGCTTTTCCTCTTGAACGTATAAGTATAGGGTTCTTTATTTTTTGACGTCTTGTACTCATTCTAGGCTCTCCAATACCTGAAGCCCTATAAACAGCATCCCATTGTAGATCATCATCATCATCTACAAAAACCCTCTCATTTCCACCTTCATCATCATCACTATCCATCTCCCCAACAAGCCATTCATTACATTCATCAATGTCGTTAAGGGAGATTGGGTCAACTTCATCCTTGATGTTATATCTCCGCTTCAATGCTTGATTGTATTTAACATAGACCAAGTCATGCATTCTTTTAATATTAAGCTTATTCATTTTCTTGGTATGAATCTGCAACATTCCAATAAATAACTAAGATGAGACACTTATAAATTTTTAAGGTAAACCCAAAAGGAAAGTAAGTAAATAATTACTTGTTCAAAAAACACTCCAGTTGCGTTCACATCCCGATGCACTACAAGTCAAAGACAAGATTCGTATAGCTAATTGTTGCAAATTTGGGGATGATGCACCAAACGTTCTCCACCATACAGCTACAAAGGTGAATTAATTTGTTAAGCAATTGACTTAAATATAACAACATATTTTGTAAAGCCAAAAATATTTTATTTCTTACCTGGTGCCATTTCTGTCCTCATGGCTATAGCTGTGGATGATCCCAACTTTCCGGTAGTTGAAGATGATTGACCTTGACTGGACATTGTCAAGAGTTACTGCAAAAGTGCAAGTAACATACTTTAAGTGATGAATTGCAATATTTTTGGGAAAATATAATAAAGCAAAATTTTAGAAAAGAAAGCTGGAAAAAAATATATAAACTGGAAAAAAAATAATCTGCATAAAAAATAAATTCTGTATAAAAAAAGTAATTTTCTGTTTAAAAAAATATATTTATTTTTCTGTTTAAAAATTATTCTACAAAAATTATTTTTCAGTTAAAAAAAAAACAGATAAAGAGATGAGAAGACTAGATAAAAAAATAAATAAAAATAAGGAAAAAAAACTTAAAAAACCTATGAATGGTGGTGGCGGTGACGGCGGTAGCGGTGGCAGCAGTGGAGGAGGAAAGTGAGGAAGTTTTAAGAGAGATAGGGTTTTAATTTTAGAAACAGAAATATTAGGGTTTTTAGTTCTTAAAAACATGGACTGGGCCCAAAACAACACATTTGGGCCCAATTTAAAAAAAAAACTGCCCAGAAACATGAATATCCGCCATTCCCGCCATGGCTCCGCCACCGCCATGGCGGCTTTTTTTGACAAAAGGCGGACACTGTCATATGGCGGATTTTTGCAAATGGCTAATGGCGGTAGCCTAAAAACTGCCACCGCCATGGCCCCGCCATGGCCGCCATTGGGCAACACTGGTTGGGACCTCGTCGCTTTCTCCACCACACTCTCCTTCTTCACCTCTACAAGCTGTTTCTTCTGCTCTGGTTCTTCCGTTGCTATATATGAAGCTCACGGAGAAGAATTTCCTGGTTTGGAGACACTTTATGTTAGCTACATTCACCTCAAATCGTGCCAATCGATTTGTTCTAGGTACTGAAATTCCTCACCCTTTTCTTATTGATGGTGATCGTCTCATCAATCGCATCAGTGAAGATAAGTAGGATTTATACTATTGATGAGACGAACATCATCGCTAAGAAAACAGTGAAGAATTTCAGTACCTAGAAAAAATTGATTTGCATGATTTGAGGTGAGTGTAGCTAACATATGTCTCCAAATCAGGAAATTCTTCTCTGTGAGCTTCATAGATTGCAACGGAAGAACCGGAGGAGAAGAAACTGCTTCTAGAGAAGGAGAGTGTGGCGGAGAGAGTGACGAGGTCCCAAAGGTGGCCATTGCTAGCAGCGTGATACCATGTAATCAGTGGAGAAAATAGAGAGAGAAGAGAGTAACTACAATCTTATTAAAGGTAAGACTTAGTTACAAGAGTGGGAAATAGACTTATTTGTTGAAGCTAACTAACTGCTAACAAGAATAACTAATCTCTCTTCTAATCTATCTAATTGGGCTTTCTTCCAGCCTCTTCTAATCCAGTCTGGATTCTTCTCTAATATCTCTTGTTTTCTGATCTTCTTTGTACATAAACAAAATGCTTATGTTGTATAGTGATCTCTTAATGTTTTTTGTGAGGTCCATCATACAAAAATATATAAACATCGACTTTCAATTGAAATCTTTTGTCAAATTTATTCATGTATATATAGTGTCATGTCCCCTTGTCCTGTATTTTGGACACTATCCGATGTCCATGTCAGAGTCAGTGCTTCCCAGGAGATCACTGAGCACACCACATTTGCCAGAATATAATCGAGTCACCAGAAAATGCCCGGTTTTGCTACAAAAAATGGCGGGCTTGGAGATTTTGATCAATAGGTGTTTAAAGCTTTGCAGAGGCACAGAAGTTTGGTTGAAGCCTTGAAGAGGGGATTCAAACCCTAAATGATTTCTTATCTTGACCCATAAAGGGAGGAGAGATAAAAATACTCTTTAGAAGGGTGGAAAACTACTGACAAGGGGCAGAGCTGGGATCTTACAGTGACCCCAAATCGCAATTGTGATGAGTATTAGTAGAAAACGTGATGCTATGCAGGATGCATAGCAGAGAGGGCATCCTTGATTTGCTGCTATAACTATGCTGTTTATATTTTCTTAAAATATTGTAATTATTATCTGTTTCTTTTCAGTCCTTTTTTTTCTCTCTAGAAAAGGTTACTGAAATTTGATGGCCTATAGTAACATTGAAATTTAAGGTTAATTTAGTTGTCAACTGTATTATGCTTAATTCTGAAAGCTAATTTGGTTGCCTTCCATTGTTATTTTGTCATGGTAATTGGTAAACTTGTTGCAACTTCAAAATTTGTCATGGTAATTGGTATATTTTATTTTTCAAGAATAAGTTGATGTTTCATAGTAGTCTATTGAGTACATTCTTCTACAGGCACTGAAAGCTGTATGCCACAATTACCCTAACATAGTGAATGCATGCTGGGAGCAAGTTTCTGCGACAGTGCATGGCTTCCTTAGCATTGTATTCCGTGAAGTTCCTTCGGGGCAGGCGGGTGAACATGTTGGTAGTCCTACTGCATTTATGAGTGAGAAAGTTCTTACCTCTGCTATTAAGGTAACAACTTTCAGTTCCACTTTTTGCCTCTATTCTCCATAAATGCTGAATCTGCCCTGAATCAGCCTTCCAGCCCCTTTCTTTTTGGTAGATTAAATGGTGTTTAATCAATTTCAGTTATAGTGTAGAAAGTGCATCATGATGTCCAAAGAAGTTGAGTGGTTTTTTAATCAATAATAACTATGTTCAAATGAACAAAGACACATGTATAATTCTATCATCTGAATTATGTTTCATGTCTTGTATTTTGGTGCTTCCATATTCTTGTTTTCATGTCTATGAAAAGCTTCAATTTCTTTTTTCAGTCTTTTTTAATCAACCTTCTTTTTACTGGATGCTGGTTAATATATATGATGCCATTTCAGTGCTAGGATTACTTCCATTTTTTTGTGTAGTGATAAACTTTTTGTAAAAAAATAAGGTTCTGGACGAGTGCCTTCGGGCTGTATCTGGATTTCAAGGAACAGAAGATCTTTCTGATGATAAATTGGTTGAAATTCCATTTGCATCGGATTGCATTAGGGTGAAGAAAGTGTCATCTGCTCCATCTTACGATCTAGAGGGCAAGGATGATGATCTAATCTCCTTTGAAGCATGTAATTCTGGAAATCAGCAGTGGTGTGAGGTTATCGAGAAGCATATGCCTCTTATCTTGTGTCATTCTTCTGCAATGGTAACATTATTTTTTTTGCTACAACAATGTTAATTTTTGTTAGAGGGTGAGCCTTGGTGCAATAGTAATGTTGCTTGCCTTGTGACCTGGAGGTCCTAGGTTCAAATCATAGAAATGGTCTCTTTGCTTGCGAGGGAAGGTTGCGTACATATACCCTCCTCATACCCCACTAGGTAGGAGCCTCGTGCACTGGGCCGCCCTTTAATGTTATTTCATTAACAATATTGTTTCATATTAACTTATTAATATTTCGATTCTATAGAGTTGTGTCATATTTTCTAACTTGCACCAGTGGCTGGGTTAAGATATGGACCAACCATTTATTTTTCCTTTTGGTTGTCTTTGCATGTTTACAAAGGAATCTACCTTAAAAAGAAAACCATGCATTTTGTTAGTAGATGTTGTGAGTTAGGAATAATAGTTATAATCAGTACCCGGTAAGAACCCCTGTACATGTCTATATTATTAGGCCTGTCCTTACACAAGGCTTGTCTGTACAGAATTAAGTTGAGGCTTAAGCAAATCTCTTTCTCTCCCTTCCTTTAACATGATATCATCTGCACTAGGTAAATCCCTGGCACTGATCACAATCACTGGCTCACTGTTTCTCTTCCATTTCTTTCATCCCCCTCCTTTAAGCCCTACTCATCCCAATAGTACAGAGACTCACTAACATACTCCATCTTGTATATCTCTCAGTCTCTAGCATTATTTTTTCAATTTTTTATTTTACCAGATTATAGGAAATTTATAATGCTAATCAATAAATAACTAATGTGCCTTTAATGAATGTGTCACATTTTCTGTTTTTTCTGTAAGGTGAGAGCTGCATCAGTTACATGTTTTGCGGGTATGACTTCTGCTGTGTTCATCTCTTTCACTAAGGAGAAGCAGAACTTCATTTTGTCTTCTCTAGTAAGTTTTTGTTAAGCGCGTATTCAATAATAACTCTAATTACTGTAGTATACTGAATTAACTGACATGCATTGTTTCTTGCAAACATCTTGTAGGTTAATGCTGCTATTCAAGATGATGTGCCATCTGTGAGGTCTGCTGCCTGTCGAGCTATTGGTGTCATTTCATGTTTTCCCCAAGTTTGTCAGAGGTTATATTAAAACTCATAGAAGTATTTGCTATTATGATGATATTTTATTTAAATATTTTTATATCAGATTCATCCTAGTATAACTAAAAACCTCAATAATCTCTGTAGTGCAGAGGTACTAGACAGGTTTATCCATGCTGTTGAGATCAACAGTCGTGATGCTCTAATTTCAGTAAGATATGCTCTAGTTCTTAACTTCATAATAGTACACGTTTTTTGTTACTTAAGAATGGCTAAGAGGTTTTGTTATTTCAGGTGAGGATAACAGCTTCATGGGCTTTGGCAAATATATGTGATGCTATTTGTCACTATGTTAGCATTCTTCCTTTGGGACATATGGGTGAGTTTAATTTCACTTCTGTGGTTTAATAGTTAACCATTTTGTGTCAGGACTGTCGTTCTAATTTCTGCTATTTTGTAATCTCGCTTCTTCCATCCTTTTTCATGTTTGCTTTTTGTTGCAGGTTCTAGTCCTAACCCCAAGTTGCTTGCATCACTGACTGACTGTGCTTTGCATCTTACCAAGGATGGAGACAAGGTACGTTTGGTCTATGGTATGCATTTCCTTTTATTCCAATATGTGTTGATGGTGAATTTTCATCTTACCTATGTTGCCCATGGGATTCTTATGTAGATCTATGCTGATTATATGTTACCTTTTAATGTTGTTGTCCTTTGATTATTGTTTTTGTCGATTCTTTCCTTTTCTCATTTGTAGGTAAAATCTAATGCTGTAAGGGCTCTTGGGTACATTGCAAGAATCTTCGAATGTTCGAAATCTAGATTTGAAGACATCTCAGTAAACTGCCAGGGAGGCGGGACTGAGGTCCACCCCTCTGCTGAGAATCTAATGGTATGTCAACAGAATAATTCATATCATTGCCAATTGAGCTGCCGGGAAGATTTGCATAGGCTGGACAGAATAGTAAAGGCATTCATTTCTTGCATCACTACTGGAAATGTTAAGGTACCATAATTACATTCTTTTAGTTGGATTGTTCAGAAAAAAAGTTTGAATTCAGGTTAATAATCCACTTTAACATTAAGTGTCTGTGTCACAGGTTCAGTGGAATGTTTGTCATGCTTTAGGCAATCTATTCCTGAATGAGACATTAAGGCTGCAAGAAATGGACTGGTACAGATAAGGGTCTTGTTTGCTTTTGTCATTAAACATTTGCTAGTCAAATCATTCTCAAATTTATCATGCATATGATATTACAAGCATTTGTCAAATGCATTACACTTTTAAAATTTAACCATGAGAAAACAAAATGGATAGTGATAAACAGTTTTTATTATGCCAAGATCCACTAGTTATGTTGTTAATTCCTTTATCGGTTCCTCATTTTGCTGTGTGAGCTTTTTTGACCAAGTTTTCCAGTTTATTGATAATACCACAAAGTAGCATAGCTGGGTTGATGCAGTTACTGCAATAAAATAGTTGTATGTGAGTTTAAGCAATTTATAAATATCAAGTCAAGAAAAAAAGAATTTGTAGTTGCGTGGTTTTTTTTATTATCCGAAAACCTGCAATGTAGAGCGGGATTGAAAGTTGGGCGGTAAAACTCAACACGAGAATAAACTCAATTTAGATCAAGATGAGTCCAATGGTGTTGATAGTGCCAGACATGTTGCCCGATGTGCCCTCACGTGCCAGTTGAAGCTAATGGACATTGGGAGCTTGTGGCAACGCTTGAAGGCTGTGATGATATCAAGTTTTTATGCCTTTGCTGTTATGAACATAGTAGATATGATGGTACAGGCAGTGAGGTGAAATACCCATAGATTACGGTATAGGCATGCAGGAAAAAGAATGGTTGACAAAAAAGTGACGTCAAAGATGGGATGCGGTGGAAGACCATCACTGATAATTAAGGGTCCAAATTAAAGGGGGCCGGTCACGAGGTTGCTTCCTCTCTAAATACTAGTTTAGAATTGAGAGCAGACGGTGTAACTCATCCCCATGTCTGAATACATTATCTATCAATAAGATTCTTAATTTACAGCTGTATCTCGTTTTTTATTCCCTTACCTTATACTCATAGTTCTCGTACATGTTATTCTACTAAAAAATAAGAAGACTCACTAATAAAGAGCATGCTTGAGTTTTGGCTATATGACACTCTCACTCATTCTTAGCCTGAAATGACACTCCACGCCATTTTGATGGATGACATTAGTTGACTAAACGTTAAAAGAACATCCGTCAAAATGGGTATGAAGATCCTTGCTTTGAAGAATATGCTTGATGTGATCGCTAAAGCTATACAGCTATATCTCTTTATGGAAATGTCCCCTTTTACCATTAAGATTAAACCTTCCGAACTTAGAAATATAAATGGGAAATAGGGATTGGTAACTGGTTTATGATTTTTTAATGTGACACAATTCTAGCCTCTATGTGAGCAGTATTGAAAAAGAGGCTGTATTTGAAGGAATTTCATCCAATAAATAGTAATCATTTTGTTGCGTTGTTTTTTGTAGGCTCCTCTTCATTCAGATACCTCATTCATTATCTGTGATATCTTAAACAGAAATGTAAACTACGGTACACTGTTTTCTGTTGTTTGTTTGCAGGGCACCAGTTGTGTTCGGTATTCTTTTGCAACTATTACGCGACTCATCAAATTTTAAGATCAGGATACAAGCTGCAGCTGCATTGGCTGTGCCAGCATCAGTGCATGGTAACATTTTCTTTAGCATGAACTTTCATTAATTGTTTATTTTCATGTTTTTGCTTTCACCTAAGAAGCACAGATATGTCGTAGTTGCAAAAAATTCATATATTGGAAATGTATCAGACTATATCTCACCAGAAAAAGAAAAAAAGAACGTATCTGACCAGTTATGAACCGTCAGCTTTTTATGTGTGGACAAGATAGGAAATATTTCCTATGTGTATATTTACACATAAAAGTTATGTTATAAAATGAGATTATTTTGTGTCTATGTTTTTACACATTTTGGTCACAACTCACCTACTTCGTTGGGAAAAAGAATCTGTTAATGGGAAAAGTATGCTTGTTTCTCTTGTTTTTTATCTACAAAGTTAATGGTGTAGGAATGGTGTAAAGAAAGTGGTGTAAATAACATTACCTTTATGCTGCTAAGATTGTTTTATTTAGTTTATAGTTGAGTACTTAGCAAAATATAAAATTATTAGGTAAGTAATTTTTAATACTTTATGTAAATAATATACTGTACTTATTGGCTTCTGGTTGCGTTTTCTTCATTGAAACAATTTTCAATTCAAAGCCTTCATCTGAATATAACTCTTCTCTCATGTTTTGGCAGATTATGGTGCATCCTTTTCAGGCATTGTGCGATGTGTAGAGGATATACTGGAAAATATTGGTCAAGACCAAATTTCAGGGCCGTCAAATTTCAAGTATATGGTTTCATTACAGAAACAGGTCATACTTCTTATTCATCATCTCCATGTGGAGTAAATAATTTGGGAGTGGTTGATTGAAATAGACATGAAAGTCTGGATGCTTTGATCTATACTAAGGAACATTATAACTGTTTTCCCTTTAACATGTTTTGCAACATTTTGGAGCCAGTGCTGTTAAATGACAGCCATGACGGATTTTTCGTTCTTTCGAAACTCCTTTCGCATCCACTTTATTCTGGTTTCTGGCAGCTTCTACCTTTTCAGCCGCCAGCCCACCATAGATCCATGGCTGTAACAGTGAAATGGAAGGTATTTTGGGGTTTACCCAAAAGCCTAACTTAAAGTTTTCTCCCCCCTCTCTCTCTCTCTCTTGATTCCTCTCCAATTTTTTGCCACTCTCAATTCTGTCTCATTCTCGGTCTTCTCTCTCTCCAGTCTCCATTTCCATCCACCACCGATGACCTTTGTTCTCCGACTTTCTCTGTTTTTGAAGGTATTATCCCCTCTTTCTCTCGGTTTGCTGCTTCCACCTTTTGTTTTAATTTTTTTTCAGGTCTTTGTTCTTTTGCTTGCTGATGCAAAGGGTGTCTTCTAATATCCTCATGCTATATCACTAAGCATGTTGAATCAATCTTGGGTAAAACAAACTGATAGTAAGTTGTTTTCTGGTCAATCCTTCAATCCATATCTCATCCATTCTCTGAACAAAGATAACTTCCTTCCTGAGGAATTCCTTTAGAAATCCAAACTCTCTCTTTCTTTGGACAACGGTACCCTCACAGAACTAATACTAATGAATAATGATTTGCCACACAAACATGAGAGTTCTTTTGTAACCATGTGTTTGTTGGTTTGCTTTGTCTAATATGGATTGGTTTTCGCTATAATTCCAATCTCATGAAGACTATCAACATCAGGGAACTCACATACTTTGATGAATTTAGCGAGTTAAGGAATGTGGTTTACTTAAACTCATGACAACATTGTGAGTAGAAGAGTTACAAGTAAACCACATACCGTAACTTTTCCAAAAGCTTAAATGCACATGAATGTTTTTATGTATCTAACACTCCCACTCTCGAATAGCCATTTGGGCTTGAAGCGTGGACTATGCATAAGCCCACCATACCTTATGCTGAAATTTTACAACAACAACAACAACCAAGTCTTTATTCCACTAGTTGGGGTCGACTGCATCGATTGAACGACACCATAATATTCTATCATAAATCATGTTCATTGACAAAACATTAATCTATAACTCTCTAACTCTCTTTATCATCTCCCCTTTAGTTTTTTTTTGCCCTTCCTCTTTCCCTAGGAATTGGACTAGCTTCCATTTGATCTACTCTCCTTATCGGGCTTCCCTAGGGGGAAAAACAAATCCTTAGTGAAAAAGATCGTCAGGACAAGAGAAGAGTTAAAGGAATAATGGATTAGCGAGTTAAAGGAATAATGGATTAGCTAGGAATGTAACGGAAGAACTACGGTTATAAAGCTCAATATAATAGGAAGGGGGGGAATGAACTGTACCAACCGCTTAGGATTGGGTTTTGGAATCACTATCGAAGATACAACAACCAACCTTAGTCTCATTGGGTGAGGTCATCTACATGGATCCGATGAAGCCATAATGCTCTATCATATATCATGTCCATTGACAAAGCATTGATCTCTAAATCTTTCTTATTTTTTTTCGCCTGATTTTTCTTGTTGTCTCCCTTGGGTAACTAGAGGTGAATAAGTTTGGAAACAAAATTTGTTACTGCATACATGATTAGTGGCACTAAAATGAAGGATCCAGGGTCCTAGGGATGGCGTCCGAAAGAGACATGTAAAGGAAACCCAATACATGCAACTAAGGCAGTTGATCCATAGCCCTAAAGTTCCTTAAATCACTTCAGAAAATATGCAGACAATCAAAGATGCTTATAAAAAAAAGAGTGTGCAACATTGGCTGTGCAAGGAGTGTGGCTATGTAGATTTCAATACTTTCAATACTATATTAGGCCAACAACATGAAAAAGATACTGTGCTACTACAGTTGCTTTCAGGTGCCATGGCTAGGGAAATAGTTCATTAGAGCGATGTACAACGCCATAAACCTTCCTTAAACAGGGAAACATATGACCATCGAACTACCGAGGGGTAATGGCAGTCATATGAGGTTTTGAGAAACTCTTGTGATGTTGAGTATCACTGGTGTAAAGCACCTTGAATGATGGAATTTGATAATGCTGCACAAATGGACATGAATGTAGTCAACCAGAAATGTCCATTTTCGGTACAGCCGATTCCACTTTTGTCTGGTTATCAGCATAGTCTTTCTCGTTGAGCCAAAGTTTGATATCTGAAATCCAAGTATCATAGATGCTTCCATCCATTTTGGTTGAGGAGAGGTGGGATGAGGCTGAATCTAGCAGACTGGACTGTCTGGCGGCTATTGAGGCGGATAGTGTGATTGCGGTGGATGTTTATATAGAGCCAATATATTAAATACAAAAGATTATGTAGATGAATATATGGGGAGTGGCAAGGTGGTTGGGGGGTTAAGGAATGGAGTGATAAGGAGGTTGAGGGTTCAAACTCCACTCACTAATGAAATACTAACATTACTGACATTTTGCCTATAAAAATATGTACATGAATATATGATTTGTTTAGCCCTTTACAAAAATCCAGATGATATTTACATATATGTCATCAGATTCAAATTTGAATGAACTCACATGGTATTCTTATTTTTATTTTCTTTTTAGTATTGAATTGTGGAATTATGACATTGTTCTGTTGGCCTGGTTTTTCTATGGTGTGGCTTACTGAATTCCTCATTTTGGTGGTGCAGCTTACCTTGACAATGTTACATGTTCTAAGATTTACCTCAAGCACAAATGATGATCAGTTGAAAGATTTTTTAGTGAAGGTAAGGATTTGAAATGAATGAAAGAATATTTTAGGATGAATATTGAAAGAAGGAAAACAACTTGGATATGCTTTGGATTAAAAACTAACCAAGATAACATCATTCTATTTTGTGTCACATGTTTCTGTTCCAACTTCATGCATATATCATAGAATTATTGTCTGTTCAAATAATATTTACATTAAATGGAGCTTCTATTTTGTTAATTTTCATTCTATTTGATTTACGAATAGAAAGCATTGGTGCTTGAAGATTGGTTAAAGGGACTATGCTCATCGATCGAGGGCAAGCTCGATGTTCCCGTTGTAGATCAAAAGAAAGTAATGTTATCGAGCGCAATACAATCATTGATAGAAGTGTACAAAGGAAAGCATCAGGATGTAATAGCTCAAAAGTTTGAGGAACTGAAGAACACAATATGAAGGTAGAGATGTACAATAGTGCTGGTTCATATAATAATTGATTTCTTTTCAGGTTTCTCAGTCAATCTTTTACCATTTAGGGCATTGAAAAGAAGGGTCAGAAGACAGAAGCACATGCAATATCATCAGGTTCAGTTGAGTGTTTTATTTAATATAGAATTTTATTGATGGATTGACTATATAAACGTGCTGTTTTATATTTCTGGTTTAAGTTATGTAACATATTTTTGGAACTTATAAGTAAAGAATCTTATCATCAAAAGGAAAATAAAATATTGATATTATGAAAAGAAGATGCATGATAATGCACAAACATTTGATTATCCTAGTTTTTAATTGTGAGTCCAGGTTTCTAACATGTGTGTCAGCATTTAGGAAAAACTACATATAACAAAACCATTAGCATTTCTTAACAAATACAAGTATTCATAACATATGCAGCTTTTCCTGTAAAAAATTAGTAAGAATTGTTCTGCCATAAATAAGCAAGTAGTAGATAGATTGAACATAATGAATTATGCAGCCCTATGTAGTTTATGTGGATCTGACTTGGAGACAAGAGATCATCTCTTCTTAAAGTGCTACTTTTCTAATAGCGACTATTCTTAACGGAATAAGAACATTCTTACTGTGTCTCTACTGTGTCATTCTTATTTTCTGACTTTTATTCTTAAATAAGAACAATTCTTGGTTGTTCTTAGCTAAAGGAAAGTGAGGAGAGAGATAGAGGGTGTGAGAAAAAGGTAAATAATGTGGGACCCAAATAAGAATAAGAATAATATTTATCATCGTGAGAAAAAAGTAGATGTTATTCTTATTTCATAGATAATTGTAATAAATTATAAAATAATGTATGGACCCAAATAAAAATGAAGACGTTATTTGCCATTATGGTCGATCTAAGTACATTATCCAACATGTAACAAGTAAAATATAGATTCAGAGATTTCCTATATGCTTTTCAGAATGGACAAGATAGTAACGCATTTATGAAAATTTAGGAGGCAAATGGTTCTTTATGGAACATTTTTGCATGCATCTATAGCATGTGTTAATAGGGTTTTTCAAAGCAGATATAAAGGGTTGTAAATTGAAAATTGGCTGTATTATTGGCACCTGCTAACATTATTGATGATATCTACTGCTTGTAATTTTTCATGTAATTAAACCTGCAAATAGGGTGTTTAATATGAAATCAAGTTTATATATATAATAGCAAATTTATATTGTCATAAACTCATGTTGTACATTTTTAAGAGCTTCATGTCCTTACTTCTTTGGTATTATTACAATTTTCTTGCCAACAAGCTCCCTTTCTCCTTCGTCCACCCAGAAAGGCCTCATTGAATTGAAATTACCAATATTATTAATATTGTACGGGTCATCAAATTAGTACTAGGGTACTAGTATAATAGTATAGCGGTTTAACCACTGATTCACTAATTAAATACCCTAAAATTAAATATACATATATAATATATTAACATTAATGCTAAAAAATAAAATAAAAATAATAATTTATTTTATTTTCATTAAAAATTAATTTTAAATAAAAATTGACCTATAAGATCAGTACAGTTTAATTAAAAACTGATCAATATGATCAATTTTGATCAGTTTTGACCAGTATAATTGTATGACCGATATTATTATTGTACTACACTGATATATGGACTAATTTACTGGTTGAACTGACCAGCATGAACCGATTTTTACGGGTTACTAACTAATATTAATATAATAAGATGATCTATTGCATTATGCTTTCTTCTAGTAAGTTTGGGAAGGATATATATCTTTATCTGACAGAAAATACTAATAGATTAGAAATAGAACTACCTTTTTGTATACTCTACCTAATTATATTGTTATCACACGTCATAGACAATCAATCATAATAAATAAGTATATATTTAGCACAGTCAATTATACATATTTTGCTTGTAGAAAGATGTTAGAAACACTTTGGTAAATATTATTTTAGTGAATGAAATTTTTCAAAATTAAGAATAAACTCCTCAACTAACAGTGTCAATATAAGATTAAATGTATCGACCAACATGACCCAAATGATTGTAGATGATTAAGTTCGTTATACTTGACATAGATGATTAAGTATGTTTTATTCTTTTCATGATAGAAACCACACATATATTTTATGGAGAAAATCTTGTCCAAACCAAATAAAATCATTATGGACGATAATATGTTTCTTATCAAGTCTTAACATGACATAGTCATGGTTAACTTCTAACAACTTCCCATTAATGATGTACATGTTTAGTGATTAGAGTATATTTTATTCTTGAATATTTAAAAATAATAATATTTTGAATAAATTTTTAATTTTATTTTGTGAGTTTGAATGAATATTGGCATTGATTACTATATTGCTACTATATTCATAAAAAGTAATTTAACCTCATAAGGGAAAAGTTGATGAAACCTTCCTAATCTTTATATATTTTGCAAATAATTATAATTAACTATATTCCTAATTAACTCTTAAATTTATCTTTACACGTAGATGATATTACATTAGAAAAATTATCTTCCATGCATTTTGTTTCAATCTTCATTATTCCATCATTATTGTTTAATTTTTCAGTATATTTATATTACTACAAACAAGCAGTATTTCGGGTTTGAGTCTTATGAATAGAAAAAAATGTCTACAAAGAGAGTTAACCGCACATACCTGTGGATGTTCCCGGCTCGAACAAAACAATTTTCAGTGCGAAGATACATGTGAGAAATAAAAAAATCATTACTATGAACATAGATCTTCTCAAATGTATCTCATTTCCTATTCAGAGAGCTAATCAGATATTTTTAAAGAAAATTTTTAAAAATAAAAAATAATAAAATCTGATTTATCGGGGACAGAGAATAACGAATCTTTTCGTATTATTATTATTACTCATTATAACTTTAAAACAGCTTCATGAAGCTGGCGGATAATTAGGAAGTTACAAAGTATATATAAAGTTTAGGACAAGTACCCTACAGCCACACGCTTCAACTTCCTTTCACTTATGTCACCGAATAACGAACTCGGTGCGGTGGTTCCCACGGCGGAGGAGTTAAACTACACCATCGAATTCCGTTCCTACAACGACGACGCGTGGTACACAGTCGCCGTCTTCATCGAAGGTTCAACTCTCAGGGTAAAATACCTGAACTTCTCAGACGAAAACGACGACGTTTTCAAATCCACAGACTTCAAAACGTTGAAGGAGAAAAACGAGTTCAAAGGAAGGTTCAGACAACTTTCTAAACAGCTTCAGGATAATGAATGTCGCAAACTTGTTAAAGGCGTTAAGGTCTGCGCTTCTCACTCTTTCACTGAGACTGATTTCAAATTCTACGATGCTGTTGTTGATGCGGTGAGTTATTCGTTTCTTCCTTTTAATCGTTGTTGTTTTGTTTTTGAAATTTTTTGTGGAAATGAGGTTTTTGAAATTTCGATGTCAGGAATTGAATGCGTAGAATCTTTTTACGTTTTTTGAATTTTCTTAATTAGAAATATAGTCACCTTTATATTTATTAGTCTTTTTAATTGGTAAGATTAGCTTATAAGGTAGGAGGTATGTGTAAAATGACATTAGTCCCTAGCTTATATAATTCTTAAGCTACATCGAATAAATTATCAATCAAATATGAGCTTATAAACTCGTAGTTTATTGAAATAAGTTCCTTTATCCGAACACTATATTTTATCAAATAAGCTAGTTTATTAGCCTGGGTATTATCAAACACACGCATAGAACTATTTTGGTTTTTCACAAGTATTGCAATTACATGTTATTATGATGTCGAGAATTGAGCCCTATGAGCTAGAAATGAATGATGTTCGTAAATAGTAGATAACCTAGAGCGGCAGTTCAGTTTACCACTGCCAAAGGGAAATCGTCAAGGGCATTTGCCTGCAAGATTACCAGATTCATGATGCTTTCTGTGTTTGCTTACTGGAGTTGCGACGCATCCATTCGATCATCAGAGCATGAAGCATAGCGTTTTCTCCTCGCTTCTTTTGTTGGAGTGGATCTCGGCAAGTTGAGCCTTCATTTATTGAGCCATGGATCTTTGTATCTCAGCTACCAATAGCTTCAATTCCTTTAATTGAGCATTGGGAGCTGAGACTGTGCTTTTCACAGCATCAATTTTGGACATCATGGTGGATGATGGAAAATGAAATTGTATTGATAGAGAAATAGGGAAATAGCAGAATTACACGGGAAATGGATAATCCCCTACCCACAGTGCCGAAACTCCACAGAGAAATATCTCTTCCTGGGCTACTAGTTGAAGCTGAATAACTGAATACACATTGCGCCTCCTTGGCTCACTCTACGTCCTATATAACTAGCCTCCTTCATGCCTATTGGTGGACCCCACATGCAAAACTAAAACTAATTATTTATCTTGTTTCTCCTAGTGTAATTTACATTAGGATGGTCATAGCCCCTTCTCTTTGGGCTGCCACTAATGGTCTCCATCAATTTGTGAAATTTTTCTCGTTCAATATAGGTTCAAGTAAAAGAGCATTCAACTGAACAAGAAGAGGAACTCTGCTTGTGCGCCTTTGTACTTTTCTGGTTACATGGGCCAATTGCTGGAAATCTGACTGCTGCAAAAATTGAGAATATTTGCATAGTTCAGCCTAAAATGGATGACAATCCTTCAGTGGTTTCATTTCTGAAGATAGCAAGTGAGAGTAAAGATTATACTTCCTCTTACTCTAGTCCAATGTCAAATGGAGTTTCTGGACGAGATATGGTAGCATACTGCATTGAAGGCTCAAACAATGCTCACCGACTTGGCTTTTTTGAACGTCTAAAAAAGGCAAGTAATATATGCTTCTTTATGTAACCAAAAGCAATTTTCATTAGCTTGCATGCTAAGGAAATTTTAATAATAGTACATATTCCAATTCTTAGATGTGTTTGTAGAGCCTGACATCGTATATCACTATATTCCACTCTGCAGGCAAACCGATGTGCTAGGCGTACTGTTGTTAAAGTTTGTTCACCTGAAGGTGTGCTTCTAAGATAAAATAGAGATCAATGCTAGAAGTGTATTCAACTCATTGGGTTTTTCTTCAAAAATATTGTGTGCATTCCAGATATATTTTTACATTGCCATTCATATGATTGGCCTTATGACTCTGTTAGGGCCTTGGTAACCATGGTTGTCAAAATTGCATGTCAACATTTGGAATTGTATGATTTAATTTATTTACTAAACTCGTAGAATTGTGTCAGTCTACCTGATACCAAACTGGTAGGTTTGAGTAAATTTGATATTAAATGGAAAAATTATTGGAATTACAACACAGTTTGATACAAGTAATGACCTCCTGAGCTACAATTTTCAGTGTTGGAAGTGGTGCAGTTTAAGTAAACAGATGATTGTTTGAGCTTGAAATTAAAAATGGAGCCCTTCTGTTTAAATGATACAAGTAGAATTGCTTGTTTTTTCGTTCATTTCGCAAGCTTTTACCTTTTTAGTGACTTTTTGTTGTGACCTTGAATTATGAACAATATGGAGTCCATGGATTTGTTCGGTCTCTTCCTACTCATAGAAGGTCATAAAAATGTTGTGTATATAAAAAAACAAAATCAAATGGATATTTTATGTAATCTTTATCTAATGCTGGGGATACCCTGTCTGAACCTGTAGGTAGAATTGTGATATGGGCAAACCTGTTTATCACTTTTTTCTCCCCTTATGCATGTTCATATTAACAAATTGAAACTTTAATGATAGCTTGCATGCTCTCCACTCAAATATCATATTCATCAGCTTTGATTTTCTCATTGGTGGTTCTTTTTATTTTTTATGATGTTCTATAATATAATTCTTTTTATATTTTCCTCAGCTTTTCATTTTTTTCTCCTCTTTTTTATTTATAGTCACCTGTCATGACAGAAGAACTGAAGATACCGATCTTGGAGGAATAAAAACTCCATGCATGATATTAGTTGGTAATCTTGATAGAGAGTTGTGTTCATCAACAGTGACAGAATTCTTACATGAACATACTTCAGTATCACCTAATGTCTTCATTTTTCCAAGTTTGTCGTCAGAGATATATACCAGAGGGGCAATTTTGTTGGATTCTGAAAAGGATTTTCAAAAGCTATGTGTCTTCTTAAGTAATCCTAATTGCATGATAACATCTTCAGCTGGCAGGTATTCCGTATGTGCAGTTCTTAATTATTGATGCCTGTGCTATATATTTCAAGAATAGAGTACTATGGCTATTTCTTGTTGGTTCAACCGTGAAAAGCAAATGGCCGTGGTATTAATCAACTAAAGTTAATTTTGGAACACGACTTTCCAAATGGGTTCATGGTAAAGCTTAGAAAAGGTTATGCATCTGCAAGCCTAGGAGTTCTATATGTTAATGATGTGTGTCTGCTTTTCATTTGCAAGTTAGGATTAATCCCTCATTGTCCTTTTCCAGGCCATGGGTGATAATTGAAAAACTAGTAGGTCTCAAAAAAATTAAAGCATCAATAAGGACATTGTTGCCTACATCGAAGGTATAGCCTACTTTCAACTTTCTCTCTTCCTTTTCTCAAACAAGGAGAAGGAATTCAGCGCTTGCCAACACGAGAATAAGTTTAACGCCTGCCAACACGAATAGCATTTCCACATGGTTGAATTGAGTAACTAGTCTTTTCTTGTAGTAGTACCCATTTCTCTACCTTGACTGGACGTATTGTGAAATACATGTTGCGCAGTGGTTCTGAAATCTGTTAATAATCATCGGTGACTCAAGTTTATAGCTTTAGGTAAATAGTGTTCCTCCACTTTCACTTTAGTAGGTGAAAGTGGAGACTAGGGAAAAGATGATTAGATGTTATAGTAAGTAACCCATGATAATTCTCTGCATATTTCCTTGGTTTCTGATATAGATTTTGTCTATACAGATTATAGTACAGAAGAACAGAAATAGTGGAACAAACAATGATTTGAAGGTTGTTCGTAAAGGAACGAAAGAATTCGAGATTGCTAGCAACCTAAGGGATTTGTTTTTGGCATTTTCTTCTCACCAAGAGCGACTATATAAGAGGCTAGCACTTGAGGAGGCAAAGATATATGCAGCTAGATCTTTTTTGAACTTGCCAAACAGAATCTAACCCTGTATGTATATATATTTTGGTGGTTTAATGCAACCATGATCCCTATTAACTCTTCCACTGGTTTCTATGTAGCTGTAGATATAACCATTACAAGGTTATGGACATGCTGCTTTTTGAATTTTCAAGGGATGTATGGCAGGATTGTAAATAAAATCCTTTCTTGGTAGTTATCAACCTTCAAATTTTAGAGATAAAATCCTTTGTTGAAAGGGTAACTTAGAGTTGATTGTATTGTTTTAGTTTAACTAGTACAATTTAATGTTATAGGAAATTGAGAAAGGATTTGGTTATAATAGTGGTAAGTGATTTTTTATTTATTTTCACCTATACTAATGATCATGTTTATCAAATAGTGATTTTGATTTCAGTGGCTTATACACCATTGAACAAAAATGTGATCAACAACTTCAAAATTTGGAACTGGTTCACTTACACTAGTGCACTGTGTATGGATTTCTCTAGGAAATTAGTGAAAAGCTATCATCTCAGTTTAGTAAGAGCTAAAATTTATTGTATTTACATTTTTACTTATTATATTCCAATTTGTAAGTTAAATTTAAATATAAAATCATTTTAGAAGTAATCAATGGAAAATGCCATCTTTACAAGTTATATTGACTCAATTACAATGAAAAAATAATCAAATAAGCTAGGAAAGTGAAATGCATAATTGGGGGAATGACCATGGAATAATGGGAGATGGGGCATTGTTAGAGATTTGTTAGGGAATTTCACTGTGAAAATTTGTTGTAACTCTCATGCTCTGATTTGCTCATGCATTAGACATGGTTTGATTAGTCATCACAGGTATTCTTTTTTTGTATCACTTTTCGGATAAGGAACTAATCTTTTTCGGGTTGAACTTCTATTGTATGGATATCTTTCTTATTGCAATAAAATACCCTTACTTCCACCTCTTTCTTCAGTCATTTTATCCCACCTTGTCTTTCAAAATATATCAGGGAGGGGTGTCTCTTCACATGGATTAATGGATACATGTTTTAAACTTAGTTTTTTTTAGCAAACATAGCAAAATTGTTTTAATTTTTTTAGTTTGAAGCACATTTATTTTTTTATTTTGTACGACTCATAACAATGCCTATAACTAAAGAGGAAAAGTTTATATGTAAATATAGGATTTTTCAAAGTTGCTGCCAATTCAGTGCAGCAATTCGATACAAAATAAAAGAGACATTTTTAAGGTTTCTATGGTTTCTTTGTTTTAAAAGATAGAAAGTATACAAACACAATCATTTTAAAGATGTTGAGGATGAAGAATGGGGGACTATTAGCAACCAATGTTGTCCTTTACTCTTAATCATAGTAATTAATCATTTAACAAATGTTTTTATAGACTAAATCTAAAATCATCTTTTAATTCCACAATTAATTAAAAAAATTAATTTAAGAATTTAATAGTAAAGTCAAGGTATGTGCTTATCTAACTTTCTGCTGCGAGTTAAGAAGCCATGACACTCATTAATATTGTCTCTATTAAGGGTAAGAAGGACCCACCCCTACCCGTTCACCCAGTATGGCCCAATCATGACTGGGGCTCGAATAAGGTTAGGTTTCCTCGGGTCTAGCGTCGGGATTGGGTTCAAAAATTAGACCCGGATAATATTTAGAAGTGGGTAAAGACCAAACATGACCTGACCGACCTGATCCATGGTCATTCACTCATCATTTTTTGTATATGTCTCTATTTAATTGTTTACAAAGTAATGACAAATTTTTGGTCGAAAGTATCATTGGTTCTCTAGTTTTTTCATCATATGTACATGATTAATAATATATATATATATATATCATTTTATATCTCAAATTACATCTTCGTAATAATTAATATTAAGAAGATTTTATCTAAAATGAAGATACATTATATTTAATTGGGTCTAGGTTCGAATTTAATAACTGATCCAGTCAATATTTAGGATCAGGTTAACTTCGGGTCTAAAGTCAAATCCAAATTCGAAAAATGAGCCAACAAACATTTAAGCTCGGATAAGGAACAAATCTTAACTCGTTCAAATCCTAGTGATGCTCAGCCCTAGTCTCTGCAGTCTATCTCTTGAGATGAGACAATAATTCACAAACAATATTCTCTCTTTTCTATTGATTTCATTCTAATTAATTAAAATGATTCCATTCAATTAGATAAATAAAAAGTTATTGAGAACCACAAGAATGCATGTCTCTCTGAAAATGACAAACATTATGGATCACCACAACTTCTTTTCTCCAAATTTCCATTTTTATCTCTCTTCTCCTTACATCATTAACAACCAACACACATAATACAAACAATTACTAACAGACAAAAAACAACTTTTTCTTTGTCTTCCATGTCCTTTTCTTTTACTCTTTTTTTTTCATCCTTATTGGGTTCAATTATTTTTCACTCTATTTTTGTTTTCATTAGTGCAATTTCATTATTTTTTTCAATACTTTCCTTAACATAATAACTCCATTATCATTGCAACTTCTTTTGGTATCTCTCTATTTTAGTGTATTTTATGAGTGTTAATGAGTTAACTAACCACCACCTTGGCCATTTTTGGAGCTGGTTCAAGTTCCAATAAGATGGGATTTGTTGAAGGAAATAAAGAAACAGGAGAAAGTAGTGTTGAGGATGATAAAAGTGAAGGTACTCATCATGATTCTTTGAGCAGACAAGCTAGTGAATCTTCTGTGTATGCAACTGATCATGATGAAGAAGATGAAGATGGAAACAAGATAGAGTTGGGTCCTCAATGCACTCTTAAAGAACAACTTGAGAAAGATAAGGTTTTGTTTCTTTCATGTTAATGATTTTGTTTCTATGACAATGTACTATGATTTTGTGCTTTTTGTCTTACAACTTTCTTTTGTTGTATCCTGAAAATGTATAAAGGATGATGAGAGTCTAAGGAAATGGAAGGAACAACTTCTTGGGAGTGTGGATGTGAACAACATTGGAGGTATCTCTTTTTGTTTAGAACATAGTTACATGCTACGCAGTATCGGTTATAGCCCGCGATACGAGTTCTATGTTGTTCATCATTTTTTACATTATTAATACCAAAAAGAACATGGTATGCGATATGCAAAATTCGGTACGCAGCAAGTAGGCTAAATGAGGGAACCATGTAGTTTAAAATATAATGGTGGTAATAAGGACCATTCACCTATATATAAGATCTAATTAACAAGAACTCTAAATCATTCTATCAAGCTTTTATTAATGTTTCTGAAGATGTGAATGATTGAAAGTGAGTCTATTATCTTTTATTCATTTCTATTCATGCTAAAATATGTTAGTTTTAGATTCTATCACTGGTATTTAATTATTGCATGATATTGTTATGTAAGTTATATTTTGTGAATGAACTTAGTCATAATTTCTTTCCAGAAATTCTTGAACCTGAAGTGAAAATCACAAGTTTGTCAATAATCTCTCCAAATAGAGAAGACATAGTTCTTCCCATTCCTGAAAATGGAAAACCACAAGGCTTATGGTTTACACTTAAAGAAGGTAGTCAATACATTCTAAAATTCACATTTGAAGTGACCAATAATATTGTATCTGGCTTCAAATACACCAATACTGTTTGGAAAACTGGTGTCAAAGGTAACTTCATTAATTTGATTCTAGTTTTTGTTTTTCCAAACTTTGTCTTCTAAGTTTAAATGTACTTTTGGTCCCTCAACTTTTTCTCATGTGTGTAATTTGTCTCCCAATGTCCTCGAATTTATGCAAAGTTAGTCTTTTTGTCAACTTTTCATCCGAAAACTACGAATGTTGTGATGCGATTACGCCAGTCATACCCAAGCAGGCTATTTCCATTAGCTTTTGCATCATGGCTGACTAACGTCGCATAACTCGATAAGTTAAAGGTCTAAAAATCACCCGAAAAAAATCGGGGAACAAATTTCATACATAAAACGAAAGTTGAGGAAAGAAAAGTACAGTCAAGTCTACTTCGTAACCCGGAGCGTTCTATGACGACAAGTCTCATTTCAGTTGACAGCTCGAAAGAGATGCTTGGAACTTTCAGTCCACAGGCAGAGCCTTATACACATGAGATGCCAGAAGAAACCACACCATCTGGGTTATTTGCAAGAGGACAATATTCTGCAAGATCAAAGGTAATAATATCACTAAATACATTCTAAGCCAATGCCTTTGTCCTGCTTTTTTTTTCGTACTATCAACGGTATACCTCACCTTTTCGTAAAGAACTAATCCCTTTCAAAGTGTGTGGCTGCCCCTCCCAACAAGTGCCGCTCCTCAGCCAGTGTTCTGCTTTGAAATGAGTAAAAAACAAAAGATTTGTTCCCCTTAACATATATCTCCTAAATTTACTATAGGGTATTTGTGTGTATATCAAGAAGTACTATTGTATTTCTAATAATTATTTGATGAATTTGTGAATAAATACAAGTAATCAATGATAAAACCAATAGTGCTGTTTTTTTCCTTATGCAGTTTGTTGATGATGACAATAAATGTTACTTGGAGATCAACTATACTTTTGATATCAGAAGAGATTGGGCTTAATCATACATGGAAAGCTTCCTTCAGTTAGTCTTTTTTTTATTTAAAGTTGTATTAGATTTGTTCAACAAGTTCAAGTGTAGTACTAGATTTCAGAATATCTTTTTTATTATTGACTACATGAAATATAGAGAAAGAAGATTAATTGATAATTTTCCTAATAAAAGTTCCCTGCTTCTTTGTCCATTATGACTACTAGCTTCAATATTATATGTACTAAATGTCAGGCATACTAATTATTCTGTAAAATCTTCTTAAATGTTAATTTGTAAATTATGGTATGGGATCATCTGTTTTGAACAGTGTTTCATTTCATGTCCCAAGTCAATCAAAATGATCGAGATTTTATGTCTTAACTTAGTAGGGACTTTTTTGTAATCATCCTTCTCAAGATCCTTTAGAGGATGTTAATCATTAAAATTTACTATCAAAATCGCTAAATCAAACATAAATGAAATGTGAAAGTAGTTTAAGTATTTTTATTCAAAAAAAAAATTAAAGTTTGGTGTGTTTGATAATACAGGTAAAAAAATTACATTCTTACTATTTCATTATAAATTCCAAACAAGAAAATGGAGGTTTTTCCAACCTTCCATCATAAAATACTGAATCAGTGATATAAATTTTGCTTTTTTTATTATTCTGTCATTCTATTCAATTGACACAATTCCATTTCACATGTTTTATATCCAATGAAAGATGATAATTCATTAGTAATTTCATATTACAAAAACTATCTTCATTTGTATACTAAATTCAAATACTAATTATAGCTTATTGTACAAATAGTATGAAATAGCAGTGAAACAAACACAAACTATTGTCAATGAAGCAAGCAAGAACTTGTTACTTACTAACTGAAGTTACTTAACTTTAGTATTAATATGAGATAAAAAGCTAAGCCGTTTTGGTCTAGATGCATAAGTTGGTCTGTTTCCAACAAAAGTCACAATGGGAATCGAATAATACATGATTTGGTCTCAAAAAATATATTGGGAACTAACCCGAAAGACTATACCAACTATAAAATGTGGGTTGGTTTGGTTCTGGTTGATCGGGTCATCTAGAGTCTAGACCCGATCACCGGAGCAATCACCACCTGGAGTAAATGGACAAGGTAGTTTAATCATTGCAGTCTAAAAATACAGAGTATGCTTTTCAAATATATGCTCCATTCATTTGAGTGGTTAGGATGACCATTATAGTGATGCTGGGTTTTGTGTTCCCGAATTTATTCTGCTAATAAGATCATCAACTGACATGGTACCAAGCTCCCCGCCAAACCGAGATCTAACTGTAATTGTTTCCGTTTCAACTTCCTTCGCGCCCACGACAGCCATTAATGGAATTTTCTGCTTCTCTGCATTTCTGATGAGTTTAGGCAGGCGCTCTCCATGGCAAACTTCAGCTCGGATGCCATTTCTTTTCAGTTTTTTGGTTACATCCTTGCAGTATTCAAGCTGTGTAAAAAAACAAAAACGATTTATCTTTAATCCACTGCCAGTGTTCTCACAAAATTTGGAACAAATTACAGTCAGCTTAGTTGGGAACTAGGAAAACCCATTAATGCTAATACAGTTCAGCATGTACAGTAAACCTGAAAATAGTTTTACAATTAACTGGTAAATGCTACCCAGTGCAAATTATATCAACATTTTTTTACTACATTCCTAGATGTCAATTTTCCTCATAATCCATTCATTTGTCGTAAAGCTCGGTTTTTCTCCATTATAACAGTGAAGTCCGAAGACAATCAGAATGTAAAATCAACCAAAGTTCAAAGTAGTCATGAAAAGTTGCATTACCTGGGTGTCAGTAACAGGTAAAACTCGAGCTTGTATTGGGGAAAGCCATAATGGAAAATCGCCTGCATAATTCTCTATGAGAACACCAAAGAATCTTTCCAAGGATCCAAGCACTGCTCTATGGATCATTATAGGTCTCTTTTTCTCAGTGTTTGAGTCAACATACGTGATGTCAAAACGTTGAGGCAAATTAAAATCAACCTGTTTAAGATCAAGATCAAGACAAGTTAAGTCAAACAAAAAGGAAAATAACAAGCACAATATTTCATTCAAAAATAAATAACCAATATAAGATTCTTTGGAAATTTGTAATTAATTAATATCAGCAACAAATAGCATAGCCACAACACAACCCGTGACAATCTTAAGAGTTTTAGGACAAAGCTTATTATTCTCAACAACTAACTCCCCCCCTAAAACAAGGTTCTTTGGGATTAAAGCATGTATAATGCACATGCCCACTATACCATGAAATGAGTGGGCAGCAAAGATTTAAATCAAGACCATTAGATGATAGAGGCTCTAATACATAGTTCATAAGTCCAAATAAAGCTAAATACAAGCTCTTCCGAGTGGGGTCACGTTAAGGACCAACTTTTCTAATATATGAAGTTATTAGGTGAAGGCAAATTATATTTGAAAAAAGTATAGTTGGGAATTGCCTGTATTGTTGAACACTGCCACTTCCTACCAAGAGCATCTTCAATCTTTAGATCAATCTTTGGCCCGTAAAAGGCACCTCCTCCTTCATCAATTTGATAGGTCCAACCTTTATCATCTAAAGCATCCTTTAAAGCAGAGGTGGCTTTTTCCCATATATCATCATCTCCAACAGCTTTTTCTGGCCTTGTAGATAAATTTACTTCATACTTGTCAAAACCAAATTTTAGCAATATTTCTTCGGTAAGATCTAGGACACCCCTGATCTCATCTTTAATCTGGTCATCTAAACAAAATATGTGTGCATCATCCTGTAAAAAAGATATTGAAGTCAAACAAGAATCAGCTTATCCACATGCAATTTGCAAAAACAAATTAGAAAAACCAAATGCAGCAACTTCTGCAAGGCTATTACTACATTTCACATTAAGATATCACATGCAACAGATTTAAAAAGAAAACAGTTTACAAAGAGGAGACCACTACATTAGGCTTCCACAACCATGGGCTTGGGGATAGTATGTCTACACAAGTCGAATTTACGATAAACTGGATCGTCCTTGTCTATAATCTTTTCACAAGACAATGAGCTAGGTATAAGATCAAACCTGGGTGAAACCTCTAACACGGAAAAGGCCATGTAAACTTCCAGACAGTTCGTATCGGTAAACAGTCCCCAATTCTGCTACCCTAATAGGAAAATCCCGATAGGAATGAAGCTTCCTTTTGTATAGCAAAATATGATAAGGACAATTCATTGGTCGAAGCTGATAAAGCTCATCTTCAATGCTCATTTGATCATACATATTCTCCTTGTAGAAGTCCAGATGACCACTGATCTTCCAAAGATCAGCTTTTGCCACATGTGGTGTGTATAGAAGATCATACCCATGCTCCATGTGAATTTTTTTCCACAAATCTTCAATTATGTGTCGCACAATAGCACCCTTTGGGTGCCAGAAAACTAAACCCCCACCGGCATCATCCTGCATAAGTATAACAGTCCAATACATTACATACAAGACATCATGAAAAAATCGTAATTGACCCACAAAATTAGGATTAATAAAAAGAAATCCATTTACCAAAAAGAAATCCCAACTTCTCTGATCCATCAATTAAAATATGAAAGAGGACAGCAAAATCAAATTGTACAGAAGAAAAACAGTACTCTTAATTGTACCTGTATCGAAAACAAATCAAGATCTTGCCCTAGGCGCCTATGATCCCGACGCTTAGCTTCCTCTTTGAAGTGAAGGTAAGCTTTCAACTGCTCTTCATTCTCCCATGCAGTACCATATATCCTTTGCAACATTGGTTTCCTTTCATCTCCTCTCCAGTAAGCACCAGCTACAGATTCAAGTTCAACTGCTTTCTTGTTAATATTTCCAGTAGATTCAACATGAGGCCCAGCACAAAGGTCCCACCACTCCTCGCCTTCAAAGAAAAATGAATATAAGGTGGGATAAAAAAAATAGATCGAATTTCTTGGGCGATAACTTTTTTCAATGCAATTTGAAACCTGCTAAGGCAATTCATAACACTTGTAATTCTCTCTTCATCTTTCCCGGCCTAAAACGCTCAACTCAACAATAATGTTTATGGGCTGGCCCTGTATTAGTACATCCATAAGGCATCCCTTCTCTCTTTATAGTCTCAACAAAATGACTAGTATAAAAACCCACATAGATAGAGATAATGATCATGAAGTTAATGCACCAATCAGCAATTGTTCTCTACAAACTCTCTCCCCTCTCTAACCTTGAACGTGTTGGAATTTAACTGGTGAAAAGAGCTATAAGACTACCAATATGATAAATTGTGATGGGTTCTTCTTTAATGCTTTCCAAAATCTCCATCTTGTATGGTTCATTCAAAGCCGTTATTCTTCTAAGAGCTTCATCTCTTGAAACTTCTTCTCTTACAAGGGGTAAATTTCTGCTAATAATTCGGTCCTACAGAAAAAGTACGAAATAAATAATCATGTTACCCGAACAAATAGCCTAATGAATAATTTACTAAGCAAGTAATCATAAATACAACAATTCCGACATAAAATTTAAAGGAATTTAGATCTAATGGACTAACTCAACGTACCATCTCTTTCTTGACTCTCTTCAAATCCTTATCAGTCAAAGCCTCGATATCAAAGTCATAGTAAAACCCATTTTCTATCCAAGGTCCAATTGTGACTTTTGCATCAGGGTAAAGTTTTTGAACAGCCATTGCCATCACATGCGCACACTGCATGCCTGCATCATATTAGTGAAACTAGACAGACAAAAGCATTCAATAACCAGTGCATCTACGTTATGAAAGAAACAAAAAAAAATTAAGAAAAGGAAACATCAGTTAGTATTCACTCCACAGCATAGCTAACAAGAAAAGGAGACACTTGTTCTGTATTACGAATACTATAATCAACCCTACATTAATGGTTGGCACTCTTTGCCAACAATGCATCAAATTTTACACAAGCTTATTAAAAACGGCATTCTGAATTTCTCATCAAAACTGAAAGCTGAGGAATACATGACGCTTTTAACTCCAGTAAAAAAAAAATTTGAATTAAACATTAAAAAAAGGAAAATAAATAAATTATTATATGATTAAATAAACATGTAATGAGATGGGAAAAGATACAACACTACATCACAATACATTTTCGCATCCATCAAGTTGCCACAACATGTCTTACTCTTCTTTTCCCCAAAGAGAACTAAAAAGTATCTTATCTTACATGCATTTTTTCTCTGGCTACGACCCCTCGTGGCCTTGCCAAGGCAGGATGCTGGCCCGGCCCCATCATATTACAACAACAATCAAACCTTTATTCTACTATAATGCTCTATCATAAATTATGTTCATTAACAAAGCATTGATCTCTAAATCTTTCTTTAAAGTTGAACTACATCAACACAATGCTCACATTCTAACCCTTAGTCCCTCTCCCTAAGCTCCAAAACAACACGTGCACTGAACCAAACACCCTTTTCTTATACAGTTCAGCTAAAACACATGACTATAATCTGATCAAACACAAACAAAGCAGTACGAAAAGACAAACTATTCAAAGCCCCCATCACAGGAATTCAAATAAGAGTAATACCAGTTTAACATTTTTTTCTAATACACTCTCCTGAAAAAACTCTTTTTAAAATCGATGTAGGGCACACCAAACCACATACATCTTATACAACAATTTTGTACATCAAAACTTGACAACTTCCATAACAAAAGGAGGTCTCCACAATTTCTCTTTCTTGTCACTTCACTCTTTCTTTTTCCAAAAAGGGAAAGTCTCAAGTCTTAATATAAGATGTCAGTACACAAAGCATTTCTAATCACATATTTTCCATCTTGCTTAGTGAATCTCATATGAGGATGAGCTTAGCGCAACGGTAAGGTTGTTGCTTAGTGACCATGAGCTCACGATTTCAAATCTCGAAAACAATCTCTCCGCTTGTGAGATAAGACTGCAGACATCTATCCGCCCAGACCCCACTAGGTGGAAGCCTCGTGCACTAGGCCACCCTTTTGTAGCCTACCCCATCTAATAGGATAAAAAGCTTGGTTGTTGTTGTTGTTGCGACTTAGTGGGTCCCATATGAGTTAAAAGAAACATGTTAATAATAGTGTGTTTCTAATTTCTAATCTCATTGTTTCGTTCTGAGTGTGTTCAGTAACACCACACACTACCTATATAAGCTAGTCAACTAATTTATTGACAAAAAAATAAGCAATAAAATAAATTATTTTAATAAGTTACGAGCTTATAAGCCAGTATTCGATAAGTTTCAGCTCAGACTTAAGTTATTTTTACTAACTTATAAGCTAATTTTGAGAAACAACTTTCGATTGAATAATGAATTATATTGAGAGCTTTGAACTTGAGATTATAAGTTGAAATTGAAGCATTTGCATTACCGTATGGCGGATTCTGAGAAGCGTATCCGATGATTGGTTAGTTGGGAGAACAATTTTGTGGTTGGTTTGGTCGTGGTGGATGGAAACGGCGGCGGAAGCGGTGGTGGCGGTGGCGGTGATAGAGGGACATATTGTGTTGGTGCGGTGGAGAAAGAGAGGGTGAAGTGGAGTATAGAAGGAATGAAAACGTCGTCGTGTTAGGAAAGTAGCGGTTATTGTAGTTGATGAGAATGAGAGTGGTTGTTTAAGGAAAGGAATAGAAGAAGAAGAAGAAGAAGAAGATATGAAGGTGGTGGCCATGAGTAACTAACTTCTCCTCCACTCTCATCCATAATATATCTCTTATTTTTTCATTTCCGGGGAAAAGATATTTAGATCGACAACTTAAAGATTTTTTACACTGTTATTACATTATTTACCATTGAATTTTAGTTATTATTGACTTTTAAATAAAAAATATTGCAAATGAATGGTGGATAATACATTGACTGTATATAAATCTTTATATTGTCAGTGCATACATTTTACACTCTTTATTTCCATATATTTATTTCATAACATTACAAGCTCCTAAAATATTCCAAATCAATCCTTCAACATATTCATTTTCTTATTTTACTCCATAAAATATCAACATATTAATAGAGAAAAAGTGTATAAATTAAATATATTAATATTTATTTTTAATGATATCTTAAGTAAAAGTAATATAAATAAATGGTAGATGATGTATTGAATGTGTATGAATCTTTACATTATTATACATATATTATAATTTATATATGATTACATTATCAATGTATCATATATTATATATTATTGATATTTAATTATTATTAGTGACTTTTAAGTATAAGTAATACAAATGATTTGTTAATAATGTATTATTTATATATAAGTTTTTATACTCACGATACATATGATATGTTTATTTTAATTAATTGAAAAAGTGCTAATAAATTAATTAAGGTAAGGTAAGGTCCATGAATCAAATACCATGTAACTATTCGACTATGTAATTGAGGGAACATATTTTTTTTTTGGAACAAGATAACTTTATTACCAAAACAATAAGTACAACCAATCAATAGATCCAGGTAAAATTAAAACTAGGAGGCTAAACTAAGAACAAGGATCATCTAGGATCAAGGTTAGTATAATACAAATTCAATTTAGCACTGGGAATAGTCCTTGTATAAATGATGTCAACAATGTTAGGACCAAGTTGGTCAGTAATATGACGTCCCTAGAAGATGCATAGATTCCTCAAATTCCATATTTCATACATAGTCTCGGTAATAGCACACTTCAACATCCTACTTTTATTGCTCTTACCTTTAGTCTCACAGATAATCCAAGTCATTTCTTCCACCCAGCTTCTAGGAGTATGGTTTTGTTTCAGCCATTTGAGGATATAAGTCCAAATTGTTGAAGAGACAGGACAAAGGAAGAATAGATGATCTGTTGTCTCTTCATGATCACAGAAAATGCATTTTCCATCAGTGTGAATTCTGAATTTGCGTAATCTGGTTTTTGTGGGTAGTCTTTGTTGACAACCAAGCCGGAGTGTAAACTGGGCTCGTGGTCTAACCAAGTTATCATAGAAAAGTTTACTCCAAGGGACTCTTTGTTTTTGGCCTCTAAGTTCCATGTATATGCTTTTTGTGCTGAAAGCTGATTGTGTCCAGTATTGCTTGGGTAGAGTTCTGCACTTCATGATAGCTTTCAGTATCCAGGAGTCATTTACGCTCGGTTGGTACTCATCATTGCTAGTGCCTTTGATATAATATGTGTGGATCCATCTTACCCATAGTTTGTCAGGTTTAGAAGCTAGGTTCCAAAGGAGTTTAGCCATGGTGGCCCTGTTCCATTCCACTAGAGCTGTGATACCTAAGCCTCCAGCCTACTTCGGGTTACACACATGGTCCCAAGCCACTGGAGCCTTTTTGTTGTTATCTTCCTTACCACCCCATGGGAAGGTTCTGCACTTGGTTTCAATATGATGTAAGATCTTTTTTGGTAAAGGAAACACTTGCATCCAATAATTTGTGATAGATAACATAACACTTCTGATAAGCTGAAGCCTACCAACATAGCTTAGTAACCTAGTACTCCAATGCCTCAGTCTCAAGGTGATCTTTTCAATCAAGGGAGAGCATTGATTAATAGTGAGTTTCTTGCTGTCTAAAAGGACACCAAGGTACTTGAAAGGTAATGAGCCTCTGTTGAAACCAATGGAAGCTTGTATGGTCGCTTGTGTTAGGACATCCAAAGTAGACTTTACATTTAGCCGGGCTTGCTTGCAAACCAATGCACTTTGAGAATTTTGTGAACTTATTCATATTAGAGAAACAAAAATAGGGTCACCTCTGCAAAATAACAAAAGATCATCTACAAAACAGAGATTTGTGATATTCAAGAGTTCACATTTATGATGGTAATGAAGTTATGGTCTTTTTTTAGTTCTTAAAGAATCCTATGCAAGTATTCTATGACTACTACAAATAGGAGGGGTGATATGGGATACCCCCCTTTTGCCTAGAGAATAATTGTAGGAGTGCCATTGACAGAGTACCTGTAAGAAACAGTGTTAACACAGAGCATGGTCCATCTCACAAAATGACGAGGAAAACCCAATTCAATCATAATACTCTCAAGAGCATCCCATTCCAGGGTATCGTAAGTTTTTTGGATGTCCATTTGGATCATACATCTAGGGGAGATACCCTTTCTGCCATATCCTCTAACCAGTTCCTAGGCTAAAAGAATGTTGTCATGGATGACCTTTCCTGGAATGAAGGCAGATTGACTATCATCCACTAGATACCCAATCACTTGGGCTAGTCTTCGAGTTAGAATCATGGAGATAATTTTGTAGATGGTTGTGCAACATGAGATGAGTCTCATATCCTTCATGGTATTTGCCTCATTATGCTTTGGTAACAGAGTCACTAGGAAACACATTTTTTGTCCTACATTATATGTCACTTTATGTACTATGACTTGTGATTGGCTAAAAAATATGTTTAATTTAAAATTTAAATTATTAAGATTTTTCTAACTAATCAGAACTCATGATAACTATTGTAAGACAAAAAATGTGGTGATGGTTGAAAGTGTTCCACCGTGTCGAGACAAGGCAGAGATTTATTAAAATGGTTTATATTTGGATTTTATCCACCAAATGCAAAACATAGATAAAGTTACGTTTCTCAAAGTCACTTTTAAACCCTCAAATCATGTTTGAAAATGCAAAAGCAAAATTCTCCACCAAACAAATTAATTTTTTTTAGAAAATCACTTCCTAAAGCATGAAAAAAATTTGATAAAGGAAATTTTTCAAAAACACTCCCTATAGTGCCAGGGAGAGAGTTTATATGGTGCTGCGTTTTTCCCTGCAAGTGTATAAAAAACCAAAAAAATACCATTTTATTTTTATGTGTATTGAATCGAGTCATATCGCAAGTTCGTGGTAGATTTGGGTACCGATTGATTGTATCGCAAGTTACCAATTGACATTTTTTATTTAAGGATGTTGATGGTTCTCATGTTGTATGGCTTCCACGAGACTCGCTCATCATGTCACAACAACCAAATGTTAATCTCACCAAATGGAGCCAGCTACTCGCTCGTGAAACTGCATTTCTAAGAAATTGAACTCATGAAGCTTCTATGTGAATGCCTAATGCAAATCTTAAGTGAGCATTGCTCAATTGCACTCTAAGTGGTGATAGAGTTTCGGAGATATGTTTGAATTTGTGACCTCTTAGTACTGACTTTAGGACTTAATCACCTCTAGTGACCATTGGTTGCACCCTTTAGGTCGCTAGAACTAATTAAGTCCTGCCAAAACTTCACTACTTTTCATTGTATAGATTATATATTGCAAAATGGAGAATCATTTAGGATGCAGTTTCTTTTGCATAAATTTATATGTTTATTACTTTATATTTCTCATTTCAGCACCAAACTGAGAAAATGGTTTACAAATATATTCAACCAAAAGTGCAAATCTTTGCTTTAATACATTAAATGTTGACTTTTAATTTATTTAATATATTAGTATTCATTTCAAAACTAATTGGTAATGAGAAAAGAAGCTCAATATGTATATGATTCATGAGACAACAAAATAGACAATATGAGAAACACTATGCACTTTTGGGTTCCTAAGCAAAACAAATATTCAAATAGTGAGATTCTCTTCTTTGTTTGTCCATTTTATCTCATCTCACCTTCAATTTTTTTAACTGAAACTTAGATGTTTAAGTAATGACTCTTAGACAAATCACTAAGAGATACAAATGTGTTCTAGTGGAGGCTGCACCAGTTCTTCGGCAAAATTATTACAGGATCCAGAACTAATAGTCTCAACCATATCCTCGTCATTGATTTTAAATAAACTTATTTAATTTTAAGTCATTTATGCGTCATCAATAGTGAGGATTTAGTTGGGACTATCGGTCCTGGACCATGTAATAATTTCACCAATCCTCGAGTGACCACCAACCACAATCAAATTACATGTACAAGAGATACAAATTTATAACTATTGAGCTGATTGTGCTCCATTTTTGTGCCTTGAAAAATAAATATATTGCAATGACTATACACTTTCCACAAGAGAAAATAATGCAAAAGGCTAATCAGAGATCAAACCACTAATACCCTTGCTCAGAGAAATGCCATTAGGAAATGACCTGTGTATTCTTGGTTTGGAAACAATGTCTTTTCCAATTGAAGAATCAAGACCAACTTTCTTTGATATTATGGGTGAGTTCTCAACTGTGTCTGTTGTTTCAGAAAACAATTGCAGCCCCTGAAATGTATCAACATAAGTCACATGTGACTGAAGTTTGAGAACAACTTGGATTTTAAAAAACATCAGATGAAGTTGACACACCTTGAACTTCTCCACAAATGTAATTGTTGATTGGTTTGTGGGTTCTGCTATATCCTGTTAAATCACTCATAAAAACAATACTCAGTATTTACATCAAACCCAGAATTAAATAAACTTTTTTCGGTACTACCCAGAATTGCATAAACTTTTTGGTAAGGAACTAATCCCTTCCGGGGTGTGTGGCTACCCCTCCTAATAATTGTTGCTCCCAGGAATCAAACCCAGAATTACATAAACTGAAAAAGGAACTTCGGTAACCCAGATAAAAATTACAGCAACTAGGCCAGCCTCTTGAGGGGGATATTTTCTCACTATTCTCACATAATTCTTGCCTACCTCTCTCCATTTTCTCCTCACATTTATCCCATCTCGGCACTATCAAAATGTCAACCTCGCTTAGACTCCGACGCTGCCACATGAAAACCTGTTATGCACAAATTTACCTCAACTCTCCTCCACTCGTGTGGGTCTTGAGCCACTAATTTTCTCCATTTCTGCTCGGATACTAGCAATAGGAGGGTATTTATAGTTTCTCTATAATCTACAGTATTCTTATTCAAAATGAAGATGAATTTCAGCATGGATACTAACTAGTGAGTGATAGCCGCATCCCGTTTCCAGACCATTTACATAATCGACTACATGATAAATGGAGGAAAACACATACGAAGATGAAATATCTGACCTTTAAAAAGTTAACATTTGGACCATCATTAAATCCGTCAGCAACTTGGCATAAATACCAGAGACCTGAGTTAGTTTTGTCCTGCAAGATATTTGTTTCGAACGAAAAACTACTGAAATGAATATACAAAAATTTAAGAACAAACTCTAAGTGAAACCCATCTATGCAAAGTTAAATTTATAACCTGTTTGCCTTCAACAAGCTGGAGCTTTCCTTCCTATCAGGTTATTCGACAAATTCAAGTTAAGACATCGGCAAGGAGATAATTCTAGTTGTATGCTTAAACAAAAGAGAAGAGAAAGCTAAAGCCACAAGCAACCAAAGAAATCATGAAGTTTTGCAATTTACCACTCCAGCTATCATTTTATGGATACGATCAACATCACACACAATCTGAGAAAGGTTTGACTTCACATCATTCACCTGTACAAAGCAATTTTAAATGCATGTGAACAATGTAAATAAATTTTTACCAAAGGACCTAATTCTTAACAGACTGCAAAACTAGTCCAGAACAGATGCTACATTATGAAGGACCGAGTAAGGTTCAAGTTGAACAACACCAAACAATTAAAACAAATTTTACTTTTCTTTCAACGAGGCAACTCACTCTTAGAAATATAAAACCATTCTTACGATTTCACCTAATAGCTTAAGCTTTGTAGTTTGTACATAGTTGGTCTAAGACATGGTATGAAGCTTCTAAGACCAGGTCGTAAAGAGCTTAATCATTACGTTTACCACCATCTGTTTTCATAATTTAGTTAAACTTCAGCATACCCTAAAGAGGGTCAGTGCATTGTCGACACTTCATAACAAGAGTTCAAGAGGATGTGCTAGAAATAGAAAACCGTAATCCGTCCTTCACCTACTAGCTTCACTTTCTAGGAGAGTTGTTATTTGGCACACACCGATGGATAAGTGGCTACAAAGTAACTGATCAAATCTATTAGACTTGACTCTTAACGTTTGATCGAGCCAAGAAAATCAACCTAGAATGGTTATATAATCCTATTTTATATTGTGATCCTTATTGTCTAATTACAATACTATCATTATATAAGACTTTCAAAAAAATAACCTCTCTTACATCGTCTGATATAAGATGGGCTAACTCATTATGTTCTTCCAGCTTCGAGTCAAGACCTTCCAGCCTCTTTGTTAGATGCCTTTTAGTTGACTGTGCCAATTGATAGAATAAACAATTTCAGCGAAAACCCAAAGAGGATAGATGTTTAAATAGTAGAAAATGGATGCCAACACATGCTACCACTTACTGCCAATGTTTCATGTACATTCTCTAATTGCTTTGACACAGTCTGAACAGCATTAGACATATTCTGCTTAGTCACATACATCACATCGGAAAACGACAATCCCTACATGGCAACGGAAATAATCTGTTAATCAGCATCACCTAACCATATACTAACTCCAGCTCAAATACATGTGTTCAGAAAGAGTGATAGGGTTGTAGTTTTACCTTCCACCACATGTAACAATATCCCATAGCCCCAATTGCAGCAGCAGGTAGCAAGTAAGAAGAAAATCCTATGAGAAAAGTGTTAACATCAACATTTTTGTATTGTTAAGAGGGTGAGCTTCTGCAACGGTAAGGTTGTTGCTTAGTGACAATGAGGTCATAGGCTCAAATCCTGGAAACAACCTCTCCGCTTGCGAGAGCTAAGGCTGTGTACATCTACTCTCCCCAGACCCCACTAAGTGAGAGTCTCGTGCACTGGGCCATCCTTTTTAACATATTTGTATTGTTAACAAGAAAAATATCAAATCTGGTATAAAATCTCTTAACAACTGGAAATAAAAGTTTCATGAACAGACAGTGAAAGTACCAAACCAGAACATACACAGTATCCAAAAACCTTATCAACATTGTAACAAATGAATGCATCTTCGGATATCATCAATGAAATGAAAATATGAAAAAGAAGTGCATTAGTCTCAAAGGGGCCAAGAGGGTCATGGAACTATTATCACTAAAATAGGAATCAATCAGCCAAATAATTAACTCGAAATCTGAATAAGCATTCAACCTAAGTGCTATTACGAACTTATAAATCTGAGTGTTGCAGTTTTCTTTCTGAAAGAACACATGCATTTCACCTGTAGATCAAGTGGCATCATCAATAAAAGAAATCCTTAAATCTATGAAACAAGGTAGAAAACCAGATCAAAACTCAAAATACTTTTTGGCATAAACCCAACTGTTAAGAGATGTTTTAGTTAAGTCTAGGTGTATTATATTCTATAACATTTGGAAGGTAAAGTGGTAAACCTATCAAAACCCAAGTTTGTAGGAGAATTTGCAATAAAATTCAATCCACATACCATTATTAGAGTCACCATTGAAGATAGTCACAGGCTTGGATAATGTCAACTCCCTAATCTCTTGTGCTAACTGCTGAATCTGAAGTTAAAGATATCAAATAAAAAAAATTGTGTGAAGACATATCTCAACTAATAAGTATTTACAATTTCACAGTAGTCAAATCAATACTTAATGATTGAATGATAGGACCACATATCATTTCTTATCTTGGTTCTTACTAGAATAACCGAACTGAGTTAGCTCGTTAAAGGAGAGTTGTCAAAGTTATTATAAATGGTTCTTCACTTGACACCCGCCCTTCATGCCCAAGATGGCATCAAAAGCATGGAGTTTGTAGGATTGGAGATTTATAGGTAACTTAATATAAAGATAGAGTACTCCAACCGAAAAGCTAGCTAACGGGAGAAGGATTGTCCAAGTCTTCCTATTGTTCTTTTCACATATTCAACCAATGTGATATTTAACACTTAACAATTCTGTATTTTCTTTGTTTTCAGGTCCTTCTTTTCAACGAATAAAATCTAGGTCGGGCTGATCTACTGAGTTATAACTAGCTGTTCAAGTTCGACAAATGTATAACAGAAATGGAATGGAATAAAATAAAGTTCATGATATGCACCAAGCTTCTTGCCTAATACTTAGAGCATTCTGCTATTGATTAAAATTATAGAAACAATTACTTATCACCCATTCCCTACGAGGAGTGTGTTTTATAACACACAATATCTTATAAACTAGTCAACTAGCTTATTTCATAAAAAAATAAACACCCGATTTATATTTGATAAAGGGGCTTAGCTACAATCTTACAAGCCCGAAGGATCTTCGGATTTCAAAAACCTCTTGTAACCATTCTTTTCGATTATAAACGACGAATCGTACTTGATAAACTACTTGAGGTAGTTTGGATTATCAGCTAATTTTCTTATCAAGGTATTGTAAAAAAAACTCGCAATTTATCAGCTAGTTATGCCAAATAGATCCAAATTCTAAATACCTATTACAAATGATTAAAGTTATCAATACTTAAAAATCACCAGAACATTAAAAAACACAAGACAAATTAAAAAAAAAAAAAAAACCTGTGCAGTAAGAAGTGCAGAATTATATCCACCAGGTAAAATCTGAACATCATCAACACCCTTGAGAACTTCTTGAAGCTTTGCAACCACATCAGATAATTGCCCACTTCTTAAAATCACAGAACCAGTTAAACCTAAGAATCAAAATCAAAACTTTATAACTATTATATCATGATTGATGAAGAAATTGAAAGAGGGAATGAGAATGGTACCAGCTCCAACAAGGATGAGAACCTTGGAGGTTTGAACACCAGTTTGTAGTGCCATGGTTCTTTGATTCTTCACCGTTTTGACTCAGACCGAGTTAATTGCAACAATTGACTTTTCACGTTTATTATCGAAGGGTGACTTAGGAAGAAAAGAGAGTGGGAAGAGAGGAAAATTGTTCGGTCCCACACAAAGTGTAATTTTTTTTGTTCGACTTAGGGATGACAATGAGTCTGACTGGGTCGGGTAATATATTACCAGGATCTGCTTCGTTGTATTATTTTTTGGACTCATATTTGACCTAGATTTGTGTTGATACTCATTGGGTATGCTACTTATAGGTCTATGAGTATCCAACAGATTAGCAGATACTCACAAAATTAAAAATATTAAAAAGTAATTGTAAGTAATTTATGTAATTATGTGTTTATTTCCTATAATCTTATATATTATTTAGGAAATTAACAATAGAAAAATTCTAAAACATAATTTAAACTTTTAAAAACAATTTAAATTGACTATTAAATAACTCATTTTACACAATCAAACATTAAAAAACGAAGTGACTACTTCAATAATATGATGTAAAGTTAATTTAGTAAGAACTGTTTAATCAACATAATATTAGATTACTCATATTAATTAACAATATAATATCACATCAAATTCCAAAATAATATAATATCATTGTTTAACAACATAATAATCACAATTATGAATTAGTATAATAATACAATTACGGATTAATAATATAACATTACAATTATAATTAATTAATATAATGTTGTAATTATGATGTTATATATACTAGCGAGTTGAGATGCACTGTCGTGCCTGACAACCCGCTTTTCTATCTTTTGTAATGTATAGTTTGTATTTTATAAATTCAAATATAATTTTTTGCGCTAAATTTACGGTTGAATTTATTCAATTATTCTAATATTCAATTTTTTAAATACAATTTTAAAATAATAAGATAATAAGGATAAAATAAGAAAATAATATTATATAGTTTTTTGGTAAAAATAAAAAGATATTGAGGGCAAAATAGGAAAACACAAATTACACCATGATTGGTGGTTATTTTGTGTTTTCCCTTTATTAATAGTATAGAAGTATAGATATAGATATATAGATTTAGGAAGGAATAGTATGTCAGGCGCCCACGAGTCTTGGTACCTCATTACGGGACCCAAATCCATCTAACAGCGGATCTCAAAATCTCGGGTCTAATTATCTACGGGTCCAAAAACACAAATTCAGACCCAACTTGTTGCAGGTATTATTTGTGGGTACACGCAGATCTGGGTATCCATTGTTATCCCTACTTGGACCTCGTCCTATACTCTAAGTTAACTCAATAGCAAGTGTTGATCGGATCAGCTTTTGAATTTGAGTTTTAGAACCGATTAAATATAATACACACCCTTTAAAAAAAAATCTTCTCAAAATTACATATTATTATGTAAGTATAATTTTACATATGAAATGATACATGTATATATATTGTTAATTATGTATATATGATAAAAAATAGAGAATTAGTGCTATCTTTGTGAATATCCAATTTCGTTCAGAGTCTTTTTTAATTTTAAGGAAATTCAGGGACTGGGTCGTGATTAATTTTCTACGTTTTGACTGCAAAAACGTGGTGGCGACTTCAAACCATTCACATGACCGATGTTTGGCTAAAAATCGGGACATGACACCTTCGACTGAATATATGTCATTATTCTGCACACAATTAAATAAAGACAAATACAAATATTATGTGTGAGTGACTATGAGATGAGTCAGGTTAGATCAAGTTTGTCTCATATTCGACTCTAAATATAATTCGACCCTAAATATAGGATGGTGTATAAATATTTTATTATTATTACATTAATTATTCATTTTATTGTATATTTTTCTCACTTCGACATATAAGATATTTGGTGTTTAAATATTAATCATTTAAAATTAAAAAAATAATATAATTAAAGATATAATTATCAAGGTTATGAAACCCGAGCCGGACATCAAACTGGAAGAACTCCTGTATAGGTTCTAACCGGTTTAACCGGTTAGACCATTTAGTCGGACCGGACGACATTATAATATCATATATAATTATATATATACATATATTATATAATTAATTAAAATAAGTGAATGATATACTTATCAATATCATGTTTTGTATAATGCCATAAATCAAAATAATGTTCCTGCCACCTAAACTAAGAAGTTTACCATGTACTGCCACCTAGAATTAATATCTAAATAATTTTAGTCTAAAATATAAGATGGTTCACATGTACTGCCACCAAAAATAATGTTCTTGCAACGTGAACCACCTAAATTCCTAAACTAATGGTTCAAAGTATTAGTATCAAAAAGATAAACAACAATGTGAACCTAAACAGTGAAGGAAGAACATGAACCTAAACAGCAACGTGAACCTAGAGTAATGTTTCTGTTTCCTATTAAAAGTGAGATGCAAAAGGTGAATCAAAACAATGAAGGAAGAAGGTGAAAAACTTGCAGATGATGAAGGAAGAAGATAGCAAAGTCATAAGGTGAAGGAAGAAGACAACAACGTGAAGGGTGAAGATGATGACAGTGAAGAAGAAGACGGCGACATGAAGAAGATGACGATGGTGTAGGATGAAGACGGCAATGGTGAAGAAGAAGACCATGACGGTGAAGGGTGGCGGCTAGCAGCGGCTAGGTTTGAGTTCTCTTTTTTTTTTTACTGTTGCAACTTGCAAGGTAAGGTTGTAGTGTGTAGGGCCTAATTTCTATTTTTTATTTTATTTCATCCAGCTGGCCGGTTTAACCAACCGGGTTATTCCGGTTTTATCCGGTCTAACCCGGTTGGACCGGTTTTTCCACGGGCCAAAACGGCTTGGAATGACATCCCGGTTTTATGGGTGTACGGGGTCGTCTATGCAAACGAGTAACGGTTGGACCGGTCGGACCGTCCGGTCCGGTCCCAATAACACTGATAATTATCTATTTGATATGGGGGAGGAAGAAAGCCCTAATTTCCTTCATTTTTATTTTATTTTTATCTTATACTAAAGAATATATAATTCCACATTTTTTCTTGCTTCTTCTCCACATTTTTTTCCTCACATTTTTCTTTCTTCTCATGAACCAAATAAAAACTTAAAAGTCATTAAACCTCTTATAGAAATAGTAATATTATATAAGTATATATTAATATCATAAAATATCTGATGTTATCATTTTTTATTTTAATAATTGGGAAAACGTTCATCACTAGTTCCATCTTTTTCAACAAATCATTTTCCTTTAACTGTTTTTTAATCTCTCAAAAGTGGACATTAAACACTAACTCAATTAGTAAGGTTGTGATGAGACACATTTCAATATTTTTCTTTCCTTGTATTCAGCTTGAAGTGCAATGACCATCATTGTCTTATTATTATAGGTAACAAAGACAAAGACTTGTGTCGAGATGTATATGAAAACAACCAATTAAATTTTGTTAATACATTAAAATTGAATCATAAATGATAATATCAACAAACATAAATATACTTGTCTATAAATGTGACATGTTATATATGTCTTCATGCAAATTTTTATACGGATAAGAAAGGCTTTGACTTTGAATAATTAAGCTATTTAATTGTTCTAATTCACCATATCAATGTTTTGGTAGGGAACATCTCCAAATAACATGAGAATGGATTTTCTCTTTCTATTGTACCAAAGTGATGAATCATTATCAGTTTTGTTCAAGCCATGTATTTCCTTGTATTGGAGAAGAAAACTATCATATTTTACACATTTTACATATTTTACACATTTAACATATGTTAATTATTTTATAACATGTGTTGATTAGTTAGTTATGTAAGTTTGTTACCTACTCATATATTATAATTAAGGCTTCTCATGTCTTAATCAAAGAATAAAAAATATTCATAATATTCATTTTATGACATTCACAATATTTTTGCAATACCTTGAGTTTAAGCTCTAAAGCTTGTTTTAACAATGTTTTTGGTCATCGGAGATCTAACTAGGATAATACTCATTGTTTGTTTTAGCCATGAGCTAATTAATTGCCCTAATTACATATATTTGTTTTCCAAACAAATATTGAAATGATTTCATCAAAGAGTAATTTTTTAATTTTTTTCTTTATTTATATATATATATATATATATGATATTTTTTAATTAATTTTTGTCGACCGCCACGATGATGTCCACTATTTACCCGACACGATGATGGTAGAATTTTGGCAAAGGCCATGGGCCACCATTTAGAAATCTCGTGAAGAAATTTATTTTGAACAACCAAACATACCAGCATGGAACATTTTGTTTTTGTTTTTTATGTTGTTTCTTTGCTTCTTCTGGAAGGAAGTTTTAGTTTTCTCCAGGAAATATGGTTTTATGTTTAATTACATAGAAAAAGATTATGTCTGATAGTGTATGAGTTTTATACCCTGTTACTGTATCATAAACTATTTATATTATTTAATTATTGTCGATTTTTCAAAAAAGGTAATCCAAATAAATGGTGGATGATGAAGTGCATATGTATAAATTTTTACACGATACACTCTTGAATATAACCATAATAGTTGATTATAAATTGCACAATATTTCTGCTAATGTATGCAATCTTATTTTTATATTAACATGAAAGTTCAGAATCACAAATTTAACATAACTTGTGGAGAGTATCTTTGGTAGTGTTTAATTATTTTACTTTGCTTTGTCAACCATTTTAGTGTGAAGTAGTATTGGTGGTGGTTATATCTCTATTTAGTAACTACATGTTACCAGTATTTTAAATTGTGATTGTGGTAACATTGAGTTTATCGCAATTGTGGGAAAATTTGGTTGATGCAATCACAATTGTGATCACGATGTTGTTACTAAAACTTCTGAAACCGCAATTGTGGGAAAATGCGACTGATATGATCACCACTGTGATCGGGATGATGTTGTGAAAACTCCTAAAATCGTAATATTGCGGTCACAATTATGATTGTGGAGTACAATTTAAAACACTAATGACATGCTTTAAAAAATGATGCTTAGTTCTTTGGAAATTTGAGCAACATAGAAATTCATCCCAAATAAGAATAACATATATGCTTTGAGTCTTTCATAGCTAGGAGGAACCCCATTTTACCTCGCACTGGAGGCAATCCTGTCCGAGCCGGGAACAATGTGGGGCTAACTCTCTCAACAGACATTTTTTCTATCCACAAGACTCGAACCCGGGTTCTTGCTTAAGGGAAATCAAACATGTACCACTTGAACCAACATCCGTTGTTATATAGGATAAGTATATGATACAATATGAAGAGTGTCCAAAAATGTCTAATATGAATACATGTTGGACATGAACATAGACAAAGTGATTATTGTGAAGTGTTTGTGTTTCCTTGTACACCACCACTCATAGAACCGCACCTTCAAGCCCAACCATCCCATCTTTACAACAAAAACATAATAAAGAACACTATTTTTTACAACAAAACTATAAGACAATATAATTATTTACCATAGAAAACTTCAAATTACTAAATTTAACTTGTACTAATTCACAATGAAGGTATTAACAATGAACATACAAATGATATTTTTTTTTTTAAAATAGATTAAATATGTTAAAATTTAAATAAATGTTTTTTTAGTATTATACAGGTTGGGCCGCCACAACTCGTAACTCGCTTAGGACAAGTTTGGACTACAATTTGATATTATATAATTTCCATAAGAGCTTTTCAGCCCGGTTCAGTTTAGCTCAAATCTTATGCGGGTTAACCCAAACCCGTCCGGGTAGCCCGTTTTGACACTTCTACGCTAAACTATGAAAAATTGGAATCACCTGTGCTCATCTCATTCTCCAAAGCAGAGTCTATTCATGCATTTATAGGAACAAATGCACCAAAACATAAGTATTTATAGATGTTTTATATGTCATATGGTGCTTGTGATACAATGAACCTTAGCACATGCATTGAAACTACAACTCCTAGAAATTATAGGTTGAATATATAGATGCAATATGCATGCATATGAAAAATGCTATGAACCTAGAAAATACATGAACATTAATTAATAAAGTACATAGATAAGTTAGGTCTAGCTTATATTTCCAACACATGGCAATCACAAGCACTAAATGATATCTTTATATATCAATATATCAGCATTCATTACAATGATATAATCCAGGATATAACAAAGTTGCATAGTTTCCCTCCTCAGTGCATTGTGTGAAAAAACATTGCACACCTGAACCCCCTTAAACATAAAAAAACCACTTTCTTCTCAGGAGAAAAATAATAGTTAATGCAACTTAGCTGCATTTTTTTCTTCAGAAATTGGTTTCTTAATGTGCAAGTTACTGTTTATACCTAAAAATTTTGTATTTATGAAGATCCTTGCTAATTCCATGAATAGAACCAACTATAGCAGCCACTGAAATAAGGAAGCACATGAAGCTTAAAAATTGTAGCAAACACCATTTGAATGATAATTTAGTTATGTGTTTCTGAGCAATGTGCATTTGTATAGGGAAGAACACAACTAGAGGCCAAAACCCAATTGCTCCAAGTAGGGAAAGAATTTCACTGAAGAATGGCATTGCCATGGCTAGAATTGTGGCTAGTATCACAAATATTGTCCTCCAAGTTAGCCTAAATAAGTTGAAATTGAGTGTTACACTGCTGATCCGGATTGGATATTCCTTGTTTATAAAATCTGAATCCGGCCACATCATGTTAGCACCCATTTCGACGATACGAAAAAACGGTTGACCCATCACCTGTAACAAGATATTGATCTCGGATATATTAGACAGACAACATAGTTCAACCAAAAAAACATTATCAAAAGAACATTTTTAGTATGAGCAGAGCAAGTAAGGCACTTTTTTTCAACACAGCATACTCTTTATTATTGATTTTGAAGAATAATTATCTAACCTGATATGCTCCAATCATGTGGATTACAACACAAACATTCCCCAAGGCAACCAACCAGAACGGCTCGTAAAATGCGGTGAAGATATTCCCTGGTGTTTCATCACCAAATGCAGCATAGCCAAGGCAACTACATAGCAGGAACAGTATTGTCATTGCTGTGATACCTATCACATTAGCCTTTTTCATCTGCTTATTTTCCGGTGGGTGTGACTTTAATGTGTCCTACACAAATGAAACATGGAATGATCGGTTTCGGCGTAACAACTCATAAGTCGAATTTGCTATAGCAGCTGCATAACAGAAATCAAAACAAGTAAATTGTGTTTTACCATTATGTCATAAATAACTGTAGCGTAGGTAGAAGCAAGTGCTATGTTTCCCAATGAACTGAAAACCCTCCAAACTTTATCTTCTGCAGATAGTCCTGCACCTATTTCGACTCCAGTTATACTGGTTCCCTTTCCTTTTCCTGTTCACACCCGAAATGCCGATTTAGTAACATACAATTGGAAGAAAATTGTTTAACGGACTTAATCATTGCTATCATGATTTTAAATCACAGTTGTTGTTACAATTACAGTTATGTTGCTTTTACCGCAATTATGGACAAGCACCGAAAAATGTGGTCGATGCGACCACAATTGTGCCGCAGTTTGGAACTTCGATTGCTATATAAGAAAACTTCATATTCATGTCAGCATAAACAAATTTACATAAGTTGCTTTATATGAATTTGATGCATTTCCAGTTGCTTAGCATACAAGGCATGCAGCTTAGTCTTGTGACTAGAATAGTGATGTATGGAGATCTTCTGTCTCAGTCCGTATCCTCATTTGTGTCCCGGACCAATTAAAACGTGTCATTCAATTAAATAGAAAAATCAGAAAAACAAAATTATATTACTCCGTGTAAATTTATTGGACAGGGACATGGTTTTCGAGACACGGGATCTCTGTTATAACATGACAGCAACAAATAGGTACTTGTATAATGAAAATTTTGTAATTAATGTCAAATTTATTTTGATAAAAAAATGATGAAAATTACCTGAGACAATGGCTGAGAGAGAAAGGCCACTTGCAATGAATGCATAACCAAAAGATGTGATGGCAGCAATGGTTGAGAGCCATGTTAACTCATGAAAGTTTGGGATTTGTGACAAGAAAACTTGCAAGATCCCAAAACCAATCATGAAGGGATTATAAGAAAACTCACAATAACTTTCTCCATGTCCTCTTTTGTGGAAACAAAATGCTTTCTCTATTGCTCTGCCATTATACATAGATCATAAGAAACCAGAAAATTAAACAACTTCAACTAATTTCTAGTTTACTATACTGTGTCAATGCTGTTGAAATTTGTAAAAGGGTCATTATAAGAAATAATAAAGAGGGTGCGCTAGGCGCAACAGTAATATTATTGTTTGATGACCAAGAGGTCACGAGTTCAAATTCTGGAAACAGCCTCTTCGAATACGGGGGTAAGGCTGCGTACATCGTATGTAAATATGTAATAGTAAGTTTATAGTGATAATCAAGTTATTAATGTAATAACATACACCAAACTTGTGGCTGAAGTTATTGTATAGCCCACTGTGATCCCAGCAAGCTTCCCATACTGAATGGATCCACAAACAACATGCATTGTTCCACCTATTATCAAATACAAATATGGAACTAATAGTTCAAAGTTCAAACATTTGAAACACAATCTTTGTAAGTATATGCAATTATTAAGAGATCCTGATTGATTGTTAATTTTAAGAAATGATATATCCCTCACAATGTCTCTTCACAAATGTTCTACATCTATATATATATATATATATATAATATATGTTGTTCATATATTCATATGAACATAGCTAGACAATATAAATGTATATATATATATATATACCTAAGTATGCTTTGACAGCTTGCATGTAAGTGTAATTTCTCTTGCCAGTAATTGGGTCTGGAAATCTGTAACAATCTGCTACAAGACTGTATGTTAAAATCGAGATTGCTGAAAATGTGAGAATAACCGCTATACCGGCAATCCATCCTAGTTGGGCCAAGGCCCATGCTAGAGCGAGCACTCCTGCCCCCACCACAACTGTTACTATATGCGTGCTAGCTGTCAATACATTTCCTGCAAACAAAAACATGTTACTTCACCTTATTCTCGAGCCTGAGAATCTGTTTGCGAGTAGCATTTTCAAGGGGAGAGAAAGGAAAGGAGAGATGTTGTCAGAGTCATTTCATCAGTATATTTCATGACTCTTAATTCTTCCATTTCCCTTCAAAACTCAACTCGCAAAGAAATCGTAAAAGAATAAAGATGCTCAAGGTTTTTTCTTTTGAGTATGCCATCAAAAGGGTTCATGATAACCCTGAAATTATAGTGCATTACTATCTCTTTCTCATGCTTTTTCTGAAGGGAGTATCATAGAATTAGCTTATTGAAATAAGCACATTTAACAAACACTCATAGCCAATTTATTTCATCACATTATCCTCGCATAGGAGACAATCATATTCGAGTCGGGACATCCACAGGTATGTGAGACTAACTTTCCCAACGTGTATTTTTTTCATCAACAAGACTCAAACAGATATTTTGCTTAAGGTAATCAAACATCTACCACTTGAACTAGCACCCATTGGTACTTGATGTAATAGTTTACTTCTTCATTCCTCTTAAAAACTAGGTTAATAAACTCCCTAACCATATATTTATTGTAAAGAAAAAACTATTTTTAAAAATTCTGAAAAATATTAGTAAGTGATACCAAAAAAAAATTATGTGTAACAATGATCTGAAGTAGTAGTTAGCTTAATTAGTTAGAGTATATATATTGTTATATGTTCTAAAGTCAGCTATAATGATATAATAAAGGGCAGAGGATAATATTTATATTTAATAGTGTATACAAATTGAGGTCAAATCTACTATAGGGTTTGTCATAATGAGTACATATTTTTTTTATAATTATTTTAAAATTAAATAATTTCAAATTTTACAAATTCCTCTATTTCACAACTTGGTTGATCCAAATAAGAGTATAATATAATATTTATATATTATTGGTGTAAAGATTTATACACAAACATTGTATTATTTACTATTCATTTGTATTATTTTTTTGTGAGAGAATCAACCATAATTAAATATGAATAATATAAATAATACAATGACAATATATAAAACTCGTATTCTCCCCATAGGTAATAATGAGAGAGATGCAAAGAGAAACCTGTTCTTTTGATTCTGCCATCATCATCCAGTTCTACTTCCATGAGTGCTTTGGTATTCGTACTTTCCATTCAGATCCAACTCTCTGTGTGGTTGGAAGTTGCTACTCACACTTTTTTTATTCCTTCAACATTCATATAACGTTATCTTATAAAGAAAGACTCGTCTCTCAAGCTGTTATATATAGACAACTAATAAAATTTTGACAAAATATTAAAAATTTAAATTTGATCATAAATAATAAGATCAAAAAATATAAATATATTTATGTACCTAAAGTTTTTTTCATACTAAAAAATGAGTATAACAACTTTGACTTCCCTACTCACTAGCCATAAAGGAAAATGTGTGGTTCTTTTTTATTTGACTATATTAAAAAAGAAAACCTAGATACTCCTTCCAATTATTGGTATTTAGTACTAATATATTATATGATAGATTAATGACGGTCTTACTTCTTTATTTTTTTAAAATGTTATAATCATAGAATTTTTTATGCTTAAATATTTTTAGAAAATTCGCCAATTTATTATCCTTTTTAGAAAAAAATGAGAGGATAACTCTGCAACTCCTATATGGATGAACAAGAGGGTGCTGCAGAATATGAGGCTTTTGATCCATGTCTTTTTTTGTACTACCAAAGATATTTCTTTACCATATATGTAAAAAACTAATCTTCAAGTATGTGATTGCCCCTCAAATAAATGTCACTCCCTAAAATCGAACCATTGATCTTTTAGTCTTTCTATAATCTAATAGAGCCTTATACTACCATTCTAATGTCTCGTTAGTTTTGATCGATGAAATCTAGGAATAAACTTCCTCTCATATGTATAAGTGCTCATCTAGATTAGTAAATAATCAACCTTGTCCCTTTCTTTAATTTGGAGTGTATTGCATCAATATATAATCTACTATATTAACAAAACGTTAGTCTAGTAATATAAAATCATACTAAATCTCCAAATATCATATTAGATCAAATATTTGATTTATATGAACGACAATCATATAATTTACAACAATAGCTTTATAAAGTGAGATAATGCTTCAATTGCTGATCATGTGCACTCTATTATCAAATATCCTATATGGCCCAATGCATGTAAGTGATTCAACATGTTATCTATCAAACAGAGTGACTTCATACAATTCTGTTGGATTGAATTTCTGCATCAGTTAAGATAATTAATGTCTATAATCTTTTCCTTAAGGAATTAGAATAACAATTATTTTCTTTTTCAGATATTATACCTCTGAGGCTCTGACCAAAGGGTAAAGCCCTTTAAGGCTCCTAAACAGAGAAGCCTTCATTACTACCTTTTCCATTTCACCATAACTAGTTCAGTTGCCATTTCTGAGAAATGTTACTGGGCTAGAAGAATTATCCCTTAGATTCATTTTTTTGGTTTCCCGGAATATCCTCTCATCTGATCGGTAAGAGACTAATCTCCTCCAGTGCGGTCAAATGCCTTGACAGAGACTTCTCCAGTAGTATTTTTTAAGTACATGTTAGTTCTGCATAATTTCCTGAAGTAACATAATGAGAAAATTGCAGCACCTCTTGTAAAACATTGAAAATAAAATCTTGGACAATGCAATTCACTGTTCCTCCCTCTTTCCCATTTCTTGTGTTGAAGGCAATAAGAGCCTAGTGCTTTTGTGACTTCTACAGAAAAGCTACAATAGATTATTACTTTCTAAAAGGAAGAAAGCATTGTTATGAACAAGATTAGAGAATGGAAGGTAAATTTATGCATTTCCTTGAATGACAACATAGAATATGTAATCGAAAAAAATGGATGGAAAATGCAGATCTTGTTTAAATCGGCAAAGTATAAAAATCCAGTCCAGATCTTGTTCATCATATCTTCAAACAATATAATAATACCCTTTCTGAAACTATTTTGCTGATAGCTCAGCATATCTTATTCATCATTGATCATCACTTTATTCATCGAGCTTGACGTGTTGCAGTAGACAGTGGCTGAACAGCGGCCAGAGGATTAACTTGATGCGAAAACGCGAGCTGCCACAAGTCTACCACAGCCCTCTTCATGCCAACCAATTGTCTTCTTACAATCCTAAACCATCAGTACTCAGTAGTTTAGAAATACATCATACCTTTGAAGCAAATAGAGGAAATCGTGTGGAACATGGTTTCAGTCTCTTATAAATCCACTCAAAAGGATTTGGTTATGGTAAAGATAGCAGCATCCAAAAAATTAAAAAGCAGCACAGTATGAAGATTTGAAAATCAACTATTTATTGTACACAATAACAAACGTGCCGGTTGAATAACTCAAGACCCGATGTGCTAAAAAAATCATATGAACACGTAAAAACCACTCACTAATTCACCATGAAGCACAGCTGAAAGTAAAAGGGAATACACTTATGATGAAAACATATTTCTTTATGCATTTTATTGGAAAAACTCAGCCTCGGTGGGTAAAACAAGAAATTAAAATGGGTGTTACAATAATAACTAACATTATAGCTGAATATATATTCAAAAACACTCTCAACTTTAGATTTATGTGCAGTTTTGACCTTCATTTTAAAAATGTGCAAAAAGTATAACAACCGAAAAGGAAGAAAAGAAAGATCAATTTACACTGAAGCAATTGTATATGAAAAAGTGATCATGATATTTCATAAACACGCTCTAGGATATACTTCTCAAGTAAGGAGGCATGAAAATAAGCGAGTACCTTTTTAAAGTTGACTGTTTCTTTCTGAAAAGATAATAGGTGAATAACATCAAACAGCCAAGCATAATCTTCCCACTAGATATGACAAACTTAGTAGAGCCAAACTTCACATTGATAGAACGGAAGCACCAAAAATACGGCTCTATTCGCTCAGACAGTTTTAGAACAGCTTCTTTCGAGGCATACTTCTCATTATTTGCATGTTTGCCTGACAAGGCTTTAGGCGATCCTTCACACACATTTAGTTCTTTCAAAGAATAAGCTTCCATGTTATCTGTAGGTGACTTCAGAGTGGTACTTTTAAGAGAATGCATAGAGTGTAACCTTCTCAGAAGTGCCTAAAAATACAGTGGCATAACAATAGAAATTAAATGAACGAGAAAATCATAGTGGTTCCTTTTAGAAAAACTAGCTGAAACCTGTGAAATTGTAGCTAAGTAACAGAAATTTTAGTGTTGGGCTAGAAATTGTCAATTGCTGAAAAATTAAAAGACAATAATGAGAAAGCAATTATTGGCAGCTCCCAACACTAGCATATAACTTTTGGAAAGCTAATCGAAGTAACTTTCAAAAGTTATCATTTCCCTTTATAGTTTGTTCGCAAAACAGCTGTACAAGATTTTTGACTACATCAATAACTTATAATGTACGAAATAAGCTATAAGTCAAGGTTGCAAAACAGACAAAGAATAAGTGGAAAGAGTGCACAATTTGGTTTACCTGTCGGTTTTCCTCGGGCAATGAAGCATTATTCTCAACCCATGAAATTGCAAGATCAACATGTTTTAAGACTGTTGCAAGAAGTGTGACAGCATAGAGCTCAACAAGTTGCAAATATTGATCAATCTCCAGAACAAAGTGCCTTTTGCCATATCTAGTTTCACAGTCTACATTTGGTTCAGCGATAAGAGTAGAATATTGTGGATCCGCAGGACTCCATTCATTAAGAAAGTCCTCAAGATATTGTTGAACATCGTCTAAAGCAGAACCTTGTTCTATTTGAAAACAGGCTCTTAACCATCAACAAAGAGAGAAAAGAATGAACATGGCAAAATATTAGTGTAGTGTATAATTAGCATGTATAAATAACAATGTAAATCCACTATTTGCATTGAGGAGTTTTAAATTGATTACAAGCATTGTTGGTCTAAGCCTCGACGCAACAGTGTTGCTGCTTAGGGTTGTGAGTTGGTTGTTGGACGGTAACAGAGGGAAGGGAAAGGCAATGCAGTTTGAGATGTCCTGAAGTAATCATTTTCCCTCCCCTCCCCTCCAAAACCGAAACCCAACTCACAAACGGATGCTTAGTGACCAATAAGTCACATGTTCAAATCCTGTAAACAACATGTTCGCTTCTACATCTACTCTCGCGAGACCCTACTACTTTAGACCGTCCTTTCTTACAAGGATGCAATGTTATTTAATACCATATCGGTTATCAAAAAGCAATTAGAGTACTGGTATAGTGGTATAGTATAAACCACATACTGGCGAGAATAAAGATACATATATAATATATTAACGTTAATGTTGAAAAATCAATAAAAAACCAATAACTTTTTTATTTTCATTAAAAAATAAATTTTAAATAAAAATCGACGGTATAATTATTGTACTGTACCACAAACCAGTTTTTACAACACTGTAAGGATGTTTTAAATAGTATATAGCATAATTGTTAGTGATCTAACCCTAAAAAACAGAGAAAATTGAATTGAGTAAAGAGAAAGAGTAGCAATACATTGTTATATAAGAATGAAGAACGATACATACAGAGTAAGAATAAGTTGAGGAGGAATAGCTTTGATTGAAATGAAATAGCGTTTCAGATTACTTAAAATTTCATTTGTCCTGCAACACAACAACAACAACAACAAGAACATATTAATGTTTCGGTTTGAACTCAAATGCTCATAGAAGTTAATGTTTGGGATACCTAGAAAGTAGGTGGAAAGATTGAAGGAGGATCATAGAAGTTGATTCGAAGATAGAATCTAATTGAAGATGATGTGAAGATGATTGAGATAAACGGTTGAGAATAGAGGAAGCAGTTGAAGCAGATTCTTGGTACATAGAACAAACAAGGTACTTTTCAGCAACATCAATTTCTTCCCATATCGCCGCCGTATCTGAATCGCTCAAACCTCCGTCACAACGTGTTTCCAATTCCATCATTTTGGGATAAGGATTTGGTAGAGAGGAAATCAATTTCTTAGTTTATTAAGAAAATGATATTGGAATAATATTATACACTTAGTTGCATTTTTTAGACAAACAGCCAAAAAAGTTATTTAGAATAAAACAAATAAATAAAATATTACTTATCCAAATATAAATAAAATATTAAAATAAATTATTGAAAATTTTGATTTTAAGTTGTCTATGTATTTAATTATTAATAATTAATAAAATAGATTTTGTATCTAATTTTTAGTTAATTTTCAAGTGGCTACTTATAAAGTTAATTAAGACACACATGTTTTTTAAAGCCATGCCTTTTAGAAACTCCACAATTGGAAGGAGAATTCATGGATATTGTTACATAACATGAGATTTGGAGGGTGACAATGGTAACGATCAGATGTTATATCATACCATAAGTCATTAGATTTAAATATTATGAGTCAATTATACAGCAAGTTGGTTAAATAGATGAAACTGTAAACCATGTGATTGAAGCATAGTTGATGAAATGACAAAATATTTCATGTGTGATAGATAAGTGAGTTCAAGATTATAGATAAATTTTATTGTATGGCTATAAAACTTGCAAGGAATATGATATATTCTTCTACTAAACTCTCATATTACTCATCATATTTACAAGAAAGTGACATATGTCACGTGGTGATACTTTGTATATTAATGATTGACTTACAAGTTACATGTGTCTTTTTCTTGTGGTAGAAAAATTAGTATAAGGATTTAGTAAGAGGATATAATATTACTCAATTAGGAGATTCACTTTATTACTAGAAAATTTGTTCCTAATATTATTTGTTTCATAGCATCAATTAGGAGATTTTGTATAGGTTTACTTATTTCCTTAATTAGATTAATCTTTGCTACATTCAAGATGTTGATTTAGTGGTGTAAAGTCCTACTAGATTCCTAACATGGCCAAAAGATCAAGAGTTCAATTCATGAGAGTAACATTTGTAGGGAGGGGGCCACATACCCCAAAATGGACTACTTCCTTTAAAGCTGGTATGAGAGCTCGAACTCAACTTCTCTCTGATTGTCAAGGTTAAAAAGTACCCTTTCATCATAGATAATGGGAACTCATCGACTAATCTAACAAGCTTATATGGGAGAGCAAGTTGGAAAGTAAAGCTTATTCCTCTTATTATCAAATTGGTTTTGATATGGAACATTAACAGGATATCATAAACTTGTGAGAAAACACATAAATCCCACAATGGACCAATATAATCCATCTTATTAGTGTTTTCAGTCATTTTATACATAATCGACGAGAAAGACACTTTTATGTATTCAATAGAACCTTATAGTATTCGAAAGCGAGTCCATGGAAAAGACTATTATTCGACAAAGGAGGGTACGTATCTATGAAGGTTGATACATATACAAACTATGTCGGATCAATTGTTGACATATGGTCCAGCATTAGATATTGTGTGTTCCTAGATGAAAATATACTAGCGGAGAAGTAAGAAGCATAATACAGTAGCAAAACCAAGTGCATAGGCAAAATTGAGAAAAACTCATAAGTTTGTAAATTGTTATGGATGAAAATTATACTAGAAGATTTAAATATAAATTGTGAAGGTCAGACTTTTTGTGATAATAGTCATGATATTAGTGTTTATCACAATGTAGTCCTACACACAAAACAAAACACAAATAAATAGATCAACACTTTATTAAAGAAAAATTAGATGTGTGTCTTATTTGCATGACTCTAGTTGCAGTTGTATTAAGAGACTTCCCTTAAGGCAATGATAGCTATCCATTCACCAGCTTTAAGAATAGTGCTATAATATCAAAAGATTCACTTTATTATTAAAAAATATGTTCCTATTATTATTTTGAATGCATAATATCAAGTGAATTTGTACATGATTACTTTTTTACTTAGTTAGGTCAAATTTAGCTTATTGGTTGTAATTCATTCAAACAATAAATTGTACTCGGTGGCTATAATTGGTAGAGCCTATTAAAAATCAATATTTTGTTAATTAACATAATTTATAATAAAATATTATGACATTATTCAATCCGTACAATACAATCAACCACACCTGGTTGGAGTAAGGTTTGGTTCTTGTTGACTATTAGTATTTTTTCAGGGTTGAGGAATGAAAGGTTACAAACGTTACATAAATACACCACAAGGCAGAAACTGTGCGTTGAAAGATGTTCCATTACCATTAGTAAGGTTTGGTTCTGGTTGACTATTAGTATTTCTTCAAAGTATTGTTCTTTTAGTGAAACATAGTTTACCCATGTTAACAAAACCAGAACCATTAGCACAAATTCAATACTGAAAAACTTGAGGCAATAAGGCAAATCATTTATTCCTCCAAAGTAATTAGAATTAGCTGTGATATTGATTTCATATTAAATTTTGTTGACAAATTTAAAAGTATACCAACAAGTTGTTGGTCCAATGATGTAAGGTTTCACTAGATGACCAAAAGGTCAAGGGTTCGATTCCTAAGAGCAACACTTGTTCGATGGGGCAAGTCACGCACCCTGAATGGGTTTAGTTCCTTACCCAAAAAGGGTGGGATACCCTTGGTAGTACCAAAAATTTAAAAGTATCACAAATCTAAGTTAGCTTCAGATTGAATTACAAACCCTCCTCCCAGTTTTCCCAGAAAAGCAGTGAAATATTTGCTAGGGAAAAAGGGGAAGAATCACATACGGCAGATAGAGTTTTCCTGGAATTGTTGCACCACCAAAATATGGGTTGCTCCAGCATCATAATAATGGAATGTTATCTGCAAATTACCACATCCACTGAACTCAGATGAAGTATCCAACAAACCTAATTTCCCATTTACTGAGTAAAAGTAACAGAGAAAACCATAGTTACCACTAAAAGATGTCTGGAACTGAAGAACCGCGCGATGCGATCAGGGCCAAATGAACATCAAACATTTCACCAGACATAAAGGCATATCTAGAGATCAAAGTATGCAAGCATTTCAGATGCACAATACATCTCAGTTTTCAATAATAGCAGCTACAGAGTTAAATACCTGCTTCAATTTGTTCATCTAAACTCGGGTGATACACAAGTCAATAATGATCAGGTACAACAAAAAGTGCTAAACAGCCAAACTTGCAGGATATAGCCACAACTTGTCATCAGAATCAAGAGTGCATTCTGTCATGTGCTTGATGATAGAAAAGGAGAACAAAATTAGCACCCAATCATGTAGAATGACTGACCTGAAGTCAATGCATAAGTTGGTGCTGAGAATGCCATTTAATGATGAGCAGTAAATAGATGGCTATCATTTGTAATTGCTTCTAAGTGAGCTCACATGGCTCCCTTTTAAAGAAAATAATCATATGCTATTTAATGAATGACCCCCACCCCAGAAGTGATCAAAAGCACAAAAGTCAAATAAATAATTCCAGGATGATTCAAGAAAAAAATGATACTAAGGAATCTCTTTCCTTTGTGTGAATCAAAATAACCTTGTTTACATTTCATGAATGACCGACCCCCAAATTCAAATGCCTTTTCCTGCTAACTAGGGCTGACTACATAAATCAAATGGCACCATTGCGCTCTGTCAAAAACCAAGTTGGGTGAAAATGAACATAAAAATATAATTATCACATAAAAGACAACAATAATATTGTGGTTACAAAATTAAGGAGTTACATACTGCTGATAGAGTATACCACTGTCTTCCATCCGTAAGGTCGACGTCAAATTCAGGGATACAAAAGGCCAGAAGTAGCTTAAAGTAAAAAGGATTGGGGAAAAGAGATATAAATACAAGGTTGCACAGCTCAAAACGTCCACATCCCACCAGAAAATCATAGTTGTGCATTTGCAAAATAACATAGATAAACAAAAAACTAACCTGCGTGCATGACTTCAACTTGTAACTATTGTTCTAATCTATACAAATTTTCTATCAAAGGACTGTCGCAAGGGACAAGAAAGATCTAGATTTGCTCAAGCATTTTGAAACAGTTGACATACAGTGCACACGTATTTTGTCATATGACAAGTGATGTCAACCATAAAGATAGGTTTAGCATACATCAATGTTGAATGGTTTTGTTCAGAGAATTTGTCAGAGGATCTCCAGTTACCAAAGCGGCAGATGTAAGAGCATGAAGTATGATGCGAGAAGCCTATCAAATCAGCTGAAATGTAACTCCACACAGTTTATGAAACTGTTCTCCCATAACAAATAGATGCAATATAGAGGTTCTTTGCCCATTTTTCCTGTATGAACGACATATCAAATATAAGCATTCATGATTAGACATGACGGTGGATAGAGGAAAATCAGGTATAGTAATATACCTTTACATGAGTACTAGGAAAGGCAGATGTGCGGAGTGTCTCCTGAGTTTCGTCAGCTGGTTTTCTTCTTGGAACACTAAGGACAAAAGCAGCTTGGTCCCCTGTAGCAGCAGTTGCAGTGATGCGGTAACCGTTTTCCCACCTTCTATGAATACCTTCACTAGGATACAGGAAATCAAGTTCCACAACCTGGAATTTTTTTATTTGCAAAACAAATACACATTAGACATGGTTATATTCAATACAACTAGAAATTTTAGTTGAATAATTTTAAAAAAATAGTAAGACCTGGTCAGAAAATCCAGCCCCACGGGACATAACAATTGCCCATCTACTTCCAGCAGTAGCCATAGCAGTGACATAAAATCCTTCTTTCCGTTTTTTATTGATCCACTTGAATGGAAATGACTCACTGACTTTATAGGATTGTTGCAAGTATTGGGTCCCTGAAATCAAGAAACCACAAAGAGTAGTGAGACAGAACAATTTGAACACAGTTAAAACAGCAAAGTTAATTATCACCACCAAAATACTCGATGGCTGAATTAAGCTTCAAGGATAGTTACCCTTCGACATTACAACCAATGAGCTCCCATTATTAGCTCCAGCTATGGCACTAATGTAGTAATTCTTTTCCCACTGTTCCACAATCCATTCCTATAAAACAATAGCAATTACATTAGTTTCTCAGCACCCATTAAGTTGAAATATGGTACAGAATACTACAAAATTACAAACAATTATTAATATTAAACACATAAGGTCTCCAACTGCTAACGGTATTAAAGTAAAGCATAACTAAACCTTGTGAAGAAAGCAGGGTGAGAGTTCATAAACTTGTTCAGTGAAACCAGTCCCAGCATCCATGATAAGTGCCCAAAGGTCAGTGCAACAGGCAACACCACTTATAAATAACCCATCTTCAAGTCCCTTCTCAATGTGTTGGGGAAGCCGAATATCAGCAACATTGTAATGGTACCTAAAGTAAAATAAAAATAAAAACTTGAAACTCTGAGCATTAGACATCAGCTGCAAGGACACATTTAATTTCATTTAAGAAAAAAACCTTTGCTTCATTGGTCGCCGAGCATTGTAAACACTAATCCATTGTGTTGCTGGTATTCCCATTCTGACCTTCTTCTTTGGTTGTTGATCATCATCCCCCTCCAATGTTAATCGTCCTCTTTTCTGTCCAACCTGATATATAAGCTTCAAAGCACAAACCAAAAAAGACTCAGCCTTTATCTGTAACTACTAAACTGGAAACCAATGAAGAAATAATATATTAGTACCTTCTGAGCACCATCAGTGTTTATCGGCCTGATGTCTGGATTGGGACCAACAATTCCATCGAAAAGTGATATATATTTTGCATAATTTGGCTCTTCATCAAACTTTAAATTCACTACAAACTCAACAAATTGCCGAAAAGGTGGAGGACAAAAGCAACACAAAACTTCTGGGGAAGTTGCCATCTTCTTCTTGCTGACAAGAAATCCTTTATTTTCTCCCTGCAACAAGCAATTTTATTAGAATGACACATTTTTTATTTATTGTTAACAGTAAGGTGACTATATTTGAAACAATAATAACCTGATATCCTTGCCAGGGTAACCGTCCACGAAGAAGGAAGATTAGCGTGTAAGCAAGAGATTCCAAATCATCTCTCCTGCTACCTGTTCTCCCAAGATGGGCATGCACACTAGCATAACGAACTGTCCCCCTATAGTAAATATATGTATGAGCAATAGACAGGAGCCTCAAATTCACTATGTGGTTTTATGTTATATTAAATATGCAAGTTACCTAAATACATCTGGACGTTGATCATACTCAACATGAAGGCCATTCGAGCTATCACGCCAGCGGGTTGCTGCATTGGTAAAAGGGAGCAAAAAAAACACAGTCGAATAATGAGACGTTAGGAAAATCTTAAATGTAAGTCTAAGCCAAAGGTTCAAGGATAAGGTGATATATTTACCTAATCCAAGATCAACAAGAAATAACTTCTTCTCATCAGGAGTTCCAGGGGGACCAAGCAAAAAGTTCTCGGGTTTTACATCACAATGCACATATCTGAATAACAAATTATTGATCATGTTCTGTCACATGCTAATGATAGAAGACACCTAAATGACTACATAAGGTGAGATCAGTTGGGCCATTGACATAGCCAGAGCAGCATAGTATGGACCAATCCAGAATTCTGGAGTCTGGAATATATCCAATCTGTTTGATAAAAGAAAATCCAGACATAAATCATAAGCTGAATCAGGAAAAAGAGCATCACCCTCTAGAATGCATCTTCTCCAGTATGGAGATAGCCTCAATTGCTATACATGCCACCATTTCTACAGACATCCTAAAGCCATAAAAGAGGAAATAATGTTAGAAGTACACTACGCAACACAACGTCAACAACAAAATAAGATGTAGTACATTTAACTGACACTCCAGTTTCAGAGAGACACTTACATTCGGGAGTTGTTATTCCAAACATCCCATAGACTAGGGCCAAGCATATCCATGACCTATATAATGCAATGCCGGGTTACAAATACATTCAGAGAACCACAAACCCCCATCCCACAGTCAAATAATTTTTAAGCACATTACATACCATAATATAGTAATCACTTTGCCGCCCCTTGAAATAAACTCGTGGAACACCATGACTACCACCTAATGCACTATACAAAAAATGGCAAAGTTAACACTAATATGATAATAACCATAACTCAACAGCCCAAGAAACAAAAGTTAACTGCAAGGGTTAAATCGCAGCTGCGAACACAACTGCAGTCATGATAAAGTTGCGAAGACAACAAAAACCACAATATTGCAATCACAATTGTTATTGCGATCCACAAATTAAAACAACTGATAACGAACTGACTTGTAAATCTGCCATTCGCTAGGAGGTCCATAATTGCAACCCTTGCTACTCCTATGCTCAAACTTCAAAGCTACCTACAATTATCACACAGAATAACATGAACAACGAAATAAAAAAGGCACGAAAACATTTCCTATTTCAATAATAATTACAAGTATGCCACTATGCTATTTTGACAAATCAAATCAAATCAAATCAACAAAACACTAATGACAAACCTCTACAGCTCCAGGACCGGTCCGATCAGTAGAATTCTTAGCAACTCCGACGCGGTGACCGACATAAACCTGTCCAAACCCTCCTTTCCCAAGTTTTCTCCCAATTCTGTATAACGGAGAACCACCAACGGTTACCTGTAACGGAAATACCAATATCACTAAATTAATAAACGAAATTCATCCATAAACGAATTGAATAAAATAAGAAAAACCTTTTCAGGAATCGGAGTCGTAGTTCCTTCATCGTCGGCGGCGACGGCGGCGGGTGGAGGAATATCGGCGGCGCTGTCACGGTCATGATTCATTGCTTTATGATTTCGCGTTGGTGAAACCCTAAGGAAATGGTGTTGGTTATTGAGAGAAGGATGAGGAAGATGAAGAATGGTTTTTCGATTTCTGGTTCTTGTTGTTCTTGCTTCGGAGCGGGTGGGTTTGGGAATCGGGTTCGGGTTTTGGTTTGGGTTCGGGTATGGGTTTGGGTTATTGCGGTTACGTAGTTGAAGCTTCTAGAATCATCATCATCTTAACACCAGAATCATATGAGGGAGGAAGTGATAGATAGAATAGATATAATAGATAGATAGAATATTATATTATTATGTTTATTCATATTTTATTTTTAAATAATCCAATAAATAGAGTTAGCCAATTATTATACAAATTATACAGAGGAAACATTAACTTACTCCAACTGTATTTAAATTTATTCAACATTTTAGTCATAATAATTATAGAGAAATCTAATGATTTAGATTATTTATTAGTTTAAATCATTGAATTTTCTTAAAGTTTAAATAGTTTACTCTTCGAATAAGTGAATCATTCTCCCATATAATATATATTATAAGTTTACCTACTAAATAATATATATCTATTTTATTTCCTTAGGATTGATGAGTTGATATAGGGAGTAAGTTTAAATAACCTACTTTTTGAAAGAGTGAATCATTCTCTCATATAATATATATTATAAGTTTACCTACTAAATAATATATATATATATTATTTTCTTAAAATTAATGGGTGATGTAAGTTTAAATAATTTACTATTCGAATAATATGGATATCAAGATATAACAGAATTGGAGCAATAATATAAAAGTAAAAAGATGTTCAAGCAGTAACAATGAAATTCAAACTTAAAAATAATAACATTTCAACCAGAAAATCCTAACAACAGATATAATTTAAGACTCAAGCTTAGAACTGTCTTCATTAACGTCCATGCTACTCAAATTAGAAGAGAGACAATGAAGTTCAAACTGGATTTGTTGATTTTGTGTATCAAAGGCATCCATCCGGTTAATGATGTAGCCTCGAAGAGAAATCAACTCATTCATAATCATCTGATTTGAAGGCATGACATCAGATGAAGAAGATTGAGCATGATACTTAAAAGGTTGAGGTTCAGAGGGATTAACATGGACAAGTTCTGGTTCAGGAGCATGAGGTCTATCTTTCTTATGCCTGTAGGTCCAGCCATGAAGATTATATGTGAAACCCATTTTCTGGATTACGTCTTAAAGTTCATGTTACAATACAATACTCTAATCAATTTAGGATAGATTTCATTAGATTCACAGTAGAAATCGAAAAGGGTTTGTTGTCTAAAGAGATAAGGAAATAGAAATTCTTCAAACTCAAAATTCCCGAGATTACCGTATTTGGGAGTGAAAATAGTGCGACCATGGAAGTTCTCCTCAAAGATTTTACATTGCTCATCATTTGCTAGAAGTCGCACTAAGTCAAGAGGGTTGGACTCAAAGGATGAAGTTCCTTGCTTCTTTGATCTATAAGAGGAAGCCATAGATTGAGGTTTTTGAGTTTTTTTAGGTTTTTGGGTTTTGGAGAATTTGGGGTTTTTGATTTAGGCCACTAAACACGAAAATGATAATTTAGAAGTGTTTAAAAGTGAAAATGTAATATTGATGCACACAAAAATCAATCAAAACAAACAAAAAACGGAGATTTTAGAAAGAGATAATGGTAGCCACAAAGAGGGTTTGAAATGAGGAAGAAAAAGTGTCAAAAAAATGGAAATTTCGTATAACTATCTCCACAGAGTAATCAGTTACTCACCTTTGAGTAATCGGTTACTCAATTTAATTTTATTAAGAATTTCAAACAATAGGTTTGGGTAACCGGTTACTTACTTAGGTAATCGTTTACTTACTTGAGTAATCGGTTACTGGTCCCAGAAAAGTTAAATTTTTATGCTATTTTAAGCTATGAAAAAGATTTTGAACCCAAAATTTGAAATATTTAAGCATAAATAAACACTTTTAAGTACAAGTAGGCATGAGATAAACATGATGAAGCACACATAATCATATAATCATGTTAAGATAAGTATGATTCATCAAGAACGCCTAATTCTCGTCTAATTTTATTAAAAATGTTCTTTAACCAAGGGTTTAGTGAATATATCTGCTAGTTGGTTATGAGTATCAACAAATTCTACCGACACATTCTTCTATTGGACATGGTCCCTAAGGAAGTGATGTCTTATATCAATGTGTTTGGTTCTAGAATGCATAACATGATTCTTTGTGAGATTTATAGCACTAGTATTCTCATATTTTAAAGGAGTGCACCGCAAATCTAAGTCATAATCTCGTAATTGTTGTTTAAGCCACGACACTTGGGCACAACAACTACATGCTGCTGTATATTCAGTTTCAATAGTGCTTAGGATAACACATGTTTGTTTATTGCAAGAAGAAGAGACTAAAGCATTTCTCAAAATATAACAAGTACTACTTGTACTTTTCCTCTCAGATTTGCACCCAGCAAAATCTGAATCCGAATAACCAACCAAATCACATATACTTCCTTTTGGATACCACAGCCCAACGTTATATGTGCCTTTAAGATATTTCATGATTCTCTTAACAACAACTAAGTGTGATTCTTTTAGTTTAGATTGATAACGAGCCCACAAACATACACTAAACATGATATCAGGTCTACTGACAGTTAAATATAAAATAGACTCAATCATACCTCAATACTTTGATATTTCAATGCATTTTCCTGCTGCATCTGTATCAATGTAAGTACCAAATCTCATAGGAGTAGCTATTGGCTTGCACCCATTCATGTCAAATCTTTTTAGCAAATCTCTGCAATACTTGGATTGACTTACGAAAATGTCATTATCAAGTTGTTTGATTTGTAATCCAAGGAAGTAATTTAACTTCCTCATCATAGACATTTCAAACTCTCCTTGCATCATTTTGCCAAAATCACTACACAAAACCAAAACCTCATTAGTATAACAAAAAATAATATCATCTACATAAATTTGAACAAGTAGAGTATGATGATTTATTCTCTTTATAAAGAGAGTAATGTCGACCTTTCCTTTGTTGAAACTTTTTTCAATTAGAAATTTTGTTAGACGATCATACCATGCACGAGGAGCTTGATTTAAGCCATAGAGAACTTTCTTTAATTTATAAACATAAGAAGGATGTTTGTAATATTCAAAACCATGAGGTTGTTCAACAAACACTTTTTCTTGAATGTAGCCATTGAGGAAAGCACTACTTACGTCAATTTGATATAACTGGAAATTCAAAGAGCAGGTATATGCAAGTAATAGCCTAATAGCTTCAAGTCTAGCAACCAGAGCGAAGGTTTCATCAAAGTCTATACCTTCTCCTTTATTGTATCATTGGGCTACTAGTCTAGCTTTATTTCTAACAATAATACCATTTTCATCAGATTTATTATGAAATTCACACCGAGTTCCAATAACATGTCTGTTTTTCGGTCTAGGAACAAGTTCCCAAACTTCATTTCTCTCAAACTGGTTTCATTCGTCTTGCATAGCAAGAATCTAATTTATTATGAAATACCCACAGAGTTCCAATAACATGCCTGTTTTTCGGTATAGGAACAAGTTTCCACACTTCATTTCTCTCAAATAGGTTTAATTCTTCTTGCATAGCAAGAATCCAATGTTCATCATCGATTGCTTCATTAATCTTACTTTAGGGTCAAGCTTGGATATGTTTTGGGATAAGGTCGATGCAAAACAGAAGCAGCCAAAAACCCTTAGCTCTAATAGATTGGGTTTCCTATGATGGAGTAATTCATATGGTGTGTTATAAACGTTTAGACAACTTAGACTGAAATAAGAGGGTCATAGTGACATTCAATATATGCCTATGCTTTCTTTCAATCACTGAATTCTGTTGGGGTATTTCCACACAAGAAATTTGGTGGATTATTCCCCTTTCTTGCTAGAAGTTGAGCATATTAAACTCATGACCATTGTCACTCCTTATGATCTTTACTACCTTATCATACTAGGTGTGTATTAGCTTAACAAAATCTTAGCCATCAATTTTGGGAAAATCTAATGGTTTAAACCTAGCCACTAATACAAACTATTGAATCTCTCTAGAATTGATTGTCAAGATGTAGATTAATCCTCACTCTTTAACAATTATCGCTCGTAAGAATCAAACCATTGATATTTTGTGTTTTTTATGACATTTAAACTCTTAATATACATTGATATAACAAATTTTAAGAAATTCAATTTTTAATTTGTTTGAAAAACTAAACGATGTAGAGAAAAAGAAGTAATAATTGGTTCCCGCGTAAAGAAAGGGTTTCTCTAATTGAGTCACCTTTCTATCGTTTTCTCCACCAAAACCCTAAACCACAATAATGCCCGGCGTCGCCACCGACACCGTCATCAATGGCGGCGCTCTGGTCCCATTCTCCGACGACACCAATCACTCTCTTCCCATTTACCCTCTCAACCATGGCCTCACCGCTCCAATTTCTCGCCTCGCTATTTCCTGGTCCCACGGTAACTCTCTTCGCGTCTCCGTTTTCGCCGAGGAACCTTCTGGAAGTTCTGGCGCCCAATCTTGCGGCGGAAAGGTCCTTGAAGTTAAGCTGGGCGGCGGAGATCCGGAGATCAGTGACGCGCACTTGCGGCGAATTGCGTACGGCTCTGTTCCGCCATTCGCGTTGCTTCAGAGTCGGCGGAGCGAGGTTTCTGCGTTGTCGAAGGCGCCAATGCCGTATCAGTTAGATTGGTAAGTTACCTCCTCAAGTTGTTTTGATTGTATGATTTCCGAATATCCAATTTCAACTGATTATAAGTCATGCTTTGGTATTTGATAAAGAAATTATTTCAAATTGTTGAGCTTATAAGCTAGTGGTTTAAGTCCTTTTACACCTATCTTAGCAAATAGTTTTGATTCGATTAGTTAGCGTAGCTTTTAGCTTCTAATGTACGAGTTTTCAGTTAGCTTATCAACTAATTGTGCTAATAGGGAGTCATAAGGTGTAGTTAGTTAGGGTGAATGGTTTAAGGAATGGAGTGATAAGGAGGTTGAGGGTTCTACCTATTACAAATACTAACATACTAATAGTTGGCTATAAAAAAAATGGAGCTCGAGTCCATGGGAAATTAAGAATCTTAAGTATTCCCAAATAGTGGTCAAAATCATCCATTATAATGAGTGACATGTCCCTAAAATTTACCTTGAAAATGACTATTTTGACTGACATTCGAGACTAATGGGGCTAGATCAGAGCACTTGTTTTAGAGACAAACTATTCATTTCATTTGTATGTTTTGAACACATTGTATGAAAAATGAAATTGATTGTACTCTCAGCACCGAATTTATGAAAGTAGTGTTATTGTTTTTGAGTATTTTGGAATTTGAAGCTCTTAGCTTGCCATTTGAAATTTTGAACGTTTCATTTAATTTAGTTTGTAATTTTAAATTAAGCATTTTTTGGGGGCTGGCAAATGACAATCGTGCACAGTTTTGTGTAAGTGTGCAAGATGACAATAGGATACTATTTTGTCTAATAATCAGGTGGGAGCATGTGCTTGAGTATAGCAAGGAGATAACTTCACTTCTCGGTGGGCCAAAGTTACCCGCCAGTGCAATAATTGAAGACCCGAACGAAATTGTTACGGTACTATTGTAGTTTCTAAATTGTTTTACTAAATTTGTGGAGTTTAGCTGATACCATTTTTATAGACCTAAAGTCCATGAAGTTAGTCACTTTTTGACACTTGTTGTAGAAAGGCGAGGAGCCAACATGTTTGAAAGCTGCATGGGAGTTAATGGAAATATTTTATGCGGACAAGCAATCTCAAGCATGGCTACCTGAAAGGCTTGTTGATTGGTTAGCTGTAATAATCTCCTTCTGTATACTTGATTGATTTTGTAATTCTATACTTATTTGTTTCCAAAACATTGATTACATATGCTTACTTTAAGTCAATACTTGTATTTATGGCAGGGTTATGACAGCCTCTTTACAAGTACACAGGAAACAATTCATGGCAAGCTTGTGAATTTTCAGAAAGAGCTTGTCAACATACAGGTCTCATCATATTTGCATGTGCCTCTCCTCTATTAATTCTTAGTGACATTTGTCGAAGCTTTATGTTGAGATGCTTCAGTTTTAAATGCACATTAATAAATCTATTTTGTATCTCTTCATGCTTTTTGCATTTGCTTTTTCGTATTCCTTACAACTTAGGAAGTTAATTCATCATTATTTCTTTGGGTACTAGCTGTTAATTTGGATATATTAGCTGATGTTTTGATTCAAATAAATATCCAATTGATATTAAGCTCATTATTATCTCCAGAAATGGAGAGATTCTCAATTATATAAGTTTCACTTATATATCTATTAACTTTATGGAGTTAAAAGGCTTCAATATGTTTTCAGTCCCGAAAAATATATACAATTTTGTAGTCCCCAAAAAATTGTTCTTACTTTTTAGTCTTTACTGTAGCTGATTGTTTTGGTTTTAGTCCTTATAGATGATGTGCCAACACTACAAAAAGGCCACGTCACCAATTCGTATGACGCATGTCATATGATGGTGTTAGCCACATCATCACTAAGGACTAAAACCAAAATTTTGGCATATATGTAGACAAAATAAATTATAGTGATTACAACCAAAATTCGATATATTTTCAGGGACAAAAAACATATTTAAGCCGAGTTAAAATAGTTTCCTTGAAAAAGGATGAGAGATAAACCTTTAGGGCTTTACACTTGATTTCAAGATATTTACTTGATGCAAATTAGGGTACTACAATTTTTTATGACACTGACCCCAAATATAAGATATCCTACTAAACAGAGAGTGTAAAGAAAGCAGAGAAACAGCCTCAAAAAATGCAAAAACTCTATCCAATTTATCTTCACATGAAACATTGTTTTCCTTTAATGCAATAATGATTAGAGAATAAAAGAGAGGTTTTATCTAAGGAGAAACTTGACACCCTTGAAAAATAGGAATTAGAGTTAAACCCCACTGCCCCACCCTGCCACAAAACCTTGGCTGCCTTATCCTCACCACAACCCTGGAAGCATATCACTTACAAAGCTGCTTCCAAATTTATAGAGTATACATAAATCTATTTCAACAACCTCTCTGCTTGTGGGGGTAAGATGGCATAATCCGTCCTCCCCAAACCCTTTAGACCCTCTTGCACTAGTCCACCCTTTATTTACATTTGATGGAGAGGGTAAGTTTCGGTGCAAAAGTAAGGTTATTGCCTGGAAGTCAACTGTTCAAATCTTTTTAAATCATGGTGATAGCCTCTTTGCTTGTGTGGGCCGCCAACTTATATTTCACTGAGTGTTACTAGAACAAATATAAAGTTTTATTTACTCCCTTAGCCCTTTTTTATAAGACACATTTAGAAGGTTTTGACATTCCTTTTTATAAGGTACTTCAGATTTCTATGCAACATTTAATTTTCTCTTATTTGCCCTTATTAAACACTTTAACTATCTATGCTTTATTGGTTGTTCATTAATGAGAAACAACAAATCTGTTAACTTTCAAGGGAAACATAGGAGGGTAAAATTATCTAGAAAGTTAACTACTCTTATTGATATGTGAATTCAGTTAAAAATACCATATAATAAGGACATGATGGAGTGTTTATTTTTTGTTTATTTTCTAGTTATTGTGTTTAATTTCTCTAAGGTTAGTAAAATTATGAATTTTGTTTGTGAAGGTGATTGAGGATGATCCTAGATATTGGGAAGCAATGTCGTCTGCACTTTCAGTTGGTTGGCTTGATATTGTGGTTAGTAAAGACTCTTGTTGTACTTATGAGATTCTCTTCAGCTTTTTATGTTTCTTGTAAAATAAAGGCTTCATGATGTTAAGTTTGCTTTCCATCGCAGGTCAAAATGCTGCGTTTGCATGGATCTTACCAACTAGATCAACTCAGCAATCGTGAGGTTGGTATGAAAATGTTATCACATGAAGATGAATTTGCCGAATATGGTTTTGGTAGTTTTTATGTTTAAATTTCTTTAAATCATTCCTGATATATTCTTTCTAGTATTTTAGCCTCTTGTACCGCTAATGTTATTTTTGTCACTTTAAACAGTACAAGTAATTTTCTTTTTATCCACTACATATTTGTCTCCATCAGTAAGAAATGATGAGTTTCACAATCTATAGTGTTGTGGCTTATGCACAAAAATTAAAACGAAATTTCTTATACAATCATAATACACGCAAACGGCCAAACGTTGGACTAGGTTTCCATACTTTTATCGTATTGGCATTGATAGCATCTTTCGAATTGTATACTTGTATCCTATTGGCCATTATATTTGAATATTTTCATTGTTGCCTGCATATTTGAAATCTGTTTCCTCTGCTTTAGTTCCCTTGCAAACCAAGACCTAACAAGGTAGAAACAATCTCATCCATCCACATTCTTTTAGGCAAACTAGATGATGATAACCTCTTTGGTTAGTTGCCTTTTTGGATGATCTATCTTGATTGGTATTTGGTTATGTGTTGTGAATTGAGGGCTCACATCACTAGAGTACTAGACTTAATGAGTTCGATAGTATTAACCTCAACTCCAAGAGTCTTGTTGTCCACACTGCAAGTGTTTCAGCATTCCTTGCTGTGTGATTTGGTTTTTAATGTGTCAAAATATCCTTTATTGTGGCTGGTCATGATGCTTATTTTTCTTTGAGTTTCTACTTCCTTCACAAGTTAGATATGATTAGGACTTTTCTGAACTGGAGTGTCTTCTGATGTGAAATGAACCTCGGGAGAACCACACTGCTAAAACTATCGGTTGTGGTTGTAGAGCCTAAGTCCGTACCCCACATTGGTATCCCATACTTCCAATGTGGGACTCAAGTCCCATTACTTGAAATTGGATCCTAGCATCCCACCATGCTTAGTTGCCTCGGCATCCAGACAGGCTGGCCGTGTTGTCATGTATTAGCCATTCGAGTAGTCTTGGGTGAATACTGCAATTCTTGATGTCACCATCTGTGCTGCTCATTTGCAACCAGGAGACATGGTGGAAGGCTTTGATACCAATTGATATGAACCTCGAGAGAACCACACCACAACCCCACACAGGAATCCCATACTTCTGATGTGAAATGTGAGTTCCATACCTTACAATTAGGTCCTAGCAGAATTTAACTTTTAAAAGAATTTAAAATGCTAAATATACTTTGTTCGAATGACTAAAATAAAAGTTTGTTTTTTTGGGGACAACTATCAAGTATTTTTTACTTGAACGGGAGAATAGGAGGTGGAATTGCTAAAATCATTGCTTGTGGTTCTCTGGATGTGCCCTTGTTACTTCCAGAAGAGCTATGTTTACTTAATTTCTGTGATTTTCAGCAATCTTAGTTGCGTGCTATTTGTCTGTAACAGTTTTATGTCCGAGCCTCATTAATTGTTGAATCTGAGGCTATCAATGCTGCTATTATATTAGATATCTGCAATTGTATTTTTCTCATTTTTTGTTCTCTTTTGGTTTAACAGTTAGAGAATGGACTCGTAGAGGCGGTTGCTGTTCTTATTTCCAAGATGCCCCGCTTGCGTCCTGAATCTCCTGCTGGAAATTTAGGTGAATGCTTTAAATCCAAGCCTGACTTTACCAAGGTATATCCAGGTTGCACAGTACTTTAAGATGTACAATTATATTTGCTTTTCTGCGTGTTTCTCCTAATGTTATATGATGTTGTGTATTTCCATTTTATAGGCTTGGGAAAGATGGAGATCACAAATTAGTAAACTGGATTGCAGTCCGTACTGGATTCAGTGTGATAATCACCAAACTCGTGAGGGATTGAGAAACATGCTACAAATTATGCTGGGTAAAACTGAGAATCTCAGCAAGGCTACATGTTACTGGCTTGAGTTGTATATTTCTCATTTTCTATACATCAGGCCATTTACAATGGTAACTTTGATCTACTTATGCAATTATTAGCCTTGGAATATTTATTTTTCTGATTTTGTTAATTGTGAGATTAGTTAATCATCTTTTTTGTATCTTAAGTGAACCTGTAAATGATTTTGCTCCCCCCTTCATAACAGGGAATGGAAAGCATGTATAATTTGGCTCAGAAATGCATCCAATTGAAGCCACCATCCAGTACCCATAGGTTGACTGGACTATTGATTGGAATTATTGGAGAGAATACTGAGGTGAGTAATTTGTATTAAACTTTTAGTGTCCATGCTCTGTTGATGTTGTTGTTATTATTATTATTATCAAGATTTGGGCCTGCTGCCAATACATTCATTATTCTTTTCCCATTTTAAAGTTGAATGAGTATTTTGAAATGTCTCAGGTTGTTTTAGCAGAATGTTCCAGAGAATTTGGCCCTTGGTGAGCTGCTCCCCTTCCATTGTTAATTTATTTTTGTTTTGTTCATTCAGTGATAATTGAAATCAAACATGCATTGTTTTCTCCTTTGCTTCGTTTGGTATATTAAAAATGGGACTTTTTATGTGATATGTATCTATATAATAGGATGGTTGCACATGCCATAGAATTGTTGACTGCCGGGAGTGAGCATGCAGAGATTCTTCTACATGATGAGCATTACAATTTGGGGGGAATCAGCATAGTTGAACTGCATCGGCTTGTATATGCTCAAGTTCTATCATCACATGCATTAACCTGGCAAGTGAGTGCAAATTAATTGAGATAAATGTCCTCTTAATGTGATCTCTAAGTGGTAAATTTTGTTAGAAAAGTTACATTCATATCTTGAAGCATATGAGTTCAGTGTTACACATGCATGACCTTGGTGGATAATTGTTTTCTTTGTGGGAGCCGAGCATTGCTTAGTTGTGAAAGGGGAAACCCTTGGGTGGAGAATCCCCTCTCTGATCTTATTCTGATTCAGCTCATCTATAAAATAATCCATTTTGATTTCTGTTTCCGTAAATCTCAGATTTTTCCTAACAAGAGAACTCAGGTCAAATGAAGTTTTCAATAAACAATGCTATTTATGAATTTAATCAACACTGCATGACAAATCACAATGGTATTTTGTGCAAGTGATCTAATTTGGTGCTCATGGTTTAATGTTCTCATATCTGCAGATAGCTCCTATATATTTGACAGCATGCATGAGACAAGGAATGGGCTTGTTAGAGAATTTATTGTACAGACAATCTGTTCAACATAATGACTTGTTGCTTAAGGTAGCCATTTCATTTTACTGTCTGTTACTGTTTCTGTTTTACAAGTCCCATGCTCATGACTTTTCTCGTATGTTTTTTATGTACTTGTGAGTAATGGACAAATCATTCTTTCTCACGCAGAACATTGAGATATGCCGTTTGTACGAGCTCGACAATATTAGTTCAAATATCATGAAGGTAAACTGCATGCTTGATTAGGCTAACTGTTCTTGCATATACTTTGGGAAGAAAGGGTGGGTGTTAAAAGATGTGCACTGTTCAATATACTTTACTAAGTTGAACATTTAGGTTGCTGGAGTATATCACTGGAAGCATGGTCGTAAAGGTGCAGGAGTATTTTGGCTTCAACAAGCCCAAGATGCAACTCGTCTCAATAGGATTGCCCAACAGTTATTTGATTCTGTTGGGAAGTCAATCTCTGATGAAAGCTTCAAGGTACTTTTCATAATATCCTACTAAACACCCTGCTGAATGTTTTCATATGAAGTAGTTCATTATTACTAAACATGAAATATTGTTCTCTGACAATATTTAGATTTCCTCATTTGATATTCATTTTTGTACAGCAATGGGAAGGTGTAATTGAATTATTGGGTTCTGAATCTAAACCTGCTGGTGGTCTTGAATTTTTGCACAAGTATGAATATCCTATTCTGTGCATTATCATTTTGTTTTCTGGGCTTCATCTAATTATTTATTGTTTTCTTAGTTCTTACATTTGATAAATATTAAATAATAGGTATAGGGATTTCAAAAAATCCCTCCAACAGGTATCTGGTGGAAAGTCAACTGATGCTGCTAGACAAGCTACAGTCTCCCTCATACTGGTATTAATTATACGCACATTTCTGTGTTTAATTTGGTTCCATTAAAATTGGTCCCTTTTCGTAAGAATTAGTTTTGTTAGGATTTTTTGTCGTGCTATATTCGACAATAGATGCTCTTTTTGGCAACACACTGTGACAGTTGTGACAATTATCAACAAGGCGTTGGTATAGTGGTGTAAGGCCTAACTAGTTACCCAAGATGACCAAAATGTCAAAGGTTAGATTCCTGGGAGCGACACTTGTTGGGAGGAACAGTCACACACCCCAGAGGTTTAGTTCATTATCCATAGGGTAAGGGAATACCCTTGGTAGTACCAAAAACTATGACAGTTGTGACAATTAGATTGTATTGAAATGTAGAAGCCCTTACCCCTTGGTATATATTGTATTGAAATGTATTGTTAGTATTGGTTTGTATGCTTACTAATTTAAAATGAGACACGTTTCTTTTTATTCTGCAGCTTATGAAAAATCCATCAACCCCTCAGCGCTTTTGGTTGCCCCTTCTGTATGATTCGGTAAGTATATTTTATAATGTTTAGCATAATCTTGTGCTAATATGTGAAATGGAACATCTTAGAATTTCTCTCATTACTGTTTCTTTTATTTTGCATTTAGTTCAGTGGATCCAATGAAAAGCATTTGGTATAGAACATTAACCAAGCCTTAATCCCACTAGGTGAGATTGGCTACATGGATCATATGACACCATAATGCTTTATCATAAATCATGTTCATTGATAAAGCATTAATCTCTAAATCTTTCCTCATCATTTCGCCTATGGTTTTCCTTGGTCTTTGTTTTCCTCTAGAAATTGGATTAACCTCCACTTGATTTAATCTCCTCTTAGGGTCAGCATGCTGGGGCTTTTGTTTTTGCAACTATCTTAGTATATTCTATACACGCATGTAGTTATCATGGCTATTTCTCTCACATTTGAATTTGAATTTTTGCATGTCCAATATAGTGAACTCTTTATGTTATATTCAAGTTAAATGATTGTTTTTCTTGGAGCAGTTGAAGCTTCTTAATTGGAAGGATTGTCCTCTTCTAAATGTCTCTGAGACCAATCTTCTGTTAAACAAACTTCAAGAGTTATCTTTGGCGAGGTTGCGCCCACACTTCATTGAGCCGACCTTACCCGCCGAAGCAATAAGCTCTATTAGGCTTGCTCTAGCTACAAATCTTGGCCGTGCCATACTTGAAGAATAAGGTTGAGTAAACATATTTAATTAGCAATTAACAATTAACAATATCTTTAGAATGCATGTGGAAGAAAGGGGTTTGTATATTGCTGGGTTCCAATGGTACCTGTTGTAAATTAATATGCACATTTGACAGTACTCTCACTTCACTATGTTTCTATTCTATTTGAACAATTACACTCAGTGTACCAGCTATAACTTAAAACCCACTTCACTGTTTTCTTTCCAACAAGCAAGATATTTCTATATTTCTCGCCGGTGTGGTTTGGATAGCAAGCAAATGGTTTATTTTCTCGGATATGAACTTGTGACCTAACAAATCACAATATGATATTTTTATGTATGTATCATGATTTTATTTATTTATATATAGTCCGAAATGAAGGATAACGAAGGAAGGAGTGAGCAGAAGAGATACAATTGCAGGAGAGATTCCAAATGCAGGTCAGTGAGAGTTTATTAAAACTGAATTGCGTTACTGAAGGAGTCCAAGCAACCCATACATGCACGGTTTTATGATTTATGGGGTGCATATCAATAAGTGGTTACTTATGAACCCTTGTTCTCACTAAGTGATTACTTATGACAAAGGGGAGTGTCATAGACTCTTATTCTCATAGAGTTGGTACTTATGATATAAAATGAGATATTGTTCAGAACAAATGCTCTTTGTCCTATGATATGACCCTGGGTGCCGTAGAGTCATAGACCCTTGTTTTCATAGACTTGAGGGTCACATTGGGTGGTTAGTTATGAGACTTGAGGGTGTGAAGAAATCTTGTTCTCATTGAGTCATTACTTATAAGACCCAACTGCAAGATACCATTGATTTCCCCAGTGGTTATTATGAGAGCTAAATGAATGATAAAAAAATCCGACCAGTGGGTATATGGAAATACCTGCAACAGGTACCAACAATAATAGCTTATAAGTGGGAACAAGTTTTATGATATCTATCCCGTGGGTAACCCCAATTTTATAAATTTAGCTTTTAATTAAATTTATATATATATTAGTTTTTTATTATTATTTTAAGATTACATATCACATACTTTATTATTATTTCATATTAAATTACACCTATCTGACTGATATCATATAAATATCATATTATTCATGTAATAATTATTTTTACATATTGGTTATTAAAATTAAAAACATGTTGGGTACTTGCAAAATACCCGCTACCCGTACGATAACTATAAATATTGCGGATTTAGGAACTAGGGAAATCGCTTCTCATGCCCATTGTCATCCTTAATGATGCTAAATACCCGTTATTGAATGGTTACCATAGACCTAATTGAAAAAGAGATGAAACTTTAGTCAAATATATTTTTGTGTTACATGTCAACATCTCTATCAATACTCGAGGGTGGTAGAGGATCTGAACTTTAAACAAAATCCATTTTGTTGAAACCTAGTGTACATGTTGGCAACTTATGTATGAGAAAGACATAAATATTAAGTCCGAGAGACCTCCACTCACAATGATAGATATAGGGACTTATCACATTGTTTACTTTCTTTATGGAACTAAAATTGGAACTGAAAAAAAGGTTTAGATTCATAGAAATGTTAACATAAGAGTGTGGTCATATACCACACATGACACATCCAACATTTGAAATTTCATCTGTTGTTGTTGTCATTTTTTACCAAAATAATTTTCTCCTAATTTGTTGTTTGTTTGTTATCAAATGTTTGTGGTCCAATGTCTCTTTGTCTATTAGTGATGTGAATGTGAGACAATGATTCATTACAAAATACACTGTAAAGTATGTTTACTTTCCAATCTTGTTTTTTTTGTTTCCCACATATATCTTCGCACTGGAGCAATCCTGTTCAAGCTGGGAACATCCATAGGTACGTGAGACTAACTTTTCCAGCGGACATTTTTTCCATTCACAAGACTTGAACCCGAGACCTTTCCAATCTTGTTTGTATTAATGTTATAAGATTTCAGTTGGACATTAAATAGAATCATCTTTATATTAGGAGTTAATTGGTTAAATTGTTCAGTCAAGCAAAATATCACTATATAATTAATAATTATATTAGAGTAAATTTTTTCACTTTTGATTAGAATAGATGAAAATAATAACAAATAATCAAAGATAGTGCTATTAGCATTCCAAAATCTCTATTAACTCCTCTCATTAACCCATAAAAAAATTAATTTTATAAAATTATGATCAATCTATGAGAAATATAAATAGACATTTGTAAGTGTCAATAAGAACACCCAATAGTCAATTATTATATAAGAAAACATGATTGTTAACTTTTATGGGCCATAAACACTCAGAATTAAGAAGTGCACTTGCATTAATCAAATAACATTTCATCCTCTTCAAGATTCTAGTAATGTGTTGTTATATTGATTTCTTGAGCATTTAAGACAATATAATATCACAATATTTGAATGATACAGGATTTTAATATATGATAGAAATTGTAATATTTTAATGTCGATCCACCCATACATAACATAAAATAATGTTATCTTGTATCTTTGTTAGGAGGGTGAGGTTTTCGGAGTTTATATCTTCTATAGTACCATAGAGTCAAGTGGTGAAATATGAAGAAAAATAAGAATTTTGTAGTTTTTTATTCAGAAATAATTTAAAATTAAGACAATTAAAAACTTATTTGTGTTACTTTTAATCATTTCTACAGTTTTGTGCCAAAATAAGTTAACTTGGGACATTTTTCCACAGTTAGTCCTAAACATTTGCAAATAAAATTCATGGTTAGAACCAATAATACACAACATACAAATCATAAACAACATAACAGAAAATCAATCAGAGGAAGTGGTGTCATAGTTCCTTAAACAGAAAAACCACAAAGGCCCTAGAACAGTGTTTAAAAGAAAGAAAAGAAAAAAATAATAAAAAAATAATGAATATTTAATTTTTTAATTAATATGAGATGTTTTCATTAATCCAAGACATCGTTTAAGATAAAGTTTAGAAAAACAGATTCTTGTTCATCCATAATGTAACTTGTTTATATAATATAAATCAGATAAGAGAATGAACTTCACTTAAAGAGTAAGATTGTTTAACTTATTTATTATAAATTACGAGTTTAAATATTGAAAATGGTCTATTCGCTATTTCGTTGTAATGATAAAACTGCATACATGGTGTTCCGAAGATATTAGAAAAATAAAGATATAAATACAAACACTCAATGATTCCATGGAAAACTAGTTACAAACCTCTGAAAATGCAAACTCATCATATTCTATGCTCTGAAACCATGGTATTGGTGCCTGACACATCCATACATCCTCGGATTCAACGAACACAAACTCTTCTCCAAAACAATCATTGGTTGTTCCTAACCTTGGCAACTCTATGATCTCACTAAGTTCTTCATCAGACCCAGCAGAAGAAACCAACAAAGACAATGTTGATGATGTTTTTACCGAAGAAACTAGTGATGATGATGATGGTGGTGATGATAATGATGAGAAATTATCGAACTTTTCCATTTGGGCAGCCTTTGCTGCAGCGGCCTGAACATCGCGACGGGCCAATGACACTGGCCGAGGAAGTGAGCTTGCGAGCTCGGGGAAGTTAAGAATGGTGGTGTCTCCTTTTATACTAAGAGCTGCCACGTCATGAGCTCTTGCTGCCATTTCGGGCGTTGGAAATGTACCGAGCCAAATGCGCGATTTTTTACGCGGCTCGCGGATTTCAGACACCCATTTCCCCCAATTTCGCATCCGAACCCCTCTATACGTCGGATGCTTATTTGAATCTCGATTTCGCTTCGCCTTCTTTAATCCTTCCTCATCTTTCTTTAACGATATCAACGATGTCGAATTAGAATTAGATGAAAATGAAATTGAATTTGAGCTACTATCAAGTATAGTACTCATTATCAACAATTAAGTTCTATAGGCGTCTCTAGAAATAATTTTTTATTTTTTATGTCGGACTAATAAAAGAAATGATATGTTTGAGATTATGAAGCTAGGACAAGTAACAAAAAGATTGAGACATAAAACAAGGTTTGGTTATGTGTGTAATATAGAAACTTGAGAAGGATTATTTGGAAATGAATGTAAGTAAGAAATAGATGAATTATGACTTTTTGTTTAGATGAGTGAGTTCAAAATGAGTGATAGAACACTTATAAAAGGTTGATGTTATGATTGAGGACCCACAAGGGAAATGGGTTGCATTATGATTTCCTTCCATTCAAGTGAGAATGATTGAATACGAAAATATTTTGTTATTATTTGTGTCTCAAACCAATCAAAACGTGTTATTTAATTTTATTGGATAGAGACATGGAGACATAGTCCTTTTGGGACAAAGGATCCTTGTTCAGTGAGAACTGTTAGAGCAATAAATTTGGGTCACAAGTAGATAATTATAATTAAAAGTTAGTTAATGATTATATGATCACTTAAAAAAATCATATGCATTTATCTTTAAATCTTGATCATCATTCAAACAAGATCCAATATTTCATATTAATTGTTTTCGTTTAACACCATTACAATTATTCTAACTTAATTATGTGTATGTATTGATAGGATGTTTGTTTGAGAATGAGTGAGAATAAATTAGTAGTTGGTTCACAATCACCTCATATTCACACCTAAGTTTAAAACTAGAATTTATTCCTTTTTTGTGAAAAAAAGCAAGGCATTTTTAGAGTAAATAAATAAATATAATTAGAAATGTTATTGAAATAAGAGATACAAAAATGAGAAATAGATTCCCCTTAAGACGACTCTCCAGTACTTGGGAATATGAGAGGGTGAGATGAGTTACTTTTTAAAAAATATTTAATTTAGAAAAAAACAAAAATTTGGACTATTGAAATATTATATCTACCATGTGTTATAATATCAGGTATGCACTGCCCTCTCCGGTACCGCAGAGGTGCCGAACTCCAAAAATGAGGGCCTAATGGCATTGTTAGTGAGATCATGCCACGTCACCGTTAACATTTATAAATCTACCCACTAATCTTGATGGCAAGCTGTATATGAAAGGAGAAATATATATACATCAAAGTTAAGTTACACTATCAATATTATGAGAAATATATATTTACACGAAAGTTAAGTTATAATATTCAGTACTAATATATTTACGCTAGAATTAAGTTACACTGTTTACGTTAAATATTAATGTGTGGAGCATGGACCCCTCTTGTGTTTTCATTTCAGACACGTGACCATTACCCAACTTTCATGGATGAACATGGGCTAGAGGTTTTTTTGTTTTTGTTTAATCAATATTCATATAGAATTGCTTGATAGATTTGAAATTCTTGAAGTTGTTAACAATTTTGAGTTCATGAACATGGGCTAGAGGCTATCTCTTTTTCAATGATGATAATGAAGGAGAGAAAAGTTTTAGGTAGATTTATAATGAAGGATACTTCATTTGTTGTTACTTGGATCTTTTATGCTAACTCAATCCATCATTAATATGCTATCATCAAATATAATTTCATTTGTAAAGTGTTTTATGGTATGAAGATGGTAAGACTAGTCGAGCAAGCTTCACGTATAAGATTTTTTTGGATATCATTTGAGTTGTATTAGGGAGTGTTTGAGTGAGTACTTGAAAAGATGTTCTGACACTCAAGTCAATATTTGATAGAGATATGAGAATGAAGAGTATAATGCAATAGTAATAGAGAGTGTTAAGTTATCTCCGTTATGAGATGTTCCCTATTTATAGTAGAGAGTGATACATAATATTTTTTAGTATATGTTGTTGGCATACAGAATATCTTGCCATGGCGTGCCTGTCCTACACAAGCATAAGTTGCTTTATCCATGTTGAGTGGCTCTAGTAGTTCCGTATAATGTGGATAGTTGACTTATAGTCTTCGTAGCCTAATTTAAGGTTTGACTTTATCGTCTGACGAAAAGGGATACAAGGTGTAGGTGGCATGCAACTTGTGGTAGATGTCTGTGTTGTTTAGGTGGCATGACAATCCTATGCAAGCGACGTGATACACATATGGTAGAGGTTGTGGACTTGTTGTCCCCTATACGGTTGTTTGGATATGTCCGATCAACTATATCCTTTATTTGAATTATTTGGTTAACTGACCTATATCTCAAGGTGTTAGAAATTTGTTCACCCAAGCTCGATATCTAGTCGAGACTGTCAACTTAACCCGACTATTACACGACTTTGGATCAGGATGGAACATTGAGGACTACTATTCTCAAAAACTCAGGTATAGATGTATGATAAATTGATCAACTAAAGTTCAAGCTATATATTAGCTTTTGGGAGTTATGTAACAAAATAAGACATGTGATGTGATGCGACTTATTTAAAAACCATATAATACCCTTAGCTTTATCAAATATTCATTATTATTTATAAGGGTAAAATTGTCTTTTTAAAAAAATATATTTTCTCTCCCTTCTAATTCTTTCATATCTCTTTCCTAACAAACAACTCTTACAATCAACTTATTTTCTCATTTCTTTCTTTCTACTCATACTCTTTCTTTTTATCTTCTCTCATCCTATTTTCTTCTCTAAACCAAACAAAACTATGTTTTGGTTCAAGATGTAATGTTTCATTTAAGCTCCCTAATGGTTCAAGGTTTATGTGTCGCGAACTTGTCTAAAAAGTGGTGTTATGGTCGATGGTTTGAATGAGACATTATACACTTAAGGGAAGTACGGATGGGTAAGTGTGAGGTACTGACTGTGACATACTGAACCGATAAGTGCGTGATATCTACATTAAGGTCTAATATTAGATATGAATATATAAGTGAAAAAATTTATAATTAGAAAGGATCTATATGTGATATAAGTGTGTAATATTCACTTGTCTCTCCATTAATGGAGATGAGTCTCACTCATCACACGCCCATTAGGGTCCCAAATTGGAACATGTTACGACAGTGTAACACGTACGGTGCAACATAGGTGTGGTCAAATTCTGCTATTTCTTGACACGTGAACATTTATCATTAACTATTTAGCTCTAATAAATGGCTTAACCCCACACAACAATTTCACATAGCTTTCTCAATTTTTTCAATAGGCCCCTTTTCGCTATGATTAAGATTTTACACTTTACAAATCCTTTTATTATAGAGTACCCATTATTATATTATGATTTTATTAGGTACTAGAAAAGAGAGTACATAAAAAATAAAAATAGGAAAATAATATGATATAACACTTTTGCCTTTTAAATATAACGTGATAACCCTTAAGTGTAAAAGGAGATGAAGAACTTGCTTCTCCCGTATTCGAGAAGAGTCTTTTCCTTAATGACTAATAACACATGAATAATACGATGAATGATGTATTGATAATGTAAAATATTCTTACAATGTAAGTATATATATTATTATTTTCTCTATTTTTTAATATTTCTTTTTTGTTACTTTCTTAACTAATTCCCTCAAGAAATTTGGTTAGTATTTATATTAATAACGAGTGAAATAAATTATTTGTGATGATGGTTGTTGTGTGTTTATACATCAGAGAAGTTGAAATTGTACCAAAGGAATGAGGTGTTGTCCATTTATGGATACATATTTGGACCCATAAAATTAATTTTTGAGTAATGAGTACATGTCTTAACTTTTAATAGACTTATGAATTAATATTCCATATACTATTTTTATTAAGAAAACGATTAAACAATATTAATGCTGAGACATATGGGCCATATTATCTCAAGGCCCAACATGGCTACTCCCATTTAATATATGAGTTGGTGATTGAAATTAATTTGGTATTATGAAAAGTAAGAAAATAATGACCCGAAATAAATTAGTTTCTTATATATAAGGTGTAATGATATTTTACTAGTACAAAAAATGTAAGAAAATGAATCATTAATTTTGTAGTGTTTTTATTGAGCTTTGAGTTTAGTACTTGTTAATTAACCAAGAGAATATGTGAAGGGTTAATTTGGTCTATGACATTATTGATCAAATTTGTATTACAAAATGTTAAATATGACTTTTTATATGGACATTTAATTTCTTTGATGTGATTTATCTAACACACTCATTAATTTCTTAGGATTTGTTTGCGAGTTAGTTTTTAGAGGATAATAGATAGAAAAGAAAGGTTTGAGAGCCATAAAATACACTTGTAAGATGATTTTCTAACATTCTTTTTCTCACTCTGAAAATCAACTCTTAAATAAACTCTTAAAGATAAATTAAATAACATTGTCAATTTTAGATCCAAATGGATCAATAATGTTAATTTCAAACATCACAGCAACAACTAAGCTTTAATTTCATCGACATAATCGAATAATGTCATAACATTCTCTTATGAATAATGTTCATTAAAAAAATATTGATTTTTAAGTCTCTTCTAATTGTTTTACCTATGATTTTTCTTATTATCTATTGTTCTAGAAATTACTTCATAGACTAATAGATAATTTTATAATAAGAGATAATTAGTAGAATATATTAATCATCATTAACAAAAAATAAATCATAGGTATAAAAAACAGAAAAAGTTATGCAAATTGATAATATTAATTTACTATATTAGTTATTGTGTTTAGCTGCACTTTGTATGACAATGTTATTTAATGGGTTAGTGTGCTACTCTAATTTAATTAATTAATTATTGGTTCTAATGGGGAATGAGTTATCACTATAATAAGTAGTTTTATTTAATATTGGAGAGTACATTACTACATTACAATGTAAAAAAAAAAAATTCATAATTTTAAATTTTATTAAAAAATAATTTAAAATTAGGATTATTAAATATTCTTTTGTGTCACATGCATTGCCTCATATGGGTGAACATTTGTTGTCTCATAAAAGTGTACCACTCATTGTGCCATCATTTATAATTAGTTAGAAAAATAATTAATTATTAAAATTTTAATTTAAATATATTTTTTCAACCAATCATAGGCAATGACACATATTGTGGCACACTTTGTGGGATAATAGATGTCCTCCCGCCCAGATTTAACACATGTACACTTCTACCACATTAATTACATATCTAGTCACTGGGTCCTCTCATTACCAAATTAAAGATACAAATAGTTAATATATCATGGAAAATAATATGGTTTCTCAATGTTTTTCATGTTCTATTCACTTGGAATTCAAATGATATCTTAAGAGTCATGCATCATTTTTTATGCTGGTTTAATTTACTTGTCTATACTAGAAAATAATATTAATTAATTCAGATAGTGAAGTATCAATAATTTGTAGGTTCATGTACACATCATATGATTGATTGGTGCCGTGTCTCATAAGTTAGGTTCAAAAACTCATGACATTGAAGTATGAACAGTAAATAATATGTTAGATATACAATTTCATTTCAAATTCTCTTCAAATGATTATAGTTGTTGTATATGTCTCACAAAATTATGGAAAGTAATAATAGACATGTTGTTAAATAGTAAATAGGAAAATAGTTACATAATTCTTCATTTATAGTGTTACATGTACTATGTTCTTTATAAGGAAGTGTTGATAAAGTTAATGATAAAAAGTGATGAATTATATGCCGAAATCAATTATATATCCATATCACATATTCGGTCAAAGCCATGTTATGATTGAGCTAAACCGCCAAACTTCAGTTGAGGATCGGGCATAAACAAGCCTACTCCAAACGACTTGTGATTAAGGTCGAAAAATTGACCAATCTAGAGAAAGGACAAAGTTAATTGGACAAAGGTCAAATGACAGTATATAGGACCACAACCTTTTTCGACTTGTTTGTCACACCGCTTGTATAGGACTAACACTGCCTGAACATCACAAATCCCTGCCACAACCACACATGCCACCTACATCATGTATCACCTTCTGCCAAGTGATAAAGACAAATCTAGAATACGCTACGAGTCATTCTCTTCGATAAACAGGGGACACCCCCTCATAAGGAAGTTAACACCTAATACTCTATATTACTTTTGCACCCTATTCTCTACACACTTATCTATCTTGTTTACTACTTAAGTGTCAGAGTATCTTTTCAAGTACCCACCAAGACGCTTCGAGACACAACTCGGGCAATACTCCAAGGATCTCTTGCTTGGATATCACCCATCCAGCCCAACTACTTCCATATTAAAGAACAACAACGGTCTAACATATCTAATTGGATTTTGTAGCAAATGAATAATTCTCACGAGTTTTTCATTTTTAAGGATATTAAATGGTTCATGCTAAGAGTGAAAATGTTGATGGCTTCAATTAAAGCACTGAAATAAATAATACAACTCCAAAAACACATGTCAATGTGTTGCTAGTTTTACCTCAATGCCCTTTTCGTCATGTAATTATTATTTTTCATAGTAACTATGTTGAAGACACTTATGAGTAAACTCTTGTGTAAAGTAAATAAGCAAGAATATATTCACTCATAAATAATTAGACTTTAATTTTGATATAAATTTATACACAATCAATCATAAGTCTAGTAATCAACGGACGTTGGTTCAAGTAATACATGTTTGATTCCCCTCTCGGGTTCGAGTCTTGTAGATGAGAAAAATTCTCACTGGGAGAGTTAGCCCCACATACCTGTGGATGTTCCCGGCTCGAATAAAATTGCCTCAAGTGAGAGGATATATGTGGAAAACAAAAAAATCATATGTCTAGTAATTATTTTTTGTTGAAAACACCTTTAGATTTTAATGCATTTTTAGAGTATATTCCTTAATTTAAGGGGCAACTAGGTTTACCTGAATATGAGAACGATCTGTTGAAGATCTCAACTTTTTGAGGCAAACTTATGAAATGTAGGAAGCAAGTAGAGCTAGCTAAAGAGGGTTGTTGTGATGGATCATTTAGTTTTCAATTTTACTCAACACATAGGCACAAAAAGTAAAATATGAGTGTAATATCTATTAGAAATCGAATCTTAACATTTTCATTTATTAGAAATCTAATCTTAACATTTTCATTTATTAGAAATCAATTCTTTAACCTTTACTTGCAAAAACTATGCTGAGTGGAAATTTTAATTCAAGATGTTTGTCAAAGAAAAAAAGGCTTGTGGGGTCACACCAATATATGAGATATTTAACCATATTTAACCATATTTTGCCAATAAACCAATTCATAGAAATTTATGTTATACAAAATGTGTAGTCATTTTTATATTAATTTTTTTGGTACTACTAAGGATATTTCTTACCTTTTTGGATAAAAAACTAATCTTATTTAGGATTTGTGGTCCTCTCAACAAGTGTCGATCCCAAGAATTGAACCATTGACCTTGAGAATCCAGTAGGGCCTTATACCACTAGATGAACGTCGATTTGCTAAAGAAGTTGTTGAATTAGACTGAAATTTAGTCTAATTGTAATCCATTAAATGTTGGGATTGCTGAACTCATCATCTCTAAAAGTGGAAGTTTTCCCATGTCTAAGAGATTTTGGTTCATTATGAGAATTTGACAAAGTTTTACAATAAGATTTGGCAAAGTTTTATGATAATTGTAATTGTATAACACAACCCTCTTTTTCCAAAGTAAAGATCTGCAACAAAGTACAATATAGGCATAGTTAAAATGCAAGATTAATATAGGTTTAGTGTGCACATGTGTATGGTAGAAACTATAGTAAAATAATAATATAATCTCATTTTAGATACTTTTAACATGTGGAAAGGACCAATAGTGTTAAGAAGAGAAGATCAAATTGAGTATAAGTGAGAAATAAGATAATAACAATAACAACCAAGTCTTTATATATTAAATTCGGTCAGTTGCATATATCGAAATATTGATCTATGCCGTAATAGTTGTCTATAGCAATATGTTGGTCTAGTGTATAAGGTTCTATTGGATCTCCAGATATCAAAAAGTCAAAAGTTGAATTTTTGAAATCAACACCTGTTAGGAGGACAATCATATATATCAAAATAAATTAATTTCTTACCCATAAAGTAATATACAAACAAGTAATTTTCAGGATCTCATATATTGACAAAATCTGTTGGCAGGGTGCCAAATTTTATATCTTGCTTAGGTTTGCAACACTTTTGTTGCTGCTTGTAATGGGAAACATATAAAAAATAGTCTGAAAAATAAGGTTACAAATAATCATATTTTTTTTTTTTTGCAGAAAATAAAAAAAAACATTGAATTTAAACAAAATAGGAGGAAAATTATATAATAGAGGAAATTCTACTTTTGAAGAGGTTAGTATAGACAATGCAAATAATAAGTCTATCCAAGTTGAATGAAAGAAAACTAGCACTTATATAACTAGTAAGAGCTAGAAACCATATCACCCGATGCAGCCACAATATTGTAGTTACAGTGACCTGTGCAACCCCATCATTTATCAATTGCGATATGACATCAAATCACAATGATGTTTCGAGTAAATGTGGTTACGAGATTTAAAATTAAAAGGGAATGAATTGTTGAAACTGTAACCAATCATTAAAAAACAGTTATTTCACAGTTGTTGCTGAGAAGACTCTGTTGTACCAAACAGAATGAAGTATCATATGGAATAGATCATACTTGACAGGGTTGTGGTGCCAAAGGAAATGCTGCCGGACTCTTTTTACCCTCGTACGCAATTGCAGATACCTCTTTTCCGGGATAGAAAGGAGTATACTTTTCAAGTTTGGAATATCCTTCTCCAAAACAATGACGGAGAAGGATTCCCAATTTAAAACCTCGAGAAAAGGTGGCACAAAGTTGTCGGATATTATCACTGGAATACATTGGTAGAATATGGCCTCCACAACTCGCGGACTGTTTACTTCGTAGCCTTTCGCGCAGATGCAGTACCTGCTGTTCTTCATGTAATGGATGTAGTTCCTGTCGCCCTTAGTATTCGGAAGTTCCCCGAAGATTTTCATGTCAGGGTCTTTATTTTTCCAATGCTGCAAAAGAATTGGCCTAACATAACCATGCATCCTCCCTGCAAAAAAGGCCAGATATTTCCTCTTGGAAGCTGAACTTCCACCGAGTCCTTTCGTGGGATTTAGATCATCGCGGACAAACGTTTCAGGAAGGGATACATCTTTCCCAAAGACAAATCCATCCTTTACGTCAGCATTGCATAGGGCTCTTATGCACTTACCCATGTGCATCTGTGTTTCTACGGGTGCCTGCATAAGTATCTTGTATCAAAAGCTAAGAAAAAGGGCGGCCTAGTATACGAGACTCCCACTTAGTGGAGTCTAGAGAGGGTAGATGTACGAAGCCTTACTCCCGCAAGCAGCGGAGAGACTGTTTCCAGGATTTGAACCCATGACCTCGTGGTCACTAAGCAGCAACCTTATCGTTGCGTCAAGCTCATGGATGAAATAAATATGAAAGAAAGCATATGAAGTAGTAAACGCATACCCAGTCATGGCAAGCAACGAGAAAATGATCAGCACCGCGAGTTCTGTTCCAGAAAGGATGTTTTGCAGCTATCATGTTTACATAATCATGCAGAAACTGAATCAATTTATCATGACTATGTGAACCCTCTACATACAATGCGTCCACGAGATTCCGAGAACTGTAAGGTAAGTAAAACAGGTTGGCCTTCTTCGGGTCGTGAGTAACAAATCTGGTATTAGCTTCCATCAGCTTCATGAACCATCCCTCGGAAGAATAAATTCCCGTGAAAAATGGCGAATGCAATATGGGTTTATCTCCTTCTTTGTATATATACACTTTGAGAGTCTCTTCCATTAATTCATAGCTCCTGAGAATTAGACGGTCACATCGAAGTTAGAAGGTGATATGTAAATTCAGCAGCATCAATGCCAATCTCGTAGTTTTGTATATCTTGCATCGCAAGTAATTTTGACTAGTTTCTTTCATTTTAGAGAAAACTTAGTGCAACTCCTGTTGTTCAAAACACGATTTGCATATGGACAAATCTTCTAATCGATTTTTTGTCCGTGTACTGAACAGCAAGGAAATTCTTCAGCATCAAGGAATGAAGAAATTTTGGTCAATTATATACTAATCTCAACATTTTCATTTATTTTATCAAAATCATCAATAGAAGTTCTCTATAATAATCTCACACCGTAATAATTTCCATTCACATTTTCATTCCGAAAATATTCATACTGTTGTGTAACTTCAGCAATAGATGTTCTACTTCTAGAAGGTACTTCTGAAACTTGTTTATGAGAAAAAAAACTTAAAAGTCAAATAATACCTCTTGAACATGGAAACATTTTGATAAATGGGAGCGTAAAGATTCGGATCCTTCTTTACAATTGGTGCGTTTTCAATCTCGGATCTGGCCTGTAGTAGCTCTTGATCAACAGCCGAAGACCACCTTGGCCCCTATTAAACAAATTCGCAGCATAAGAGAAAAGGAAAATAAACTAAGTCAATATTTTAAAGCTGAAATTTTACACTTAAGCGGCATACCTCGGAACGATATGTTGCATGGCTCTGAAGCAATAACTCGTTCATCTCTGGTACTGTTGTCACTTTTTTCTTCTTACGCTTCCTATTCTTGTACGGTGTACTGCCATCATTTTGTGGAGGCCTGAAACTATCTTCCTTCATGGAATTAGTTTTGTTGTGTTGATGAGACAACACTGAATTCGTAATATTCGAGCTCGCTTTTGTTATAGTACTCAAAGGTGGAGTTAAATATGTTGGCGCCTTTTCAGCCGTAGGGGAGGGCGAATTAGCATATGGACTTCTGGATCCATCTTCAGCTCTAGATGTAAAGTTTTCTCCTCCTGCCTGCTGTGTTGCAGATATATTACCTAATTCCTTAATACTCTCGACTACCGAACTTTTGTCGCATTCAAATCGGAGGGATTCGTTTTGTTGGCTTCCTGGTTTCGAGACAAAACTAGCTCTTGGTAAAGTGTCAATTCCACAGGACCTCTTAGTTTTATTAGCTACCTCAAGTGCATGTTCAACAGCAGAGTTTGGTTGACTCAAAATTTTAACATTGTTAAAATTTTCGGCTATAGCCTGGAATGCACTACTTCCTGATGTAGGAACCTTCCAAGTAGAGAGTAGGGAGAATAGAGCATTCCTATATGGAAGCTCAAGATACTGACATGCTAAAAATACGGCGAAAGTAATACCGATAAGCCATAACAAGGTCTTCATTTCAAGATGAAATAAGGACCAATGTTTTTGACCCATGTTGCTAAAATTCTTGAACTAAAGTAAGTTGTTGACTAGAAATGACCATAGAACCGCTGCAGATTACGCCGAAAAATCACAGATCCTGCAAGAAAGAAAGAAGTGTTTTAATATCAGGTAAAGAAATTTATGCAAAACTTTGATCTTCAATCCTGAAAAAATGCACACAATCAAGTAGTAAAATTGATATAGCAAATTCAAATATATTCAATTAAGTAGTGGAATAAATCAAGTTGCTAACTTTCCACACATGAATTAGATTCTACAAAACATCTTTATGAATCTTAAACTTAGAAAAGAATCTAATATAATCATGCTTATTGAATTTGTAGGTAGATAACAGAACAAGAAGCACATAGTAAGAAGAAGAAAAACCCACCAAAATGTGATCTTAATACTGAACAAACACGAACCTAACAAAGAAACAGGTTTACTGAGACATGCATGCACCAAAAGAAAGGTTCAACTATCATGCAAAATTCAACAACATATATTTTATATCAGAAACATCAACTTCTTAGTATTATAATCAAAAGGGCATGAAAATCTTTATGAACAAATTAAATAACCGGAAAGAAAAACAGAATGTACATAAAGAAAATGAATAAACTGTACCAAGAAAGAAAGAACATTGAGAAGAAAAGATTGGTTGAAAATATGATCTTGTTGTTTATGTTGCATGCACTATCAGATGATGAACAAATAACAGTTGCTGAGTTCAGACACAGACATAACTCATTATGTTGCACCATGCGCTGTAACCACACTATCGGGGCATGTGGTTGCATTTCAAACCAATGTCATTTGCAGGAATCAAATCATTGATATTTTTTTCTATTTAGATCTATGAGCCTTATACTAATGAGAATAAAATATCTTATGATATAAACGAGACGAGTCAGATAATCAAAATCATGACATATGTTATGTTTGATCATTTTCTACAAAAAAGTATTTCTCAACTAAACAAAATAATACACATGAGATATTTTTATTGTCAAAAATATAAGTTATCTATTGATATAAAAATATACTTTATTCTCTATAGTAATATACATATGTCTTGTTGATTTTAAAATAAATGATATATGATATAAAAAGACAAACAATAAAATTAATTAATAAATTAGTATTATATATATCATTAGATATACATGAGTTTAATAGATATAGTTATAAGTTGACAAACCCTTATTATATTAATATAATAATATGTATCAATAATAGTCAATATTTTTTTGGAAATTTTTTTATTTTCATTTATGAATTTGGCTATTAATCCATTTTGATTGTGTAGTTTCCAATTTGAAGTATTGACTTGACCAACTCAATCCTTTGTTATGTTTCTCTATGGAAATTTAATATGATTCCATAAATATATAATACTGTCAATTCAATTGACATATAAAATAGAATAAAATATCTTAGAATAAAAGATAATTTATCTTCTTAAATTTATTTATTGTTTGACATGCGTCTTATTTTATTTCATTTGAGATGTTTTCATTTTAAAATATATTATAAAAATAAATATAAGACACATATTAAATACTTAATAAATTTAAAGATACAAGTTATCTCCTCCTATTCGAAAATACCTTATTCTCTAACGAAAATTGAGAAAACAATTTAGAGAATTTTCCTAATTCTATCTTTGTTTGTTTAGTAATAATTAGAACACCATCAATTTTGTCCAACTCAAAAATACAAATATAATTTTTCATAAAAAAATGTTTTTTAAACAAAAATAAGGACATATGAATACAATTAACTCAGAATTTTAAATTGTTTGTTTAGTAAAAATGTTTTTTTAGAGAATTTTAATGAACCCTTAATCAATTTTTAACTCAGAATTATATATTTTTTATTTTCATATTGCACATATGAATACATAGGAATAAGATAAACTCCTATTACACTAATATAAAAAATCTATTATTTCTTAAGAATTTGTGTTTTTAAAAGCAAAACATCACCAATTTATACAAATCAAGCACTACTATAAGCAAGGAATTTTGTTTCAAATAAGAGAAGAAACACATTACACAATGCTTAATCTCTCTAAGAAAAATTTTAAGATAATATTCATAACTTGATCTAAAACTTAAAATTTTCTAGAGTATGGCCTATTTTTTGGATAAGTACCCTTACCTTATTATGGTAATGAATTAATCCCTGTCGGGGTTCGAGACTGTCCATTCCAACAAGTGTCGCTTCAGGAATCGAACTTTTAACCTTTTGGTTATCCGAAGAATTTAGTAGGGCTTCATACTACTAAACCAATGTCTTGTTGCTAAAAAAAGGACACATTTATATACATCCATTAGGAAATTCATTATGCATGTGGCTTCTGGCTTGGTTGCATTAAATTGAAGAAGTATCATGTGAAATACATCATACTTGACACGGTTCTTGTGCTGAAGGAAATGATACTGCACCTTTTTATCCTTTTCTGCAATCGAAGATACCTCTATTGTAGGATAGAAATGAGGATTGTTTTAAATTGCGGATTACATCATCTGATGCGACCGCAATATTGCGTTGACTACCGTAATCATATCACACTGCAACTGCGCTGTGATACTAAATCACAATAATGCGGCTGCATCAGGTCGCATTTGGATTACATCACATCGCGCCATATTCAAAAATATGTTTTTAATCATAAAATAGTTCATACCGTAATGGGTTACAGACACAATTTAAAACACTTGAAATGACTATACTCTTTAGTATTGGAATATCCTTCTCCAAAATAAAGAAAGCAAAGGATTCCAAGTATATGCAGCACATTAGTTAGCAATAGCCAACAAATTGAATAACTGAATTAACTAACTTCTTACTAAAAAACTGTTATGAAATTGATATACATATATAGGCTAAAACTACCATCAAACATTGTTCAATTTTGCCCAATCTCATTTACTTTCCATCTTTCAAAGTCTTGAATAAGGGCATTTGCAACTCACACAGCACTAAGTTTTCTGTGGCATCTCGACAGGGATCATCCGTCCCTAACCGTGTCTCATTCTTTGTCTCAGACTAATCACATATTACAATATGAATAAAAGATAATTTCAAAAATAAAAAGTAACATTCTGCTTAGTCAGGAATAGAGAATAAGGCACCGTTGGAGACGGATTATCCCTGTGGCCCTTATCATAACAATCTATTGTTCTTTTGCTGAAGTGAGTTCCATAACATTTGCAACATTAACTTTTTTTTGTGCTAAAAGTAACTCCTCCAAAATCAATGCCTGAGAAAGAAAACCATGCAGATTGGCATTATACTAATAAACAATGCTCAAGTTCAAATTCTAGATAAGCTTCACCTACTATTTGATCGAAGAAGCTCGGCGTAGTGCAGGAACAGAACTGCTTGATGCATCAGGATTTGGGTTTCCAATGAGCCTTTCAGGTTTTGAGACCCTCGGCATGACGATATTTTCGGTAGAGATTCTTGGCATGGCAATATTTTCAGTAGAGATTCTGGGCATTGGAGTCAAATTAGATGAACCATTGTTCATAATCTGCCAAAATTTTGTTCCAAAGAAATGACTTACATCAGTCAAATATAAATCTGACTTAAATATCAGTATGATTAAATTAACTACTGATACATGCATAGAGGAACAAGGATACCATATCCTAGAAATATATGGGATGATATCATGTTATCTTGCAGTATTTTGTTCCCCGGAATAGTATTTCACTCGCAATTTAGTCCTCAAATAAATTATGTGCATGATTTGGTTCTAAAATAATGATTCATGTACTACAACTGAATTACGAGTGAAGTACATTTTTCGACTTTCCAGGGACCAAACGACTTATTTACGCGTTTTATTTTTAGAGAAAGAGATAGAAGCAAGAAAATAATGGTGGAAATTTTCATGAGGAGGTTTACATATTTCTCTGTTGGAAACTTGACATTAAGATTCTGGACATTAGATGCCATGATCTTCATAGAAACACGTGGACGATCAATATTCGTCGACGGTCTTGCCATGGGAATCGGAGTGGAATCATTGAGTCCTGAAAAGGGAAGAACTTAAGGCATCATGTTTTGTCAAAATATGTCCTTAAATTCCTTAGTCATTCTGCTAGGAAATACTAATCTCAGCACATAAATCACATGACTTAGTATAACACTACTTTACTTGGTAAAATAAACCAAATACTAAAACTTGATCCCTTCAACTATATGGTACAAGATGTAGTACCTTTGTGCTTATCCACATCCACTGGTTCTAGATTGCTAGGAACAGCAACTGGAGCCTGCAAGTTTGCACATACTCCAGTGAGAAAGAAAATAAAATCAGGTAAATTTATTTAATGAATAAGTAAATTTTCATAACTGCATATAATATTTTATGAGATTTTGATTGAAAATTTGAACTACAACAAGGGGGGTAAGATATAAGACTGGAAACAAATAACAAAGGGCGGCCCAGTACACGAGGCTGCATGGGGAGAGTAGATGTACGCAGCCTTACTCCCGCAAGTGAAAAGGATGTTTCCAGGATTTGAACTCGTCACCTCATGGTCACTAAACAACAACCTTACCATTGCGCCAAGCTTACCCTCTAAGACTGGAAACAAATACGGTAGGAAATTCATTCAAAATGTGTATTAAAACTAGGCCATGGAATTACTAACAGTAAATTGATTTTGTGTCTTTCTCTGTTGCATCTGCTGTTGCTTTAGGATGGTCCAGTCAAATAAATTGTCAGAATCATATCCTGAAGAACAAAATTTTATTAAATTAAAACAGAAGATAAATGAAGTCTATAATCACATAGTAATGTATGATATTATACAAACAACATTAATGTATGATATTGTCAAAGTATTTATTCCTAAGTACTGGAAAAAACATTAAGAATGGAACCAAGTATTTCATAAAATTTGACAACCTACAAACTTGACTTTTATGCTTTTGGAGAAAGAATAAAGAGTGTAAAACAATAAAACCAATAAAAGCTAGTAACATTTTTTTTGCTCAAGAGGATCTGCAACATTGTACTCAGTAGAAAATAATATTGTACCAAAATAGTTGATTAACAGATCCTTTTAAAGCCAAAATTGTCAAACTTCAACATCATAATCACTTCTGTGGCTTGGATATAGTCAAGAACAACAACATTGAAATTGAACTTTATTACATACTAGAATGGTTCCATTTCAGTTAAAATATCACACTTCAACAGTTAATGCCAAATCAACCAACATGAAAAGTAACATCTTCAACATGCCATAGCCTGCATATGATGAAAGAAACATCCAATACCTTCACGAGTGAACAAATCGCGAAACAGTCGCTTCAGGAATCCGTAATCTGGTCGTTGATCAAATGACAAAGATCGGCAGTAATGAAAGTAAGAAGCAAACTCCACAGGAAATGACTTGCAAAGTATCTGAAAACAAGAAACATGTGGTCAGTAATCTTCTGTGCATAACAATTCCTAAACTGGTTTTTCGGACAATAATTGAATTGTGAAATTATTCATATATGTTACAACTAAGGAAACATAATCAACATGAGTAAAAGGGTTGAAAATTGATGCAGATACCTCACCAGGAGTTGATAACTTCTTTTTGCAAATCTTGTCAAATTTTTGCTCTGTGGTAGCAGCTTGTAGACCCTGCCAAGGAAGGCTAAAATCAAGAACCAAATAGTCAATCCCTACATTTACCTTAAAAAACCTTAGCAGCAAATACTCACAAACAACATTATATCCCACGAAATCGAGATGTTGCTAACCGGCAAACTGATTGTTATTTTAAACCAAACGGGTTGTCAAAAGAAGTATAAAAAGTATCGTATCCACAAGGACTTGATTGATATCAATTATTTAGCGAACCTACTTAAATTGCGTGAATAATTTTCCTAAAAAGTACTCAATTATCCTTATTATCTAGGACAGTTTTCGTACTTAATAGATGTACGGTAATATAACAGTTAGTAGGATGAGACATACCTTCCTCTTAAAAAGTACATAAGAACATAACCAAGCGATTCCAAATCATCGCGACGACTTTGCTCTGAAGAAATAAAACAAAAATTTGAGGGAAGATTGCAGGTTACAATCTCTAGGCCACAAAGAAGGCAAATTTTTTCTTTCTACTTACCAATTCCTGAGTGAGTATTGCAACTTGCATAACGTACAGTCCCTGTTAAGTTTTTGTTCTCTCTGGATGAGTTTATCAAGGGAAAAGCAAATATATAAGTAATAGTAACATGGAAAAGTAAATTTAAACTTGTAATGAACAAGTAACACTAAGCATTTTCTTTTAGTATTGTATTTCCTCGACTTATAGGTAAGAAACTAATCCTTTTGGCCTGCACCTCCTAACAAGTGTCTCTTACACAAATCGAACATTTTATCTTTTTTGGTCTTCTGGAATCTAGCGGGACCTTACACTACTAGATCAATTTCTTTTTGGTAGTAACACTGAGCATTGAGCATGAATCAATGAAAATAGTTGTTTTGAAATTCATAAATAGCTGCAAGGTTTTCCATTGATAAACAACCATATACATTTACTTTTCTGAAGAGGAAAAAGGCCATCTTGAAAAAACTATTGCAGGGTTGGATATAACAAAGGTCTTGATGATTATAAACTGTTTTCCCTAGATAGAGTAAAAGTGTGAACCACTGCACGAGGATCCCACTTAGTCAGGTCTGAGGAAGTTAGACGTACACAGTCTTATCCTTACAAGCGAAGAGTCTGTTTCCAGGATTTGAACTCGTGTCCTCATGACAAAATAGAGTAAAAAACAAAATGAAGATAAAAAGAGTGTTTTAAATTGCGGTCGCGATTACGATAATAATTGCGGTTATTGCGGCTGTTGCAATGCGGATTGCGGCATAAAATCTTTTGTGATTAAAAAGGTATTTTTGAATTCGATGCGGTATAAATACAGTCTGATTCGGTGTCACACTACAATTACGGTATGATGCGGTGTGACGCGATCACCGTAACCACAATATTGTAGCTACATCACATATGGTGCGATCCCTAATTTACATCACTTTAGAGACCAAACATGATAAAATATGATCCATAAGAAGAGATGAAATAAAAATAATAGAGCCATACAAAACCTATACCTGCAAGGAATATGCTTATTTGTACAAGGGTCCCTATATCTTTTTGCAAGTCCAAAATCAATCATAAAAACCTGTCAATGTAACAAATTGCAGAAATCATATATAAGAAATTGGAAGCATATTAAAGAAATCATATGAAAGAAAATGAATGCTAATGAAGCTACCTGATTTGCTTTCTTGCCAAGACCCATAAGGAAGTTATCTGGTTTGATATCTCTATGCAAAAATCCCTTTGAATGTAAATACTCTATCCTTGTAAGCTGTAGTAAAGTAAATAAACCGGACTTATTCTCCGTTTATGCATTCGATAACTCGTCTTTATCCCACCAGGTAAAGTCGGCTAAGTGTGAATTCCATGAAGCATTAAGTAAAAAGTGGAACATTTAGAGACAATTGCTACATTAACATGCTGGAAACATAGTCATATCCTAAGGGTATGCTTGGTTTTCCAAAATGTTTCTTGTTTTCATTTTCAACTAAGTTGTTAATATTGTTTCCTATACAATTGTTTTTTTTTTCAATAGTCCAATACAAATATTTCAAATCAAGAAACAGATATGAAATCAATGACTTGTTCATAATTAATAAGTAACAGAACAAAAACACATTGCCACTATTATATATTTTTTTTAAAACAAAAATATTTTGCTCGAACTGATAAAATCATTATGGATGACAAAACTCTCCCGACCAAATGCAATTGCATTATCGGAGATTTGAACTCGATACCTTTGATTATCGACCATGAATAAAAAAATTAAAATGAAATTTTTATTTTTGCAAATCAAATAGACACTTAGAAAACAATTCTGAAATGAATGAATTATTACCATCTGATCAGCCAAGATGAGAACTGTTTTTAGTGAAAATTTCTTCCCACAATAGTAAAAAAGGTCTTCAAGACTAGGTCCAAGAATTTCAATAACTAGAACATTATTGTCTCCATCACTACCACACCATTTCAAACTTGGAATTCCACCTAAAAATCCATGTATATGAGGAATCAGAAACAATGAACAAGCTCAAGTTCATGAAAAATATGAGAAAAAGTCGTGTGAAACGACAATGTAAAAGTTTTTTTTCCAGTGTTGCATCATTCATCATTACATTACTCTTATATAAAAGTAATACAAATAAATAATAGATTATGTTGACTGTATATAAATCTTAATATTGTTAATGAATTAAACTCCAAAAATATTTAAAGGGATGAGTTGCATTTAGATTGAACAAATTAAATAGAGGTGCTTATAATATAATAGTTTAAAATCTGTACAGTGTAAAGTTTTTTACGTTGTCAGCATATCATCCACCATTGATTTGTATTATTTTTATTTGAGAGTCAATGGTGATTAATAAATCAATGATGAATGATTAACTAATAATGTAAAAAATATTTACAGTTAGTGTATACATATTAAATTCATAATATAACTTACTTCCTCCTTGAAGAATATTATATACATTGGCCTCATATAGTAGTAAGGGAGGTTTGGATTTTCTACTCTCCTATAAAACAAGAAACATTGGATTTTATTAATCATTATTAAGCAATATATTTCAATTTAGATTAAGTCGGTTAAAAAATAAATGTAAATGATAAAAGATGATAATTAAAAATATGTCATGTGTGAAAGAAAATAGATTCCTATAATTTAAATAAATTATAGTATAAAAAATAAATAAATAACTCTAAGTTCCTAAAATAATAGTTGAATAATGAGTTCTAAGTTATGCCTTATTTTAATTTAAAATTAAATACATTTCCCTTTGTAAATGTTTGACTTTTTGAAATTTGTTCGTACATTTTATTTTTTGTTTTGGTTTTTAACTTTTTCTCTGTTTTGGTTTTAGTAGAAGTTTGGATGAAAATGGTGGCATTGCTTAAAGGAAACATAATCAATAGGGACTTAAATAAAAAAAAAAGAGGGCCTAAAACCAAAATTCTCTATTTTTATTATAAAACACTTCTAAAAATTTATTTTCAAACAAAAAAACCTTTCTTCTTCTCATCTCTTTCTTCTAATTTAAAGTCCTCTCTTCATAATGATGTGATGATTGCTAATCTTAGTGGTGATTGATGCATAGAAGTAATGAAGTTACGATTTTAGTCATCTCCATTAATGGATAGATAAATACTTAAATTTACTTGTATTTTGAATGACAAAAATATTATTTTATTATACTTATTAAAAAGATAGATATATCATTACATATTAGATTTTTTTTAGTTTTTCAAAGACTTGTCTCTTTATTAAAGGAGAGGATTCATACTCGTTCTTAACATGATCTTGAGGATCTTGAGTGAGAATTATGGAAGATGATAGAGTCATTTCTAACTTAAACTTTCTACTATTCATACTTAAAATCACTACCAAAGAAAATATATTAAATCGTTAACCTTATTAGACAGAGTTAATTACAAAGGTTACCATAACTTTCTATTATATATTATATTCAATAAAAAAAATTATTATAAAATAAATATTATATTAGGCAGTCAACAACGTAATTACTATTATTGCCACCATGATATCCTAAATATTATATTAACCAAACTATTGCATAGTTAAAGATGATATAAATATTATATTAACCAAACTATTGCCTAGTTTTTCCTAGTTCTATCATCACTTATCAATCTCCATACTCAATTCCTGACATTATTATTACTAGTGTGTACAAACATTTCATGCTTGTTGGTGAATATTGTGTAATACTATATATTCAATTTTTATATATTTCATTTTTTAAATTAAAATGTATTTGTTACGTTCGGTGTACTTTATATTATATTTTTATGTTTATGATAATGTTTAATTTAATGTGAGATATGTGGTTAATTAATGTATTGGTGGTAGTTGCTTAGGATTATATAGTTTTTTGTAAAAATTAAATAATGTTAAGGGCAATATAGGAAATGAAAATTACACCATGAGAGAAGTTATTTCAAGTTTTGGCTTTATATAGTATAGATTAGGCTTTGTTCATGAGTTAGAGGGAAAGAGAAACAGAGAAATCAAAGAGTTAGAAAGGAGGATGAAGAGAAAGGGAAAAAGAATGAAATCATCTCTCTTATTTGGGAGTATGAAATTTAGACGAAGGAGGATAAACTAATGATAATGTAAGAATATTTTTTTATTTTCCCTTAAAAATGTAATTAACAATCAGAAATGAACAATAATATATAATTATATATTATTACTAAATATATTTAACTATTTTGACATTTTATCTCCAAAAAAACCCTAAATTAGGGCAAAATTTTCCCTCTCCTTGATCCAACTCCTAAACAAGGGAAAAGTTTTTCAAAGTCATTCATTCTCTTCCCCTCCAAAACTTTACTCCCAAACAATACCTCAGTGTCACGATGCTATCCTAACAAAGAAAATTGTTGTTAAGACACTATTCTCAATAGTGTCTTCAAGCTTATTTGATTACTAGGTCTCACGTTGTAGTATTGAAAAAGAGTGTTTTGTGAAAGTAAAAAAGAAAAGGAAGGGAAATTTATTCAATTTTCATTTTTCAAGTGAAATGAAAATAATTAAAGCTTACCATCTTTACAGCCACAATTTCATAGGTGTTGATATGTGCACCTTGAAAAGGTAAAAAAATAATAAAGAATTATAAAAAATTATAAATTGGAAAAAATGTAGAAATATACACCAAAATTTGAATTATTCTAACCAATGTAGATTTCACCAAATGATCCACTCCCAATTTTTCTACCAATCTTATATTTTCCTCCAACCACCCTCTCCATGAAAATGGTGCCAAAAAATGAAAATGTCTTTTATTTGAAGTGGAAAAATGAAGATGTTTAAACTAAGAAAGGAAGTGAAAATAAGAGCAATTTTTGCAATGTGAGTCAAGGTGATCTTTATATAGACAAGTGGAAAGAGCTAGTGGAGAAAAATATGTCTTTTCCTATAAACTTAATCAATTTTGGTTTTAGATTCTAATTTTATTTAACAATCTTGAATGTTCTAATTATTCTATTTTGGTTCTTATTATTAGAGTACCTATGTTATTGATTAACATGACATACAAAATATCACATTAGCAAGCTAAGGTCACATAAATAAGTGATGAGTGACATGTTAAGAGTATCTTGGTCCCAATCCTTATGAAATTTTATAAAATCTAAGGACATATTTTAGGAGATTGTATAATTGGAGAAAAATAAGGAAAATCTTAAAGTATTATTAGCCATAAAATAGTCCCAAAAAATGAAATAAAGAGAAAGAAATATATGAAAAATTGCTTAAATAATAGTAATGAAATTGCTTAAATTATAAGAAATGTAAAAAAAAAATTATTAGGTAAGTCTCAATTATGCAACTTGAAAACGATATATTCTAACAATGACTATTTGAAATTTTAAAACATTTAAAAGATCACTTGTTTACCTTCATTGAAGTCATGTTCTAGTAATGAATGAATATATTTCTTTTCTGAGTCATCACTAATGGTGAATAATTTCATGTAATACCTCTTCATAATTCATTTGTCTTCTCGTCAAATATAATAATTCTAATAATGTGAGATAATGCCTCTTCAAAATTCAATTGTCTACAAATTCGATTCACTATTTTACTAAAATATATCAATGAGTATCATATATTACATGGTTCTTTTAATTAAGATATACTTATTATTATTATTATTATTATTTTATAGTAATTATTATTATGTTAGTAGAGGGGCATGGAAAAAGATGAATCGCACTTGCCAGAATAAAAATTGTTAGAATTTAAAATACCAGAATAAAAGTGATAAGATGGGTATGAAAAATTTACCACAAAAAATAGGTTTATTAATTAAGTAGAAACAAAACATTGTTATCAAATGACCAAAATAAATGCAATAGGTTCGATATAATATAGAAGAATTGATATATCTATTGTACATATTTTGCATGGTGGATTAATGTTTTGAAATAAGTCTCATTTTTTTTTTCAATTTTAGAAGGATTTTTACGTTAAATTTTCTCTGAAATTCTTCTCAGTTATTCTCTTTTCTCGCTCTATTTTTTTGTCTACGTATTACTTTCATAAATGTATATTTTTATTTCACCTTTTCATGCATATAAAGACTATAAGAATTCCTTTTTATAATATTTTTGTATTATTAGCTAAGTTTTTTATATTTGGTTATCAACATCATTGAAGTTTTTTAATCTTAGTAATTAGATCAGATGTCTTAAGAAGAAGAAAGAAAATATAAAAAAAAGTTAAACTGTTAGTTTTTTTTAGTTAGTTGATACATTATATATATACAGACATTTTCATGTTTTGTTTTTGAAAATACAGACATTTACCATAGTTGCTTAATTAAATGAGATAAACTAAGTAGTGTAGTTTACACTGAGGTGTTTTCATTTATGAGCTATAATATTCTTTCATGAGCTAAGTGAAATATGCATATAAGTCGACTTCACATCACTCAAAACCTTAAAATAGTAGGTTTATGAGTCCATCCACTTATATGTTCTTTAACTCATCCATTTTTATATAATGTGAGACTTCTTCATTCACACTTGGACGGGGATAAAACTATGTAGAGACAACTAATAAAATCGTAACAACACATTAATATTTTAATTTTAATTAAATTTAATCTTAAATGATAATATAAAAAACTATAAAATGCACTTGTATCCAAATATGACGTATTACATGCATCTTCATATACGTTTTTTCTATAAGAATGATTGCCCATATTATTAATATGTGACCATTGATCCTATTGCACTTGTGATTATGAACAACTTCTACAACTCTCTCACATTTTTCCTATAAATATTATAAATAAGAGTGGTAGGTTATTCTATTAGACACAAGTCATAATACACTTATATACACAAGGTACAACCCTAGCTACCATATAGAGAGATAAACTAAGATTAGTGATTCTTTTCATAAATAAGAGTGCTAGCATGGATACCTAAAGAATCATATAAAATTATATAGGAATACCTAAAAAAATTACTTACCTGAGATTGCATGTATACAATATTATATAGTTTTGATGAAGACAAAGATATAAAGGTAAGCTCGAAGACGAAGACAACTTAACAAGCAACAAAGACAAGACTCAAAGCCTCAACATCTAGGAAGACTTAGGTTAAATGTTTTATTTCTTTAGAGTCTTAAGGTGTTTGCTTAGAAGGAGTCTAGGCTAGGTGAACTAGAAGGGAGTCTCACAAAATTAAAAGAGTAAATTACACTGACACCCCTGAGTTTTAGCGAAATTACACAAACCAACCCTCAATTTTTTACACCTACACAAATCCCCTAATTTTTATACTTTCATTACACGGACCACCCCTGCATGAGAAATAAATGCAATCTTTTAAATAAAAAATGTGATAAATGTAATTAAGTTAAACAAAACATGATATATTGTGGAGACAAGTCCAAATAAAGAAACTATTTTGAAAATATTTAGCATCTACATGTTGATTTTAGTGGATCAAAATCTTATATATTTTGAAAATCATATAATGCATACTATATCATGTGGAAGGTTCATCATACATTAAAGAAACTATTTTTCAACACAATTAATCGATTACATAATGTGTTAATCTATTAAATGATAATGGGAACTCATTAATCGATTAAGTATGAGATTAATCGATTAACAAAGTTACATTAGCTAAAGATTTTAATTCATTGGCGTTGTTAATCGATTAATGAAGTTACATTAGCTAAAGATTTTAATTCATTGGCGTTGTTAATTAATTAAACCATGTTTTAATCGATTAAACTATGCAGAAACCAGTTTCATATAAAAACTGATTTTTTTTCTATTTGCTCATAATCAATCAAGTCTTGAAACATTTCAGAGATTAATTTTCAAAGTCTTACATATGAGTTGATTGAAATTTCAGCTAACTTTCTGTTCAAGAAATCTTATTTTCAAGAAAGAAAAGAATAAGGTTAATCCATTAAACATTTGCTTAATTGATTAAATTGTGCTATAATTAATCAATTAATGGTATGTATAAAAAGTTAAACTAGTATTTTTTTGAATATCTCATTAATCAAAAAATGACTATAATATTTTGCTAAACTTATTCACCCCTCTGGAAGAACGTAATCTCTTGTTATCCAACAAGACCAAATTAAAATAACTTGAAAATTAAAATAACTTAAAAAGACTTATTGGAAATAGAAATAATTTATAAGACTAATTGAAAAAGAGACAGTATAGTTTTTTTAAAAGTTTAAGTTTTTCAAATGTTATAGTATTTTTCTATTAATTCATATATTTTGGGCAATTTAATTTGTAAGTGAACATTCATGTTTGTTCCTTAAGATATTTGTATGTACTAAAACAAATAGGGCGAATATTAATGTTGGTCATTTTAAATTTCTCTATATGAATTTCATCATCAAAAAATTAAAAATTAAAAATAGTACTAAAAAATCGTGAATGCAAGTAAAAGTAGTTCCTGTCAAAAATCAAATAAAATACTAAAAATAATTAATTTGATAATTTTGAAACCATTTTAAGTTTTTCAGTTTTTCAAGTACTAATCTGACATATGTACGTTTTTGAGACACCAGCTTATATTCAATTTTGTTTGCTATGAATATTGTATCGGTCATCAATTAGTCAGGATACTATGGTAGTATAGTTGTTCACTATTGGTTCATTAATTAAACTGTAAAAATATATTATGAGTAAGAACAAGTATCATGATACCCACCATGCGAATATCTATATATTTATAATTTTTTAATTAAATATTGTATATATTGTACTTTATTAATATTATTTTAATATTTTTTGCCTACTTTATTATTATTCTTTCTTAATAAATTTTAGCAATTCAATTATAAAATAATCAAATAAATATCATATTGTTCAAGTAATAATTATTTTCACATATTTATTATTATTAAATATATAATTAAAATTGAAAATTCGATGGACACCCGTGAATACTCGTTACCCACAAATAGTGCAGGTATAGGTGAATACTACTTATGTTCGCCTAATAACATTATCATAACTGATACTAGCATGTCGACCGGCACTCCGTGCCGTTTGCTCATATTTTTATTTTTTCTGATATATAATGCAATATATAAATTTAATAGAGAGTGAAAATTTAGAAAGTAACATGTGATAGTTGATATGATATACATAAAATTTATGCGAATTTTACATTTTGTGCCTCTAATAATCATCATAGATATTTTTTATGTTATTGTTTGTTTTACTTAGGTTGAGAAAGAAAAAAAGATAGAAATAAGAAAATGTGTGAAAAATTAATCATATATTAATATAAAAAATGAAAGCAATGAAAATAATGTTTGGAAGTTTAAAATAGTTATTAATAGTACAAAAAGATAAGTTTGAAATATAAAAATTATATTATGATAGTAGTTATCTATTGTTTTGCCTTTATTATTAGTACTAGTATACACGATCTAGTATATATATATATATATATATAGAAGTATATATATATATATAAATATAGATATAGATAATTGATGTATCTGTATCTTTATAGGAAGTAGTGGTTACCGTTTTTGCTTTCAGTTTCCACGTGAGTGTAGTGTTCACATTTAACCTTCCATGGCTTCAATTCATTTCCTTCTTTCACAAAATCAACCTTCATTATTATTATTATCATCAAAATTGCTTCATCATTCTCCTCTTCTTTCATCACATAGACACTGCATTCATCCACGTGTCTCCCTCACAATTTCCAACCAATCACAACAACGACTAGGTATGTTCTAATGTCATCTTTTAAATAATAAATTGCATTTACCGCAATTGCCGATATTGTGACCACAATTGCAGCTGCGAAGTACAATTTAAAACACTCGACATTAATTTTGTTGTCGAGATTGTCCTATTGGCAATCTCGATGTGTTTGGTCCATGAGATTTTAAAAACATTAATTTCATCCGTTGACTTTGCACATTATTAATATAAAAAAGTTATATAATTCTCTCATTCGCATTACTGGACCTTACTTACGAGTATCGAGTAAGATTTTATAAAATTAATGTAAAAAGTGATGAATGATATCAAATTAAATATGTCCTTGAGATTGTAATACTCACATTGTTGATGAATTTGGTCCTTGGATTATAAGAATTGATTGATAATGTGTAAGTTTTAAAACTAAATTGACAATTTTTACAATGTCATAGAAGAAATTGATGAATTTCAATCTTAGGGGCCAAATTGATAGAAAAAGGTGTGAACTAGTAGTAGTAATACACTTGAAAGTAATTGAGTCTCTAAACTAATGGAGTGTTTTGGCATTGCAGATTCTAAAACTGAAGTGTCTGATGTTCCACTTTTATCTTGCTCAGAGGTAGATAGATACATTTCTCCTCACTATTTTTTATTTTCCATTTCGCATTGCCAATTTTACTTGCCAACTGTTGTAAGTTTATTTTAAATTGCGGTTGTGATTACAATTACGGTTATGTTTCTTTTATCTCAATTGTGGAAAAAGTGCGGCCCATGCAATTATAATTACGGCCAAGATATGGTTTTAGAGACCCAGAATCAAATATTACGGCCACAATTATGCTAGCGGATCACAATTTAAAACTGTTACTGAGTATACTATGTTAGCAGTAATTTAAATCACAAAAATAATTATTTTAAATGAGCAATTCTTGTGTTACTAATGATTTCATTTTGCTGTTGTTGTTGCATGAATAAGGCCATTGAAAGGTTGAAAACATTTAGAGAAAGCATAAAAGGTAAGCAGCAATACCTTGCCATGTATTCTAGCATTTTCGGTGGGATAACAACGGATCCAGCTGCTATGGTTATTCCTATGGATGACCACATGGTCCACAGGGGTCACGGTGTCTTCGATACGGCAGCAATAATCGACGGGTTAGTGAACATGATACAACCTTAGCATATGCAGTTTAGTACTAAATATATAATGTTATGAAGTATGATTGTTTATAATAATGACCTATGGAAATGTCTTGTTTTTAAGTATCCCTAAACTTTAGCTTACTACATTCTAAAGTGGTCACATGTTGTATTTTGTGCATTGCAGATACTTATATGAGCTAGATCAACACCTTGATCGCTTTTTAAGGTCAGCATCCTTGTCTAAAATAGATCCTCCATTTGATCGCGGAAGCATACGAAAAATACTCATACAAACTGTAAGTGCTTCCAAGTGTAGAAAAGGATCACTTAGATATTGGCTCTCAGCAGGACCTGGTGATTTTCAGCTATCTCCATCTGGCTGCCACCAATCAAGTCTTTATGCAATTGTAATACAGGATCTGTTACCAGCACCACTTAATTCGAGGGGCGTTAAAGTAGTTACTTCATCTATCCCCATTAAACCACCCCAGTTTGCAACCGCGAAGAGTGTGAATTACCTTCCAAATGTGCTCTCGAAGGTGGAGGCTGAAGAAGTCGGTGCATTTGCAGGGATTTGGCTTGATAGTGATGGGTTTGTTGCTGAAGGGCCTAATATGAATGTTGCTTTTGTCACTAAACAGAAGGAGCTTATAATGCCTCACTTTAGATATAGATAATTGATGTATCTGTATCTTTATAGGAAGTAGTGGTTACCGTTTTTGCTTTCAGTTTCCACGTGAGTGTAGTGTTCACATTTAACCTTCCATGGCTTCAATTCATTTCCTTCTTTCACAAAATCAACCTTCATTATTATTATTATCATCAAAATTGCTTCATCATTCTCCTCTTCTTTCATCACATAGACACTGCATTCATCCACGTGTCTCCCTCACAATTTCCAACCAATCACAACAACGACTAGGTATGTTCTAATGTCATCTTTTAAATAATAAATTGCATTTACCGCAATTGCCGATATTGTGACCACAATTGCAGCTGCGAAGTACAATTTAAAACACTCGACATTAATTTTGTTGTCGAGATTGTCCTATTGGCAATCTCGATGTGTTTGGTCCATGAGATTTTAAAAACATTAATTTCATCCGTTGACTTTGCACATTATTAATATAAAAAAGTTATATAATTCTCTCATTCGCATTACTGGACCTTACTTACGAGTATCGAGTAAGATTTTATAAAATTAATGTAAAAAGTGATGAATGATATCAAATTAAATATGTCCTTGAGATTGTAATACTCACATTGTTGATGAATTTGGTCCTTGGATTATAAGAATTGATTGATAATGTGTAAGTTTTAAAACTAAATTGACAATTTTTACAATGTCATAGAAGAAATTGATGAATTTCAATCTTAGGGGCCAAATTGATAGAAAAAGGTGTGAACTAGTAGTAGTAATACACTTGAAAGTAATTGAGTCTCTAAACTAATGGAGTGTTTTGGCATTGCAGATTCTAAAACTGAAGTGTCTGATGTTCCACTTTTATCTTGCTCAGAGGTAGATAGATACATTTCTCCTCACTATTTTTTATTTTCCATTTCGCATTGCCAATTTTACTTGCCAACTGTTGTAAGTTTATTTTAAATTGCGGTTGTGATTACAATTACGGTTATGTTTCTTTTATCTCAATTGTGGAAAAAGTGCGGCCCATGCAATTATAATTACGGCCAAGATATGGTTTTAGAGACCCAGAATCAAATATTACGGCCACAATTATGCTAGCGGATCACAATTTAAAACTGTTACTGAGTATACTATGTTAGCAGTAATTTAAATCACAAAAATAATTATTTTAAATGAGCAATTCTTGTGTTACTAATGATTTCATTTTGCTGTTGTTGTTGCATGAATAAGGCCATTGAAAGGTTGAAAACATTTAGAGAAAGCATAAAAGGTAAGCAGCAATACCTTGCCATGTATTCTAGCATTTTCGGTGGGATAACAACGGATCCAGCTGCTATGGTTATTCCTATGGATGACCACATGGTCCACAGGGGTCACGGTGTCTTCGATACGGCAGCAATAATCGACGGGTTAGTGAACATGATACAACCTTAGCATATGCAGTTTAGTACTAAATATATAATGTTATGAAGTATGATTGTTTATAATAATGACCTATGGAAATGTCTTGTTTTTAAGTATCCCTAAACTTTAGCTTACTACATTCTAAAGTGGTCACATGTTGTATTTTGTGCATTGCAGATACTTATATGAGCTAGATCAACACCTTGATCGCTTTTTAAGGTCAGCATCCTTGTCTAAAATAGATCCTCCATTTGATCGCGGAAGCATACGAAAAATACTCATACAAACTGTAAGTGCTTCCAAGTGTAGAAAAGGATCACTTAGATATTGGCTCTCAGCAGGACCTGGTGATTTTCAGCTATCTCCATCTGGCTGCCACCAATCAAGTCTTTATGCAATTGTAATACAGGATCTGTTACCAGCACCACTTAATTCGAGGGGCGTTAAAGTAGTTACTTCATCTATCCCCATTAAACCACCCCAGTTTGCAACCGCGAAGAGTGTGAATTACCTTCCAAATGTGCTCTCGAAGGTGGAGGCTGAAGAAGTCGGTGCATTTGCAGGGATTTGGCTTGATAGTGATGGGTTTGTTGCTGAAGGGCCTAATATGAATGTTGCTTTTGTCACTAAACAGAAGGAGCTTATAATGCCTCACTTTGACAAAATTCTAAGTGGCTGCACGGCTAAGAGAGTTTTAACCCTTGCCGAGTGTTTGGTGAAGGAGGGTAAGCTTCAGGGTATAAGGGTGAGAAACGTAACCGTGGATGAAGGGAAGAAAGCAGATGAAATGATGCTTATTGGCAGTGGAATTCTTATTTACCCTGTAGTGCAGTGGGATGAGCAGGTTATAGGAGATGGTGAGTGTTTTTACTACTTTAATATCTACACTTAAGTAAAAAGCTATTCAATTTCTTAAAAATCAATATCCGTTTGGTAAGGCTTGAGTTCACTGAATTAACAGACACAGCTTCTTAAAGGAGCTTATATGTGATGCTTCTTTAAATTTGCAACTAGACTGCATATCCTTTCCTGTTAGCATCTTTTTAACAGATGCTGTTCATTTTACCGAGGGCTTGTTGAGATGCTGGTAGTTATAGCAGGTATTTGATTTTTCTTCTATGTTGGTTATATATTCAGGGAAGTCTAGGATCTTTCACTGATTAGAGTGGTAGGTTCATGGTTGTTTCTCCTTTGCTTCATATTTGATGTTGCATTGACAATTAGATCATTCTACAGAATCCCCATTTTTGCATTACTACATTGATTTCCCTCCAGAAAAGATTGTATCTGCAACAATTTTATGCATTTGGTTCTTAGTCCTTTGTGGCGTATACTTTGTCATGAATAGCCCTGGTTTGTTGTTTGTTTGAAGATCTTTTTAACAAGCCATATTTCAATCATTAATAGATTTAATTTTTCTCATGTTTTGGGTGTTGATTACTTTCAGTGTGCATTTCTTGTATGCATATAAGCTAAGTTGGATGGATACAAGTATGAGTGGTACCAGTGCCATTATGGGCACTGATACACGCGAAGTTTCTGAAAACTGCGGTATAGGTCTATGAGTATGAGAAGATATATTATATAGAAATATACAAATATGAACAACAAAGTAATTAAATCATAAGTACAATATACATAATATTCTGACTGCAAGATGTCAACAGAAATCTATAGTCTTTCGAGTAAGCAAAAATATCTGAAGTCACTATCTAAAAGGGAGCAAAGTAGAAGTTTGCTTATCATCAAATCGAAAAACTTCACAACAAATGTTGGTGTTTTGTATGAATTGATGTTGGTTTGTACTTGAGTTCTATCAGATACCTACTCATCAAGTGAGTATTGGGTAAGTAAACATACCTACCTAACAAGTAGTCATACCGAATATATTCCCAGTATCGAAACCATTTTGGTTTACTCATGCATCATAGCATATAGGCCTTTTAACTTATGCACTCTTGATTTCTAGTTTGTATTAGAGCTTCAGGGGTCGGTTATGTCATCTCTTAACTCATTAACAAATAGAATGTTCTTTACTCGACCTTTTCACGAACTGATTGATTTTGCCATACATTCCTTGCAGGTAAAGAAGGTCCTGTAACTGAGGCTCTCTTCAATCTAATAGTCGAGGACATGAAGTCAGGCCCCTCAACTGTTCGTATACCTGTTTCTTATTGACCAAGCTTCATACCCTTTTCTACATTTTGTGATGAAGCTTCATCTGAAACATACAATTTGCACCTACTGCTGCTAGGGTGCCATGTAACTTAACTTCATTTCTCATTGGTTTGTAAAGTCTGTGATGTTATTAGAATTTGTATTCAGATGGAAATTTGACTCATTTTCTTTCCCTATATCATGATAATCTTTAAATTGCTGATGCTAGCATCAATGTGCTTCTAGTTTGTTTGTGCAAAATTTTCTCCGATATGAGTTACTACCCCTTGATAGCTTACACTACCCGAAATATCTGACTACATTTGCCAACTGAAATGTAATATTACTACCGAAATTGCGTTGTGCATTCAAAACAGCCATAAGAAGACACGATCCGATGCAGATACTACCCCAAACACCAGTAAAAAAAGAATTTGACAAAACAAGATGTCCTTTCAAAAGGAGTGAAAGATGGGTGGGGGAGGATGACAGATAAAACTTACAAAACTCATCTTCTTTTGAATATTTTATATCACAAATTTGCATATAATTTTTATTTTATGATTTTTTAAACTACATGCATAAAATAACCTCCCCAAATAATCTACATGAATTTATTTTCACCAAAGTTTCCTCAATAATAATAATAACATCTCAAAATTTATCATACTGGCTGCAAAAACAATTATAAAACTAATCTGGTTGCACATCAAAGTCATTTATCCAACTATTAATGTAAGTATTCTAACTTTTACTGCATTCATCCATCTGAAAAGCCTTCTTCTAAGACAGAGGATAAGTTATTTGGGTACCTTGTTGACTAAAAATTATGGTTGTTATATTGTTCCTTTCTCTATGCATCCATTTACTTTTTCAGATTCTTCCTGTTATTTTTATTTTATTTTTACAAATTCACCTTCTAAGTTGTAAAACTTACACAATGTTATCCTATTTGTAGAAAATGATGCAAATTCACTGTTTGTAGAAAATGGCCACAAGTTCTATTTGAACAATATTAACAACCACACCAAAAACACTCATAATAAGAGGGTTCTCTAGAGAATCCTTCAAAAGCATTCCCTTACAAGACACTGAACAATGTTGTCATAAACATATAGGTTTGTAAACATTGTTCCCACTTCAGTAACATAGAAAAGAAAACAATTGAAATGAGAACAGAAAATATTAAAATAAAAGAAACTGTTATTTATTTTGGCAAGATAAGTTTATTACATTGCAAAAGTTTTATAGTACTTTGTTTGAAAAATTTAATCCAATTTTCTCATGCAAAATTCATGATAAGGCTCTTAAACCAAGCTTTAGTGTAACATAAGAAAACGAGGGTAAACTCTTAGAAGAATACATGTATGCGGTCTCACCATCACAAACGAAAATATTGTTTCCAGGATTTTAACTCGTAAACAAAGGTTATAACATAAACAATTTTATCGTTGCGCTAAAGCTCGTACTATATCTTCGGGTTACAATCTTGATGCACTTTAGCTAATACCCCCACACTTTCTTGCTTAATACTCAAAACTAATCTAGAAGTCTTATCCTTCATTTTGCATCATTAACTCTAGCCTGTATATATGTGTAAGACTACAATAAAACCCTTTCCTTTCACATATCTAAATACAACAAAATAATTTTACACAACCTTACAACATAGCTCTGCAATATTATAATTTCTCTGCTTTATTGTGTACTAAAAATTAATCTAGGAAGAAGGTAACTCCCTGTAATCATATTGCTCATCTGCATTGCTTGCTGAAGCATCAAGTTCTTCGGCGCGATCAGGTCCATAAGCCCGACAAACAGCAAGAAAGTAGAGGAAGTTAATTGAGCCTAAGAAAGTGAGTAATGCATAATAGTAATTGAGGTGGCCCTGGTTAATGTTAGTTGTTAACCAACTCACATTCCCTCCTATGCTACTCACCTTGTCCACAGTGTTCACCACAACACTCCCTACTACATCGGCAGCCGCAAGTCCGAGCGTGAAAATCGCCATCGCGAAACTAGACATGCTCTTCGGGAAGTAAGAGTAGAAAAACTCGACCTGCCCAACTGGGTAGAAAGCCTCAGCGATTCCAAGCATAACAAACTCCGGAACCAGCCATAAGGCTGACATGTTAATAATAGCATCAGGTTGGTACTCAAACCCTTCTTCGATAGCTGCATTTCGTCTCATTGTTTCAACTATACAGGATGTTGCTTTAGCTGCAATTATAAATAACAATCCGATCCCCATTCGAACTTTGGAACTGAATCCTCTAGGCTGGCCTGTATATTTTGCGACTAGGGGTACCATTATACGGTCGTATAGTGGGATGACTATTGATAAAGTCACAATCATGATTGTAGTGAATGATCCTGACGGAATCTTGAAATTACCGAATAACCTACGATCCATGGTGTTTGCTTGAAGAGTGGAGAATGAGCCTTGGGACACCATCATAAAGATGCTTGTGGACCACATCGGAAGGACTCTAAGCAATTTCTTTAGTGACTCCACCTGTCCTACCGTGCATAGGCTCCACGGGTCTGAAGCCGATCCATCCGGATTTAAGTCTCTTGTCGGATTTCTTATTATGCAAGCTTTATTCAAGAACCTATAAAAGGGAGAGCAGTTAGTTAATTCACTCTCAGAATAATCGATTAGCAAAATATATGATATGAAACTGTCTAAATGATGAAATTACAATGCATTCCCTGAAGATCAGAATTTATCAAAAGAAAATCAAAACATTCATATGTGAAGAAATCAGACATAACAAACAGCCTAAAAAAAGGTTAATAAATCATTGCAGTTTCTCAATAGTATTTAATGAGAAAAAATATCCGAGAAGTGAAATTAAGAGGAAATTTGATGCTTCATGCAAATATGAACAGCTTAATCACATGAGAAAGCATAATCAGAGAAGTACCTTAGGTTACCTGTAGGGACGAGCACCTCCGGATTGTGGCCTTGATAATACTGATCGGAGATGCATTCTGAAAGATTAATTTTTCTGTTTTTCGTAGCTGCAACAACTACTTGTACAAAACCAGCAAGTAAGCTACCCTTTGCTTTCACTTTGACATAGTATGGTGAACCAATAATGAAACTGAAAGCCGATATTAACATGAGAATTGCAGGCACCCCAAACCCGATCTTCCAACCGAGGTTTTCTTGAATGTACACAATTGTGCTGAATGCAACAAGGGTTGAAGCTCCTATTGAGGTATAATACCAATTGAAGTAGCTATTCAAAAGCCTCTGATTACCCGAGTTTTCTTTAATCGACAGTTGATCTGCTCCAAAGGCGATGGAACAAGGCCTAACGCAGCCCGCTCCAATTGAAATTAGTCCTAAGGAAAGGAACAAAACTGCAAGTTGGGCCGCTGTAGCCGAGTTACAAACATTGTTGTGTGATTCACAGAAAGGTCTTAGCTCCGGGATCATGGCAGTTAACCACAAAATGGTTAAACCCTGTGGTGATAAGAAATATTAGAGCAGCATTAGTTAGGTAACATAACAAAAATAGTCATTTATCTCATGTTTTCTTAAAATAGATTCCCTACATTTCCTTTAGATTAATGCGATATTACAGTTGTGGTAGTTATCATGATCAATGCAACATAATGGCAATCGTAACCACAGTTTAACCAATTTGGATTCTCTTTCGAGATTGGTCACTTTGATTACTTTCGACCATTTTAAAGTATGATCGACCATTCTTGAAGTCAATTGATCAAGACCAATCTTGTGGACAATTGAACAATCATAACACAAGTGCAAAATCATTAAAATCCGAATATGGTCAATTGAGTTCATGAACTGGTCGATCATATTTCATTCGCCGAAACTCATAAACCTCTATAATTAGAGAATCCAAACCCAAAATTTAACACTATTTAAAGAACAATATCCTAGGAAGTAAATATAGGGTAGCCTAGTGTACGAGACTATCAATATACACAACCTTACTCCTGTAAGCGGAGAGACTGTTTCCAGTATTTGAACCTGTAACCTCGTGATCACTAAGCAATAAATATGTTGATGGAAAAGTAAAGAAGATTGGATTGATGGAACTTACAAGAAGGCTAGAGATGGAACCAATGAAAATGACAAGGAAGCGACCCAAATAAGCATCAGAAAGGAAGGCACCAAAGATGGATAAGATATTGGATATGGCAGACCAAGTATAGAGAAGGTTTGTTGCATTAACAATAGCCATATTATAATCATTCTTCAAGTACAATATCATGTTTGGCATAATTCCATAGCTTGCAACCTTCTCCAAACACTCATTTACTGAATTCAAAACATGTTTCAAAAATCAAAAAGGTGGTAAAATATGATATAATCATATATACATCATGCAAAAAAAAAAAATACAAGATTGAGCACAGTTACATGATTCACGATTGTTGATCAGTATGACTCATAAGCTATTATGTTTCTATTCATTAGGCAATAAAAAACCAATATGTTATATTTCTATTCACCTACTATGTTAGAGCACTTATGTGATTCATTATGCCATTCAGGTACGAATTTATTTTTTCTGCGCCAGTTTTCTTTTTCATGTTGTATAAATTATGTGTTTTGTTGAAGAATAAAACTATGCACTTTTGCTTACTACATAACCAATAACGATACTAGTTTCGGTTATCATTTCTACATTACTATTACAAAGACTTCTGCTATATGAAACCTATCACGTGATATGTTAGACCCGATAATTGATATACTGGCTAAACGAGGGAACCATGTAACTATATATTAGAGTGTATACCTATGATGAAGGGCATGGTCCTTAAGCCACCCTTTGTAGGTGTAGATGATAAAGAAGAGATGCCATTTTCTTCCATAACCTTCACATCTGTAGAAGAATGTTCCATTATTTTCTTCTATCCTTGCTTGCTCCTTTAGACTTTGGTATGAGTGTTTCATTATTGTGACAAAGACTTAGATATATGGATCTTACTCTTAAATATGGAGACATCTTTTTCATATATAATATACATGTTTTAGCATACTCATATCTTGGAAAATACTTTTACTTTGGAATATGTATATTTTATGTTACCAAAAAAAAGAAGAAATATGTGTACATAAAGTCTCTTAGGAACCATGTGATATATGTCTTATTTCTTAGGTAATAATATGAATTTAAATGTTATATATGAAAAATTATTGTCTAGAGAGTTGGCCTTATTATATAGTAGATTTTTTTATTCAAATATTATTATCTTCATATAAAAATATTTTTGTCTAAAAAAGTAAACTTTCTTTACTTTTATTCAAATTGAACACATTAGCGGTGTATTATATAGTTAGTACATCATCCAACATTCATTAATACTACTTTTTTAAGAGTCGATAAAAGATAATTGATAGATGATGCAATAATTCTGTATAAAATTCATACGCCGTTAGTGCATACATTTTCTCTCATAATTAAAACTCATTAATTTTATTTATATACAATATTTAAAGATCATTTTTAAATGGGTTATTTTATACATACCAGAAGTCCTTTAATTATTTTATACCCATGAAAGGATTAATAAACCTATATTATATAGCTATCACTATTGGGGATGTGATTATGTCATTTATATAATTGCATTTTAAATGAGCGTGGTTCTCGTGGTATGAGGCTTCTAAATCAAATCATTATTTTATTTTAATGTCAGAACATATGGCCTTAGAGTTTGAGATTTTATCTACATTTAATTTTCTATGTATCACATCAAAATAGTGAACCTCCATAGTAGAATAAAATATTTAAGGTGCTTCATTTTCAAGACAAAAAATAGGGTTGTGTGCATAGAGTAGTGTTAGTGTGGTTTTTCATGCTATACCAAACTAAACTAAATCGATTCAATTTATCATAGCAGATAATTTATTAAAAATAATTTGTGTAAGATATTTGAGGTCTAAAAAGTTTTTATTAATTGCATAATTAATCTTATCATGTGTAGTCAAAACTCAATAAATACTTCGGGCATGTGGAAAATCCTCTTTGAACGGGAGCATATCTGTTGTCTCACACTTTTTGTCATTTCAGGTACCATGTGTTTGTGATTGGTCAGGACAACATATGTGTACTCCTTTGAACTAGAGAAAAGTGCGGAGAAAAGTGAAGACAACAAGTTAGTTTAATGTATCATCTCAGTCTTGACATGTTTCCCTTTTGGCTCATAAATTCACTTGTGTCACTGTTGAGATTAATTATCCCGTAAGGTAATTATAACATTGTGAACATATAATATTATAGTCATAGATTTAGTTGAGTCATTATTATTAAGCTATAATATGTTGAAGAAGCTACCCAAAAAGCTATGATGACATGTAGGATGACTCAGAAGAGAGCTCATCCAATGAGGAAGGAATGGAGTATGCTCACACAGTAACAATTGTTACTCACAATGATTGTGATGAAGATGTAGGGTTGAAAATCGAGTTGAACTATGCCCAACTCAATTTATCTCAATAAGGATTTACTTAATTTAAAACGAGTTATATTTCCAACTCGAATTTAGCTCGGTTGAAGTTCAGGAAATGTTCAGTTTAGCTTGTTAACTAAAATTGGTTTAGTGCATCAAAAATCCGTAAAGTGTTTAGTTCAATTCGTCAATTTGAATAATGATTATGTATTCAAAATATATATATATATATATATATATACATACATATATATATATAAGTCAGTCTATGAACCTAATAAGTCGAACTCTATTTGGCTCGTTTATTTAACGAGTTTAACTTTTAGCTCAAATGTGAATCGTTTAGGTTATGAATCAAATTTATCGAGCTAAATGACAAATCAAATTTATTGAGCTAAATGACAAATCAAATTCCGAACATATATCAAGTTGATTTTGTTTATTATCTGCTTACAAAAATGTATCCAACTTTCAACAATCTGATCCTCCTACGCATAAAGAACTTGAATCGGCTTTTGAGAATCACTTTTCTAACTCAAATACTAATTAAAAAATATATCAAGCTTAAGTGCTATTGTCTTGCAAGAACAAGACAAGTTAAGAGAAGCAAGAAATAATCCAAGTCAAAAGAATTGAGAGGTTTGAAGTTGAACTCCAAGCTTTCTGAGTTTTTTTTTTTTTGGTTTCCCACAAGTATCCTCGCACTGGAGGCAATCATGTCCGAACCGAGAACATCCACAGGTACGTGGGGCTAACTCTCCCAGCGGACATTTTTTTTCCATTTTTCTGAGTTTGTAAAGCTCAAAAGGGTTCAGTCTTATAAAGAGTTTTCTGATCAACCTGGTATTTTTTTTAACATAAATAGTGTTCTTAAAACAAAGTTGATTTGCTAATACAAGATATAGCTATGTTTATTGCTCTTCAACATAAGACTAATATCAAACAAGGGAAGCTAATCCCAAACCCTGAGTTTTCCACCTTAATTGTGCATATCAAACTACATTCAAGAAATGTAAACTTCTATCTCTTTTTCGGTACGGAAATAATTACTTTCGGTATGCGTGACTATCCCTCCCAACAAGTGTCACTCACAGGAATCGAACCCTTGACATCTTGGTCTTTCTAGGTATCTAGCGGAGTCTTACACCACCTAAATTGTGCATGTCAAATTACATACAAGAAAAGGGGTAGAAGTTTCCATTTGATTAAACAGACACAGTATTTAGATTTGTTGGATTAATCATTTATAAAAAATGTTAAATAATGTTTTTAATTTCAATTACAACAAGCCTTGTCACCATAGAAGCAGAAACAAAAATTCTGAAAAATGGCATGCTATGTATAAATGTGTACTTGAAGTGTATTAAACTTCAAGTGCAAACTCATAAAATCTGGAGGTTTTAGCAATAATTGACAATTAGCTATCTACAACCTTTCAGCAAGTATGAAGTAGGACCTGAGAAGCTCAAAGCTGAGGAGGATTTGCTGTTATCACCCTTGCCCGGCGTTCCACATTCGCTGAAGTCAAGTACTCGCCGCTCCATCTGAAAACAAAAATTACGCTATTCAGCTAGAATAGAAACTACAATAACAACAACCAAGCCTTTTTATCCTATTAGGTAGGGTCGGCTACATAGATCGAACGATGCCATAATGTTCTATCATAAACTATGTACATTGACAAAGCAAGAGACAAACAAACTCTAGCGTAGAAGTAAAGATTAGGGATAATATCATATCACAAGAGTAGAAACTAATGGTAAAAAAAGAAAATGCAAGAACTCACCAGCAAAAAATGATATATTCAAATACATTGAGTTTAGCAGGTTTGGTTTCCAATGTTTCTAGTTATTTATTCCTTAACAAGTACACTTAGGGCACTAGTTAGCAAGACCCTAAGCACAATTAAGAAATTCCTTTCCTACTCTTGATAACAAGTTTTTGTCATGTAATGAAAAACCGAACCATGTTGCGAAGAGAAGGGAAGGAAGCATGGACAAAACAAATGGGAAATGAAATATATTGGCAGCAGTGCTATGAAAATCGAGCTTTACCAAAGAATTTATAGCCAATTGAGAATTGTTTCCAGCCTGTTTGCGCGGATCATTATTTTCATGGTTCCCATCCTTGTTTCCAGTTGCATCCTTCTTCAACGCCTTAGGAGTTTCATTTCCCAAAATCTCCTGAGCATTGGCATATGTGGCAGCAGTTTGTTCGCTGACTTGTTTCATCAACCCGATTGCATCATAGCTTCTATCACCCGGGCTAATGAAATACCCAAAATCCTGTATACAAGTTTACTGTTTTTAGTACGGTGGCAAAACTAGAATCTTGTTCAAGATCAAGACAGTGATTATCCAACAGAACCTACAGTAGTACCTCAATTGTAATTTCGGTAGCAAATCTGGGACTGGACAGAAAAGTGTTGAAGAGCCATGGAGATTTCCACGCAGAAGGTGATTCAAGGCTTTTCCGGAAAGGTGTTGAACCAAATCTGTCACCAATTAAGCAAACGTCAAAATCATACTTTTGTCAATAGAAACAATAAAAAATTTGGATTTTTAGGTGTAGCACTAAGAGAAACAATTGCCAGAGAAACATAATCTAATGTTTCATTGCCAAAACAACTCAGTAGCATTAACTACAAGCACAGAAAATAAAAGGACAAATGAAAGATGGCATGCAGCAAAAATAAAAAGATAAGAATATGTAATTTAGGCCCCGTTTGTTTCAGCTTAGAAAATAAGTTATTTTAGATGGTGTAAAATAGGTGATTTATTTTTTTATAAATTATGTGGTTGGTTAAAATTAAAGAATCAAGTTTATTGTTCTAGTTTTCTGTCATGTTTTCTCTCTTCTAATTCGCGCAATTATAATCTAATGCTACCCAAAGTAGATTATTAGATTCCGAATATTGGAAAAATCTTGCACAAACATGTTTCACCATCTTATAAGTGCTTTTTAAAAAAAAAAGTGATTTTGTTGAAAAATGCTCAAGAGAATATTACATGTTACTAGTTTCAAAAGGGCCATCATTTCTGGTTTGATCCCCTGAATTCTCCCCTGGGGCTGATGAACAGACAGATTGTACACAAGTAACAGCAACTGAAAGTCTGTCATGCTCCTTTGCACGAACACAAGGAGAGTCAACATTTGAGCATGGATTTTCAGAAGATAATTTCAAAGGGATGCTCTGATTCGGAGCTTTTTCCGAACTGTTATTGTCCAATTTCTTGGGAGTTCTAGCACTTGAATCCAGAACAATGTCTGACTTAAAACCAGCTTGATCAGGAGAATACAATAACCTGTCATTTATATCATGTTCAACCAGAACTCCAGAAGGTTGGTGCACCTGGAAAAAAAGAACAGAGAAGTAGTTTAGCAAACGAGAGAGGTACATTTTTTGCAAATTCCAGATAACAAAACCCAGTTCTTACAATCTCAGCAACAGTGGCAGCACCAACGACGATCTTCATTTTAGCATCAATGTCAAGAGGTCGCTTCTTAATTTCATTCTGAGAATTACAGCCAACGGTATCATTTTCTGACTTCATTTTGTCCAAAATTGCAGATTTCATTTTCTCCTCCACTCGTTCCCCTTTAAAGGCTGGTCCATAATTTTCTTTACCATCATCAACTGACACACTAGAGTTCCTATTCTGCAATGCAGTTGGAGAAAGCAAAACTGCTTCTGAAGTCTCATTGCCGTTAAAGATGCCTTCAAAGCTGGGAAAAGTTTTGGTCAACGTGGCTGTCATGTCAGTCTCAAGCTTCTTGCTAATTCTTTTATTTGATAGTGGTGATAACAGACTACGGCGACGTTTCTTTAATATGGACGGTGTGCCTGTGAAAGTTTTGGCTGCACTTTTCAACAATGCATCTGGGCTATCATCACGAGAGGGTGAGTTCCACAACCTGAAAGGTGTTAGACAGTTCATTGATGACATCATAAACTGGCGGATACCAAAGGGACTAAATTCTTGCTGCATATCAGCCCCAGATTGTACAAGATCACAGCTGAAGAAAGGAATATCCAAGCTAGGAAACCGAGGAGGCTCATAACATAGAGCTCCTGCATCCTCCTTTTTTATACGTGCGGTTGGATTTTCATCTGTTGGATAACAAGTTTGCATAGAATCTGATGCAAATCCGAAACTCTTTACAGGGACCAACTTTGAAGTATCCTTCACAATATCTGGTGACTCTTGCATTACTTCCTTATCTATATCATAAACACGAGGAGAACTTGACATGTCATTGGCATAAACGAAATTATCAGGTGCCCCAGAAACAATCTGCTGATCCTCAGGCCCAAATAATTGATCGGCACGGGCAGTATAGACCAGACAGTGACCACTAGCAGAAAGTACTGGTGGAACTGATTGGGAGGATGAAGTATTAAAAGTACAAAAACACGGAGGACAACTTTGCTGTGAAGTTGAGGTTCCACTGGTTTCAGGCATACGGATATCACATGACTGGCAAAGAAATGAAGTATATCCAGAAAAGTTGACAAAATCTACACCTTTATTATCTCCGGAGCAAAAACATGCATCATTCGCTGCCTCTGAGAAAAAGACTCTGCCACATGTATCATCAGATATCAGCTCTGGTCTGACAGAATCTGTAGAAGTATGTCCCGTGGATGTGGAAACACCTAAACTCACTGAAGTTTGAAATGGATTATAGTCACAGATTTCATGAGGAGCATTGCAATCTCTTTGCAATTGGGAGGATTCCTGCATCAAGCCCTCTGATGAGATATTGGTGAAGGAATGAAAATTAATTTGACAATCCTCACTGATGGGATTTCCGACTTCAAGTGAGAATTTCCGATCAATAAATTGAGAAGTGTGAGTATCTTGGCGAACATTGTCTGAACAGCATGCTTGACACGAACCATGATCCTTTCCATGACTACAATCTTCATTTCGTCTATAATCCTCTCTAGTTTGTAAGCCAGCATCGCTCATCTCTATTGCCAATGGAAAATGACCAGCATTAGCTGACTCACTACATTCTGGAACTTCCTCTCCTTCTGTCTGCTTCGAACCATTATCATCTCCACACTGCAAGCTCGAAGAGGCTAAAACCATTGATTGATTTGAATTTCCCACATGAAGTACAGATTGGAATTGATTAAGCAAGCCTGACGCGAAGTAAGAATCCAATTTCTTTTTGACAGAACTGTGCCAGTGATTTTTAATAGCATTGTCTGTCCTGTTTCAACAGAAGCACAAGTATTATGATGAAAGAATTTGCATCCCCGAGTAGAAAAAATTATCAAATTTTATCAGAATACTGTAATTATAATTTAACACTGAGTTTGTCACCTTTCTCGCACCGGAAGCTGCAGTACTTTAGATAACCAAACCGCACACCAATCATCAGTGAATAAGAAATATAATTACCTTCCAGGCAAGAACTTCGTTAATTCCGCCCATTTGTTCCCATAAATCTGATGAGCGTGTATTAGAGCCAACTCCTCTTCCTGCGTCCATGCTTCCTTGTTTATAGCAGGATTAAGATGATTATGCCACCTAATAAGTTTTCACAAATTATACTAAAATGAAGACATACCCTCCAATATGATTTTATGGATAGGAAGACACCATGATAAATGTAAGGACATTATTCCACCAAGCAAACTTTTGAATAGAAAACATTTTTTCTGGCTTACGAACGAACAGAACCAGTAAAAATCCAATAGCCATACCTTTCTCTACATTGCTTACCAATACGTCCAGGTAAATGTTGTGCAATAGTAGACCATTTTTTAGGGCCATATTTGTTCACCAATTCAATAATTACTTCATCTTCCTGGTTGAATTAGGATAAGACAGGTGAGTTCATATCGGCTATCTAATACCTAACTACAGTGTTGATACAATCCAAGGTAACATCATGAAAACTTCAACATGCAAAAATAAGATTAAAAGAAACAATAATAGAAGAAATTACCTCTTTAGACCATGGACCTTTGATAAGCTCGGGATTTAGAACTTTCTGCCACCTATGTAGGCATTGTACATCAGTTCTATCCTTGAAACACTCAGCTGCAAACACATGATAGGCAATTAGACGAGTTACAAAACTACATATTGCAAAATGAAGTTGCATATTACGAAATGCTTAAGATGGTTAACACAAGCACAACAAAGAACCTATGCAAGAGACAAGCTAAACACATAAGAGTAGAACCTCAACTAATTTAGAGGACCGTAAAATACGAATTTTATGTCTTTGATTTTAGAAAGTTAAGAAGGAAAATCAGCTCAGTTAAGCATTAAATGCCAAACTGCAGAGAACTCTTTAAAAAAATATAACTTAAATAAACAATGATAGATGCAGTGGATCATGACCAGTTTCAAATGTACTGAATATCGATACCGTTAATACCTATTTTTTTCCAATTCTTTCCTTTCAATTGTTGAACAGCCTTTCTCAAGATATCATCCTGCATAAGATAAAAACTCATTGATATAATGTGTAATAATTTTATGCATAATTATTATCATAAAATTTATATTATGCAAATTAAAGGGAGAAAAAGGAAACCCTGTAACATCCAACACTCTAATTCCAACATTATATAAAAAATATTAGACACAGGACCAAGGTAGAGATAAATTGTAATTTTTTTAAAAATAATATCTAGAATCAATTTAAGTTAAAAATACAATTATTGAAATAAATAACATAAAAAAAGGCAATGAAGGTGCTTAGTTTACAGGGTGCATACATATTATTTTATTCACAACCCATCCTCCCTTTTGGGGTTTTCAGCAGGAAACATACAAAACTGTTAGATTAGTTTTTATTGATATATATTCCCCATGAATTTCCTTGAAGATGTGACTAGTTAAATCAAATACTCTAATTGCATTACTATATCAAAAAAATTAAAACAAGGCCAAGGTAGATATAAATTGTAAAAACGGGTATATCAAAAACTCTAATTGCACTATTATATCAAAACATAATAAAATGGCCAAGGTATATATAAATTGTAAAATGATGTTAACAAACTTCAGAAAGATTAAAAATGTTCAAGTATCTGAACAATAACCTCCTCAGGTGTCCAATGCCCTATTGTAGAGCGCCTTGTAGGGCCAGAAGTCCTCCTACATATAGATATTTTATGATTAGCACAAACTAACTTAACCTCATTCTCAATTCCTCAAAAAGGTATTAATTATGATCTATTGCAAAATTAGAGAAAAACTTGACATTATTGCTTTAAGGGAAACAACAACAAGCCTTAGCACACAAGGTGGAATCGGGTATGTGAATCGAACGATGTCATAATACTCTCTCATAAATCAAGTCCATTGACATAGCATTGATCGCAAAATCTTTCCTAATTGTTTTGCCTGTGATTTTTCTTAGCCTCCCTCTACCTCTAGAAATTGGACTAACCTTCATTTGACCTACTTTCCTTGTTGGAGCTTCTAACGTTCTCCTCCACACATGCCCAAACCACGTAAGGCGTGATTCTACCATCTTTTCTACAATAGGAGTTACCCTTATTTTCTCCCTAATGCATCAATTCCTAATTGTATCTTATCTAGTGTGTCCATTCCTCCAACGCAATATTCTCATCTTTACTACATTAACTTCCTTCTCTTGTTTACATCATAGTTACATGATATGTAGTACCGGTTTTGTTGCACGGTACCAAGTTCTATGCGGTTCATCAATTTTCACATTATTACGAAACTTCCGTTATGACGAACCTGGCATGTGGTACGCGGTGCGTAGGCTGAATGAGGGAACCATGTAATTATGGATGACATTTTGCCACCCAACATTCATTCTTATATCATTGAGGGTCTTATAGTTCTATGGCAAAATTTCCTCTTAAGCTTGAGCACCACCTTTCAATCACATATGACAGTTGATGCACTCCGCCATTGCATCTATCCCACTTCAATTCTATGGTTCACATCTCCCTTAAATCTAGTGACTTGTGGTATGTTATAATCTCCAATCTTCACCTCTACAATAATTTTTGTCTGCCTCTTGTTAAACAAACTTACACTACATATACTCCATCTTACTTCGACTTACACAGGAAAAAGGTACTAGAATAAAGTGGACATTCATTGAAATGAAACATCTCTCCTAATCTCCCAATCCCACAGAACTCATTCATCCACATTCCAAATGTTATAGAAGGTTAAGGACAAATTCAAAAGAAACAAATGCATTGTATTATAGTGAAAGATAATGTTATCTACAATTACCCATGTAATGCTCTAGTTTTCTGAACACCGTCTATGGGCTGATCAGATGGGACGGGGATTTTCCGGTCACTGTCCATAGCTTCTTGGCAGACAAGTAAAAAAGCATACCCCAATTCCCACTCTGCTGCAAATCTCTCCTATGTTGCTTCTCCAAATCATTATAGTCCCTTTAAGGAACCATAGAACCAAACACCTTCACAAAAGAAATAAACACAAAGATGAGGATACAAATTTTCTTCAACTTAAAAGTACTGAATACAAATAGTTCATTCCTAAGAATGAAAATGTACTTCCCAAAAGTTTTTTGGTACTACCAAGGGTATCCCTCGCCCTTTCTTGGGTAAGGAACTAATCTCTTTCGGGGTGCATGGTTCCCTCCAACAAGTGTCACTCCCAGAAATCGAACCACCTTTTGGTCATCCTGAGGATCTACCAGGGTAGTCTTATACCTTATACCAACACTTTGTTGCTATGTACTTCCCAATTTAGTCCCTAAGAAATGAAAATTCTCAAAAAACACAACCGGGGTCTAAATTAAGGGCATTTTTCTTAGGTATTAACTCAATTAACAATTCAACAATAAAAACTAAAAAAAGGCAACTAATAATATTCTTGAACCCTAACAATGGAACACTAACCAAAACCCATTTCGCTTCAAAACAATTACTTTAGCTATGATATGATAACCCAAATACCTTAATTACAAAAGGGTAATAAAATTGAAATGATTGTTGTTATTAAAAGTAACAAACCATGATTTCATTCAAATAAGGAAAAGTGAAATAACAAAATTGAAATTGAGCATTAAAGAATGAAGATAGAGTCACCAAAACAGTGTGCATTTGCAGATCCGAATGAGAGAAAGGATCTGAAAAAAATGCACTGTGCAACGATCACAAGAGAGAGAGACGTTGGAGTTAGTGTTCTTTGTTTTTCATATATTCAAAAAAGTGTTCAATGGTAAAATTTAATATTTGTTGCTATTTTGTATTAATTTAAAATCTATATATTCCTAAAGTTTTTTTACATTATAAGTACTAGCGTGCCCCTCGGCATGGCCGGTCGACCCACATTCTTATTTTTTGATATAAGTGTATAAATATAAAAAATGAAACATATAAATTCAATAGAAAATGTAAATTTAAGAGTATAAGATGTAATAATTGATATGATATACATAAAACTTTTATAAATTTCTCGGGCATCTAATAATCATTATTGAGTTGTAGGATATATTTTTTTCATGTGCTATTGTTTTATTTTTGAGTTGAGAAAGAGATAAGATAAAAAAGAATGTGTGGATAAGTAATAATATATTAATGAAAAAATGTGGAAGTTTCCATTAAGGATAAAAATGAATTTTAAAAATTATACCATGGTGGTTATTACTTGTTTTGACTTTATTAATAGTATAAAATATAAATATCATTTATGATTAATTTACATTAATCAACGATGGTTAATGATTAACATACATATGAATAGTAGATGATTTATTAATTGTATAAAAAATACTTACACTATAAATGTATATAATATTAAATTCATTTTATTTTGGTAATGTAAGTGTATCATTAAGTTTTAATTTGTTCCTTTTTTTGGTATTTCTAAAACAATTTATTTGTCATTGGTACTTGAGGTTAAAATTCATCTTAATGCTATCAATTTCCAAATCTATTACCTATATAATAAAAAAAACTCTCTCATGACATGTGTCAATCTCTCAAGCCTTCATGACATGTATCAATCTCTCAATGACATGTATCAATCTCTCAAGAACTCCCTCATGACATGTGTCAATCTCTCAACCCTCATGACATGTGTCAATCTCTCAAGCCCTCATGACATGTGATTTATTTAAAAATAAAAGGAATATGATTACCTATACAATATTAAAATATAATGTTACTATAGCAATATTAAAATAATAATATGAATCATAACATATTGTTTGTAGCTATTTTAGAGTTAAATAATATTATTTTTATACTAATCTTATTTTAGAATCAAATAATAATGAAATTATAAATTTATTGATGATTTTTTTGATTAATAGGATACTACTAACTATATCATGTTATGTATGTGTAAAAAACAATGTTGAGAAAGTCGAGCAAGATGTTAAACCAGAAGAGGTTCCGTATTAAGTTTATCCGATTTAAACAGTTAAACCGTATGGTCTGACCGTATGATTTTATATATAATTAATAATTTTTAACAATATGAATACACTGGTAACGTATATGGCTTTAACCATGCGAATGCACGAGCAACATACATATTCTTAATCATAAATGCACATGTAATATGTGTTCTTAATCATGCGGAAAAAATATCGTCCCGTGCAAATGCACGGGTAACTTGTATCGTCCATGCATATGCACGGGTAACTTGCTAGTTAATATTGAAAAAGGAAGTCATAAAAATTGACATTGAAAAAGGAAATCAAATAGAGAAAATAGTAGTAAACTTGGGTCTTGAAAATCACAATAAAAAACTGACACAAAAAAATGAAACTGACACAAAAAAAATGAAACTGACCAAGATTCCTAATAAATAGCATAACAGAACAAAAAATAAAATAACAAATAAATATCTATTAACTTATTTTCAGAGATGGGCATTTTACTATTTTTTGAATAATCAGGTATCTCATCATCTAAGATATTTTTTCAAGAATATGTGGCTGTCTTTTCAAATAAATATCGTTTAAATAAATTGAACTTTTTGATATTTGACCTATTTCGATACCTAAAAATCTAGTAATATCTTTTATATATATATATATATGAACTTCACATGGAGTTAACTAAATCACATTTGCCAACAACAAATATCACTACAAAACAAACATTTATTTTCATATAGTACATTTGTGTCATTGTAAAATGATTAATACAAAAGAATATTCTAGCTTATACAAAACAAATATATAATAATATTCACCTTCCCAATTTCCTAAACCAAGTATCTTTAAAATATATGTGGTATCAACCATACTTGCATAGGTTATCAAATCCCATATATTCATTATTCTCAATCTTTTTTACCATAGCTACAATGCCAACTCCACCTACCAAATGCATGAAAAAACATTTCAGAATTAATTAATGTGCATAAAACCATACCAAATTAAATGAGAATTGTAAGGTCTACCTAGTGTGATGGCACTGATAAATATTGTAAATGCTAGTATAAATATGATAAGTGATGCTCTCCCAAATAGGATTATCAACTTTCTCACAATATGTTGTCCTACCAATGCTGCAATAGTAGCCACTAGAGTCAAGTATATAGCTGTCCAACAATCAACAAAATGCATAGGTTAGAGACGATAAGGTACCGAGTAAAATATCAACTTAATCCTTATGATCGATACCACTAGTTAATTGGATTTACGAGATTAGAAAAATGTTAATCTGATTTCCGACTTTGTAGACTATAGATTAATTTGGTCTTTCACTTTGTAAATTACAAGTTATTTCTAAATTTAAACACTTGTCATGTCAAGGAACCAAATCGAAACTTTTGTCATGTCAGAGATCAAATTGACTAATGTTGTCAATTTCAATAACCAATATAACATTTCACCCTTTAACTATGAATGATGTGCATAATTGTTAGAAAAAATGACCAATTTAGTCATAAATGTAACTAATATGAGGTTAAGGAAACTATCAAAACTATAATATTGTGGCTACAATTACGACTGTAATTTAACACTCGATTTTATCACACTTGCAGAAATGTTCTATAATTGAAATATAAAAACAATTAGCTAACTAGAAAATTTCAAGCACAAACCATAAGGGACTGGAAAACGTTTGAGCAGGTAGTATTCTACAACAGACATGGATGAGGAGAAGGTCATAGCAAAGGTAGCTGTGGCACTTGAAACCTGTACACACAAAATCACCATTAATCCGGTTAATGTGACAGCTACAAACACCGATATGTCAAGGTTTTGGCCCTTTGGGAGTCACCAAAAAATGTACCGCGGCCATAATTGTGGCAGCATCGACCGTAAATACCCGCAATTGTCCGAAAGTTAAGGTTTTCAAAATTTCTAAAACCGCTACCAAAATCGTTATTTAAAAAACAATCTTCAATAACCTATATATATGTATCCTCTGCAGCAGTTGTTAATTTTGTCTTCTGATTAGTCAATTTCATATGAGATTGACTAATTGATAAACTTAAATAAGGATGAAACCAAAATTGATTAGTGACAATGGATTTTATGATTGATTAATTGAACACAAGAATAACCAATTATTGGTATAAAAAATTGGCCTTAGAGAGCTCCAAAGAGCTTCAGATCCTAACACATTTTTCTTTTCCCATCTTCTTAAAATGCTTACAATCCATATCGGCACGAGTTCTGGTGTGTGGCACCCGATTCTACCTGATTCGTCACTTTTTTCATTATTATTACAAGACTTCTTTTATAAGAAAACCAGTATGTGGTAAGCTGAATCTAGTACACGACAAAAAGGCTAAACGAGAGAATCATGTAACTATCGGCAGAACTACGACTCGAATTTATAATGCTGCAATTAAAACACACCTGAGGTGGGACTCCCAACTCCAGAAATAGGGGTCCCATAATGAATCCTCCACCTAGTCCTAACAAGCCACCAACTATTCCAGCAAGTACTCCTAATAAACAATATATAACTAACTGAAGAACACTATAATTTCCACCTCCATTTTCTATGGAAGAAATCATTCTCCTTCCATTATACAAAGAAACTGCTTCATAAGTTGATACTCCAACTGAAATTGGAATCTGCATAACATGAAAAGAATCATGCTTCAAACAGTTTCTATGAAAAGAATCATATTTTTCACAACAATTAAGAACTAGTTATACAATATTTGAAATCATGGTTATGGATTCAAGGAAAAAGTGAAAAAGTTGTAATGTCTTATTCTGAATGAGACTATAACCGATGCGAATGTTTAGCGTTATACTGCTCCTAGACTCGCTACTAGCAGCGCTTATATGATTTTATTCAACTATTTTCCATGTAACTTTTTGTACTTTTAATCGATTATTTGCCGATAAAAAAAAAACTGCAGAGTTGGATTACCTGTAACAAGTTTAGTACCCAATATGGTGTTGAGCAGTTGGCAGTTTGGATCTGTTGTCAATTGGAGATTATTAGAGTCAAGTTAGATAAATTCAAGGTTTTAAAAATTGAAGTTGCCGATGGAATATTGCGATTTAGGCAGTCTCCACAACTACATCGTGACAGCAATTGCAACTGCCTCGGTCGTATTCTCCCACTTTTGCCTGCAATTGTGATGAACACGACATAACCGCGCAACCGTGGCCTCACTTGCAATTGCAACCAAAGATAGATTCTTTGATAAAAACTATTCTAAGGAAGAAAATACAAAATAGGAAATAGAAGACCTTGGAAACTTGTAGTGCAAGGAATGCAACCCAAACAAAAACCAATAGTCCAAACTCCTTCCAATATACATTTTCAAGAACTGTGACCTGAAATTGTCCCAAATTACATATGAAAACAACTCTATCCATATGAACTTACTAGAGTAATACACTAACCTCATGTTTCTCTTTCTCATTTGCAATGCCATTGTTAGGTCCACTAGGAATTGGTCTGTATTCTACTTCACCACTAGAATCTGTCAATGAGAAAATTTCATACACTCTAACAAAAAGAAAAATGTTCCGATGGTGACATTTGGTGTCATATTACTTTCCGTACAGACCAATGTTTTGTTGATGAACATGATTTATGATAGAATATTACAGCGTCGCTCGATTCATATAGCCCAGCCCCGCATGGTAGGATAAAGGCTTGGTTGTTCTTGTTGTGTTATCTTCCATGCCACTTCTTTTAGTGGAACCAAGATATCCGACTTTTTTTAATCGCGTGCCCAACTCAATTATGTTTATAAACTTACAACAAATATAAGATAGAACTACACATAAAGAAAGTTTCTGAACTTACCATTTGATTCTAGTCTCCTAGCTGCTTCCTAGAAAACAAGAGAGATTCAAACATTTAGCAATGAACTTTTTCAGTATTAAGAAGTAAAGTTCATGATTAAGAAGAATCAAAACATTCCTCATAACTACTTAAATTATTTGAAAACCTTCATAAGTGAGTAGTTATGTTACTCAATTAATTTATATAGACAAAGTGAATAAGCAATGAAAATAATATAAATGTGTAAAGTGAATAAGACCTTTTTCATTATGGTTTCCTTTTGCCATGTTTCAACACCCTTAAAGAATGCTTTTGTTGAAGTTCCTGCAATCCAACAAAATCAGCAAAAGATGTAACAAAAACAAAAGTGACTAACTAACTAACCAACCAAAGTCGCGAATCGTTACCGAAAAAGAGAACAATAAGCAGTATAGTGACCATCCAATCTGGAAAAACAAGGTTGAAGATCACTCCAATGCTAATACCAAGCATGAGCATTGGTTGAATGAGTAGAGCCAAATCATAGTCAATGATAGGCATATTCAATGTTGGATGCCTTAGTTTAAGGTTATAGTAAACAGTTGATAAAGCTGCACCCATTATCATACCTGAAAAAACACAACATTCTTATTTTCTCTTTTATGTCAAAGGATGTTACATTGTTACTATAGTATACTAAGTTTCTATTAACTTAGCTTGCATAGGAAGAAACAATTATCATTTGTTTTCTTTGACTATTTTCTGTATCATTTTTTACAAGAGTATATAGAACTATAGATACTGAATAAGCTAACAAATGTAATGACATACATTTTGAGAGAGCTGTGGCTGATTTTGGATCAAACCCAATAACAAGACTAAGAGTAGGAACGAATATGCCGCCGCCACCAACACCACCTACACTGCCGAAAGCAGCCCCGCAAAAACCAATAATGGTACCAAAAACAATTTGCCACCCAAATACCATATCCTGCACAAGTAACATCCAATATCACTACTTTTCCTTACCATGCTATCTAGAGACAACAACAGTATAGAGCAGTGTTTCAAATTGTTGACAGTATCATCTGACGTGGCCATAATATTGCGGTTGTGATGACCACTGCAATTGTATCACACTACAATTCTGGTGTGACACTGAATCACAATGATGCAGTCGTATTTGGCCACAACATAATCGTATCGGACCACATTTGAAATTACTAGAATCAAAGTAATTACTACAGAGACCATAATCGGACCGTAATTGCAATTTAAAACATTAGTATAGGTATTGACAAAGCAAGATGACAACAATCCACTCTGCTGCATCAGAACCACTTTTTTAGCCAATGCCACACCCATAAAGGCATTATTTTTTGACATACAATACAATGTTGTACAAATAAACCAAAGTTGTTAAATTTTGACATACAATACAATGTTGTTGTACAAATAACAAAGTTGTTCGATTTTGTCTCGAGTTTTGAGTTCGAAAGCCGAAAAAGAATTGTAGAAGGAACAACATACCGGCCAGATATGATGATAATCTGAATCTCCAGGTTGCCACAAGAAATCCACAACTCTGGTAAGGAAACTACTTTCATGTATCTGTTTTTCATTTAACATGTTTTCTCCTTCCACCTTCATTAGTATTCCTCCTCTATGGCCCGAAACAATCACGAATCTCGATCCGAAATATATCATTATCATCACCATTACCATCATCATCATACGCATCGATCTCATTTTATTTATTTATTCTAAGTCACTTCCACTTTGTCTTCAAAAGAAATGTTTTGTATGTATCTTCAACAGCAAGTAATCTTCACATTCACATTAAAATGATCAAACTTGTTCTAAGAGAACACAGACATCACAAAAAATGAAAGAGAGGTATTGTAATATTGATGGGTGTCTAATCCACTAACAAATATACAAATATAGCTGAGAGTAATTGAAACTTTGACTTAGTATAATATTTACGGGTCGAAAATTTCTTACACCATTAGATTAATGTATTTAATGTATCGACGATAGACTAGATAAAAAATTAATAATAATGTGCTAATGGTAATTTGATTTGTAGTAAGTTATTATTATAAATAGATGTGAGATTCTATATCAAATAAGGCTTTGCTAGTATAGCTGAAATGCATTTTGATTGCTACCAAATTTGTGATCTTTATTGTATTAATTCCCAATATCAATAAAAAATTAAAAAACACTTGATAATTACTTTAGTCTTTACAAAATTTCATGTGCAAAAAAAAAAAATTTAAGTGGCACTCAAAAATTGTAAATATGAATTAAAATAATTTTTGATTGAGTTTGGGAGGGGGTATTACATGTTTCAAAATAGAGTAAACAACATAGGGTAGAGGTGTTTCAAAAGTAAAAAAACATATGTAAATGTGGATTGTTCTAAATATCATCTTGTCCAAATGACTTGGTACACGAGACTCTCGACTACTGAGGTTTGAGGAGTGTATAGATGTACACGGGCTTACTCGAAAGTGAAAATGTTGTTTCAAGGTTATACAAATGATAGAACTATAAAACTAACTTTAAATTACATGAAATTGTAATTAAATCAACCAATTATTCTGCTATTCACCTCACCAACCCATTCAGTTCAAGAATACTGCTGTACATGAATTTGCAAGTTGGTATGTACCATGCTGACATTGAAACTGTTTTTGGCACATAATGGAAAATCCTTCACCAAATCTACAAATTTGAGAGTGACACTTGAGTTTTGTTGAGTTCAATGGAATCTCCAAATTAGCATCTCTCAAGAGCCTTCTATTTCTTCTAGATGCTAATAGTGAACCTTCATTGATACATATAGATGGGATATGTAAGACAGTACCTAAAGGAGCACTGGTATATGACTTTTCTTTAATATTCTTCAAACCTTCTTCAGATTGTATATTTTCCTCTTCTTCTATTGAATTTGACATCTGCTTTGTTTTTACAGAACTTAGTACCCTATTTGCTTCTTCTGCTAATCCAGCTAAACACCAAGCTTCTGCAACAAGCAACATTGTAGATTTCTTCGGTACAACACGAAAATCTTCCATTATTTTGAGTATTCCTTCTGCTTTTGATGGCTGTCTTGCTTCTGCATATCCCCAGATTAAGGTTTCAAAAGTATTCAAATTAGGAGATATACCGGATTCACACATCTTGTCGAAAACCCTCATAGCATCTTCCATTCTGCCAGCACTGCACCATCCGCTTATGACAGTTGTAAATGTAACAACGGTTGGTCGGACACCTGGTTTAACCATAGCAGTTAGTAGCTCTTCAGCCTTTTCGGTTTCTTGCGTTCTCACATAACCTTTAGCAAGAATTCCGTAAACATGTGCATCTGGTTCTACACCAGATTTCAACATGTCATTGAAGACTTCCCTGCATTTTTCTAAGTATCCAGCTTGGCTCCATGCATTCATTATAGTGCTATATGATATCAAGTCTGGTTGGATCTGAAATTCTCCCATCAACTTTAAAACCTATAATGGATATTCAAGATGAGTTACAAGGAGGAATGCATACATGCCAAAAACTAAACCGAATAGACTGTTATCCACTATGTCGAGCAAATTAAAGGAACAATGACCTCATTTTTGGCTCCTTCAGCCAAAAAATATACTAGACAATTGCATGGCAATTAGCACACTAGCTAATTTGATGAAGACCTAAGCTCAGAACAAGAAGACTCGCTCATAAACCAGATGCATAAAGCAATAAATTTTAAATTCCTTTAGCAAGATACAACTTACAACCCCTTCAGCATATATATCAGATTGTGAGAAAAAATGACATATGGAGTCAAATATGATTCTAAAACTTTCTAATCAAGAATCATGTAACTGCATGCAGTACAGCACCAAGAAGGCGGAAACATGTTTATATTTTATACATCGGAAATATGGCTAAAAAGATAGTGGTAAATAACATAAGTGTCCTTCGCACAAAATTGCATTTTATAATATCCAATTATATCAATGCTAGTTGTTAATTGTCTTTTACCATGGCCTTTTGATTTTCTTATATCAGTTAATGTCAAGAGTATGAAAGAAAGGGGGGCATCCCTAATTCTATGTGGAATGCCTTTAAAGTTATAATCAACGGGCCTTTCTGTCATAAACAGACCCAAATCAAGTTTGATTAGAAAAAAGGTTCAGACCAACAACGGTAGGTTCAAACTCACCTCATCAATGCCATCTATATCCATCACGTCCACAAAACCATTAACCAAGGAGTTAAAGTCAACAAGATTAGGTTGCAGCCCCAGATCCTTCATCCTGTGCACAAACCTCATCGCTTCCTTCATTTTACCTTCTCTACAATATCCACACATGATGATGGTGCAAGTTCTTTCATTGGGTTCCAAACCATTCCTCTGCATCTCTAAAATCAATGCTTCAGCCTGAATAGTCTCTCCATTCTGAGCATAAGCTGTTGCTATAGTGTTGAAAGTAACAGCATCCGGTTTCATTCCAGAAGCAGACATCTTATACAGTATATTCCATGCCTTGAACATCTTTTGCAGTTTACACCATGCTCTGATAAGCAAATTGTATGTCTTGAGATTGGGTTTCACGTTTCCATCAGTCAACATCAGTTCTAGCAACTTCATCGACTCGTCAGGCTTGCCTGCAATCCCATACCCTTTTATTAAGGTGTTATAAGTGCTGGTGCTAGGTCTCAGTCCACTTTCTTTCATATTCTGGAAAGCTTTCATGGCATCCTCCATGTTCCCGGATTCAGCAAATGCATTTATAAGAGCATTAAAAAATACTGAATCAGGCTGGATTTCTTTTTCTTTCATCTGTGAGACAATGGACTGTATAGGTTTGAAGCACTTTTGAATGGTGAAGGCGTTTAACACGGTCGTGTATGTTACTAAAGATGGCTGGTGCCCTCCTTCAATCAGATTTTCAAAAATGACATTAGCTTCCTCAGGTTTTCCTTTGTCTATCATAATATTCATTAATTTTGTTTCTGAGCGTACAATTCGGCAGCTATTTTTTTCTGCCGTGCAGAAAGTGCAGCAGGGTCGACTTCCTGAATTTGTAGCCTCAGCAGTTTCATCGATTTGGTTCTTGCCATCAAAATGATTCCCCTATCAAAATACCAAAAGATAATCAATTTTTGAGGACATCAAAAGATTTCCACAAACAACAAAGAACTAGACTACATCAAAAGATTCTCTTAGCAGATAACTGACTCTACATATATGACTTGTCATTCATTGCTAAAGTATATCCAAATCACTCTAAAAGCCGAAACTGTATAATTTTTTTAAAACAAATATAATGACTATCAGTTGAACATCAACAAAAAGTAAGTAACGGTGTATACATCCTCATTCAAGTAATGCTTCCACTTAGTTATAGGTTAGAACGGGCGTTATATAATAGAAAGAGCGGCCTAGTGCACACGGCTCCCAACTATTGGGAACTAGGGAGGGTAGACGAACGCAGTCTTACCCTCACATGTGAAGCAGTTGTTTCCACGATTTGAACTCATGACCTATCACAAGGCACGCAGCCTTAATGTTACGTCGAGGCTTGCCGCTAACCCTCACACTTAGTTATAGGTTACAAATGAAAGATGTAGACGTAAGCAGTCTTACCCTCACATGTGAAGCAGTTGTTTCCACGATTTGAACTCATGATCTATTATTACAAGGCAAGCAGCCTTACCGTTACGCGAGTCTCACCACTAACCCTCACACTTAGTTATAGGTTACAAATGAAAAATGTAGACGTAAGCAGTCTTACCCTCACATGTGAAGCAGCTGTTTCCACGATTTGAACTCATGACCTATTATTACAAGGCAAGCAGCCTTACCGTTACGCGAGTCTCGCCACTAACCCTCACACTTAGTTATAGGTTACAAATGAAAAGATGATGCATGACAACTTATTTTCTAAAGAACTATTAGAGTTCTCCATCAATTAAACCTTCCCCTATGCAATAATCTTGAAATTCTACTTCAAATTTACACTTTTTTTTACTAGTTTTTCTTAAAACATCAACCCCATCTTCAATTTTTTTCTTATAATCCAGAATCCATTTATTGTAGCTCTGAACAATATTATCATAAAATTGTTTAATAGGATAAGTAAATAACACTAAAAACCCTAAAACGTTAAAATTGGAGTAAGGAAATTGCATAATTTGATAGGTAAATACCTTGTTCATATTTGTAATTGCAGAATGATTGAATTGTGAAGTGAGTTACAGAAACAACTTCGTTTTCAGATAAGAACATAGAATGCCAATACAGAGATATATAGATACAGAGATGAAAATATTATTATTATTATTATTATTATTATTATTTTTATTATTATTATTATTATTATTATTATTATTATTAGTGTGTAAAGGCACTTCGTGCCTGCCGGCGAATATTGTGTGATACTACATATTCAATTTTTATATATTTCATTTTTTTGAATTAAAATGTAGTTGTTATGTTCGGTGTACTTGATATTATATTTTTTGTGTTTATGATAATATTTAATTTAAGGTGAGATATGTGGTTAATTAATGTATTTACGGTAGTTGTTTAGGATTATATAGTTTTTTTGTAAAAATTAAATAATGTTAAGGGTAATATAGGAAATGAAAATTACACTATGATAGAAGTTATCTCAAGTTTTGGCTTTATATATAGTATAGATTATTATTATTCAGGAACCCAAATAATTTTATAAAAGGAGTTACTTTTTTTCCTCTCATTTTTTCTTTGGAATTTGGTTTTTAACTCAATTTATATTTTGAACCCCAATAATTTTATTTAAAAATGATAAAATATGAAAAAAAAAATGAGGTTTGAAAATAAATTGGGATAGTGAAATAAAAATGGATGTTCATTATTTATCAAAAAGAAGTTAATTACATAATATTTTTATCATAAATTTTAAAAATATTATACAAATTGATAGTCATAACATATATTTTTTCTCAAACTCGATAATTGTTATTTATTCTGGAATCTAATATACTTTTCAATCTCAGAATAACATTAATGCTATTATGGGAAAATATCTTTCTTTAAAAAAGAGTTAAATTTTAAAACAAAAATATCATTATAAAACCAAAAAAAATCCTTCGAAGCTAATACCTTGAAAACAAAATAAAAATAATATTACATACTTATTCTTATTATTAACTAACTTGATGATGGACTGAACAAGATGATGGCAGATTTTTTTCCTCTTGGACCCACCTAAAGCGACGCCATAAGTGGAGTTTTGTTTTTTTACCTTTCTGCATAAAAATCGGCACCTTATAGGAGTTTTACATATTTTTTATCTGTCCTCTCTCTTAAATCTGCACTCGTGTAGGAGTTTTATTTTTTATTCTTTTTTTTGCCCTAATAGCTCCTAAATTTTCCACTATGGTGGAGTTTTTTAATTTTGTGTCCTAATCTCTTTCCTAACTCGGCCATGTAGATGGAGTTTCTTTTTTTTCTCCCTCCCCCCTGAATCGGCAATGGGGAGGGGAGAGTTTTATATGTTATATTTTTTTTTATTTTCTTCTAACAAATCAACAACCTAGTTGCCAATTCTCCTCTTTCACTTATATATTGATGGCACACTCCAATTTTCTTTGAGGTTGAAGTTGTATCTAGATCTGGTGGTTACCAAATGAAGGTTTACACTATTAAACTAGCCGACAATTACTGTGATTGTGGAGAATTTATGTTGAGTATCAACAAGTCAGAACTAAAATAGACTATAGTTAATCGATTATGCTTGGACTTAATCAATTAAACAATGCTCAGATATAATCGATTATGCTTATGGATAATCGATTATCTTGACACTCACACAACTTGATTCTTTGATTTCTTGTATAACAAGTTAATAATTATCGAATCTTTACACAATTAATTGATTAATAAGATTACAGAAAGACAGTAAACAAATTATAGTATGCAACTCATATTAACACAATTAATCAAGAAAGTAAAGACGACAAGTAAAGAGATTAGGGATTATAAAGAGGTGCACACGGAATTTTATTCTGGTTCATTTGCGTTCCATTGCAAACTACATCCAGACCTCCCTTTCTGATCTCAGGACATTTTTCTTCAACTATTGCAATTGTGAGTTTTACAAACACACTCCCAATTACAAAATCAGAAAAACTAAACTGATCTTTACTTAGCCCCTATGAGCTTGACAATCTAGGTTTGACCTAACTAAATCGCCTACTAGGATCTCCTATCCTTCTGCGATCGGCCCCAGCCTTGGTATCGCTCGAACTAAGACCTCTTAGCCTATAAGAAGATTACCAAGATCTCTCTCGTAGTGAAACAATTCACAAAGAGATCAACTTCCTTGTTCAAACAGAATATATTGAGTTGACTTGAGTACTTAATACTCAGATTCAACAATTGAAAACTCAATCTAAAACATAAAGCAGAAAATCAACAAAATCCTAATTCTTAATGAAATTAATGCATTAGGTTTTCAAAAAATGATTCACACTCTTTTTATAAAAACTTTTTCCTCACAAATCTCTCAAAGAAATCAAGAATAACATGTAAGAAATTGATGCATAGAAAACTAGAGCCTAGATGCAATGATATTTATCTCTAAGCCTAAATCAGAATGCTTTCACTTCTTAGTTTTTCTAAATGCACTTCCTAACTGTAAAGCAATTTATGAAAATGTATGCTCTCTAACGATTTTCGAAATATGCAAGTTATGCCACATTGGCAAGAAATACATAATTTATACTAACCTTACTGATACTGATATTAATCGATTATCCTTCCATTTAATCGATTAACGGACTGTTAAAAATCACTTTTCAGTTATGTCTTAATCGATTATATGATGTCTTAATAGATTAACGTGTCACAACATCAGATCAGTTAGTAAAGTCCCGAATCTATAGATGCAACCTATGAGTCTTCAGCTCGTTGTTTGTTGTACGATCTTCAAGCTTTCTTTTATGTGTGTTTGCTTCATCAAAACTTCGATTAGCCTTAAATGTGCAGGTCTTGACTCTTTGCACTTTCAATTTCAATCATTAAGATTGTCATGCTCCCATGCAATTGCAACATGCGCTTCATTGGTTTTATATTGTGGTCAATTTATGTCACCAACTTACTAACTGAATAAACTTCTTAAAGTATATGGATGTGAGTTTCAACCGATTGGTAATGAAAAATATGCGCTTCATTGGCTTTAATTTTATTATTTTTGTGAATGTAATTTGGCTACATAGTAGCCGATTATTGTGCACTTATTCAAGGAAAAAGAAAGCATATTATTATGATCAATTCAAGTGAAGAAAAGTCTAAAATGAGTAGTCAAAAAGATGCCTTAAGTGAGTGGTGCCTTAATGTGCAACATATTCATGTGAGTTGGGTAAAAAATTTCAAAGATCTTCCTCATACATTCACATTCACATTCACTCATTCATTCACATTCACATTCACTTATTCATTCACATTCATTCATATTTGCTCTCACTATATATCTCCACTCACATATTTCTTAAGACTCACATTACATTCTCATTTACTCTCCATTCACATACTCAAACATTTTCTTAACACTTCCTAGTATTTTATTTAAGTCTTTATAATGGAACACTTTATTCTCAGGCCAATTGATACTTCACTACCAATACTGCAAAATGATCATATATCAAACAAATATCTGGAATGAGATTGAATGTAGTTTATGGCCAAGATGTTGTTTATGGCAATCCCTACATTCTAAGCTAGTGTTGCAAGTTATCTACAACACTGCTTTTGCTAACTTGTTGACAGTTAGAGCAGTAGAAATCAAATTTAGTGTTATGTTGGTCCAATATGGCTATACTCAATCAAGAGATGACTATTCATTGTTTAAAAAATATATATATTTCTAATTGTTTTAATGCTATTGTTGTATATGTGGATGATCTTGTTCTTGCTGACAATAACCTATTTCAAATAGACTTTGTTAAATAATTGTTTGACACAAAGTTCAACATTAAACACTTAGGAACACTTAAATTCTTTTTTAGATTAGAGTGGTTATGTCTAATTCTAGAATAAAACTATGTGAAAGAAAATATTTGTTGGATCTTTTACAAGACACATGACTTTTGGGATCAAAGCCATGTTCAACACCCATGGATCGCAATGTAAAAATTCCTAGCAACTCTAACTCTAAACTACCTAATCCTACTCCTTATAGGAGATTAATCGGTAGATTGGTTTATCTTACTCATACTAGATTTGATATTTCTTATGATATTGGTCACCTTAGTCAATTTCTTTGTGCTCTTACACAAGATCATTATCAAGGAGGATTGAGAGTATTAAGAAATCTAAAAATTGCACCATGAAAAGGGTTTTTTTCTTCCAACTTTTCTCTAATGGAACCTTAAAGGCATATATTGATTCTGATTGGGAATCATGTGTTTATACAAGGAGATCCATCACTAGATTATGTTTTTCTCTGGTATTTCTTTAATTTGCTGGAAAAGTAAGAGACAAAGAACTATCTCAAGGTCATATGTAGAAGCAGAATATAGAATTTTGGCTTTGACAGGTTGTGAGGCTCAATGACTCACTTATCTTTTTCATGATTTACATAAATTCCTAATGCCACACACCGTGCTCATTTATTGTGATAAGCAGATTGCACTCCACATAATAGCAAATCACGTCTTTCACGAAAGAATTGAATATATTAATATTGATTGTCATTTTATAAGGGATAGAGTTACACCCGTACTCATATATTAATATTGATAAATACAAGAAGTTACTCATACTTTCTCATCACTCTTCAAGCCATATTCTCTCTTTTTTCTTTTCTCGTCTACCTTTTAATGTTTTGAGTATTCTCTAAATTTGTGTTTCAATTTATCAAAAATGAGTGATGAATATCATCTTTTAAGATAGTCTTTAAACAATTTGTTTGAATTTTATTATATTAAAAATTTAATTAATTAATAAAAGAAATGACCCTAATCTAAGTTGCAAAATAATAAGAGATTGTGTTATAAATATAATAATAATAATAATAATAATAATAAATAAGTTAGAGGGTGGCACCCCTCCAGAATACTTTTTTGTATTATATAAGCATGATAATGTTCATACTATACATATATATATATATACACATATATATATATACACATATATATATATACATATATATATATACATATATATATATATATATATATATGTCATTTAAAAATAATCTTCCCACATATGTTTTTATGGATCAGGATTAAGTTGAAAATATTAAAGAAACAAAACGATTTTTTTTTGTTACAAAGGATGAATATGAAAATTGAATAAACATTAATTGGTGTATAATGATTTATACTTTAAAATTTTAAAAGGCATTAAAAAAGATAAGATCATAAGAATCAAACATGAAGTTGTAATATCACCACCTTAAATTCTATGAATGAATAAACCTAATAAATAAATAATTAAAAAATAATCAGAATTTTTTGTACTACCAATGATATCTCTCAGGAAACAACTAATTCCTTTCATGGTGCATGATTGTCTTTTCTAACAAGTATAGCTCATAAGATTAAACTCTTAACATTTTTTTGTTTTCCTCGGGATCTGATAAGATTACACTATTACACCAATATCTTATTGGTAAAAAAAATAATTAGATACTTACACGAAAATAATTTCTTCATGAAAAGCTTTTTCATATATTAGATATTCAAATCAGCTCCTCTCTAATACTAAAATAGGATACACAAATTTTTTCCTTAATTTTTAAATTTATTTATTAAAAAATAATTTAAATCCAGATCCTTAGATATTTTTTGTCACGTGTTATTATCGTGGTTTAATATTGGACTTTTCAATAAAATCATCTATTCTCCACATATTAGTTAAGTTAGTCCTTCTCCACAATTTTTTTTTGTTACATACAAAAAAATGTCCTACATCCAATAATTTGGAGGCAAATTAATTTATTATAGATATAAAAAGGACACTTTTTTTTGTCTGACCCAATATTCAACTTATTGGTAGCCTACCTTATAATTTTAAATAAATGCTCATAAAACGTGCCATCCATTTAAAAGAAAAGGTCAAAAAATAGAAAATTCATTAGATACTATTCTTGGTCTTATATTCTTGTACACATTTAATATATATATATTATTTTTGTATAGATTTATACACAGTTAATATATTAATTATCATTTATTTATAGAGGAGAGATCCACTTACTCAAAGAGTAAGATTTTTAAACTTACCTCCATCCTAGACATCAATTTTAAGAAAATTCAATGGTCCACATCCTAGACATCAATTTTAAGGAAATTCAATTGTTTCAATTAGTGAACCATTGTTGTAGAATTGATGACTAGGATGAAGAATAAGTTTAGTAAGTTGATCCTACTCTTATTTATATTACTTTTCCTAAAAAATCAATAATTATAAAACATGAATGATGAGTGATACAATAACGATATATCGCACTATCAATATATACATTTTTTCACAAAACAAAAATGGAAAATTCTAATGTTAGGAAAAAAACAAAGGGAGAGGAAAATCACCCGAGGTTGGTCTACTACCTTGTTTTCTCTGAAGAAAAAAGGGAGCACTCAACACTAACAGTTTCCTTTTGCTTCTTTATCTCTTTTTTTTAGTTTTAATAGTTATTTGATAAACTAGCATCAATTTATTATTTTATCGAATTTGAGGTTTTAATTTGGTTATATAAGAAAATAAATTCCCATTTTAATAATATTAATTAGATTTATACTATAATATAATATAATATTTTTCTATTGTTTGATGATTCTATTATAATAATATTGTTAGATTTATATTAGATATGTCAAAAATTAGAAATATGCATTTTCTCACCTAATAACAATGATTAATTATCTTTTACAATAAATTGACAACTCATTCACAATATATATGACTAAATTGATACTTTGGCCAAATTAATATATAAAAGTAAGATAAAATAATAAATTAATGTTTTTTAGTAGATCAAAATCAAATTGAAACATAAAATAAAAGAAATGACCAAAAATAGTATTTTAGCATTTCCTTATTATATGTAAGATATGAGCAAGTTTTCAAAAGGAAAATTAAAATAAATAAGATATTAACATTTTCTCTAATATTTTTTTGATTTCCCACTTATATATGCTCACAATAAAGGTAATACTGTCCGAGCCAGAAACATTTAAAGGTATATGATGCTAACTCTCCATGCAAATGTTTTTTCATCCAAAAGTCTAGAATGCAAGACTTACTTAAGGGAAATTAAATATGTATCACTTGAACTAACAATTGTTAGTACATTATATTTGAAAAACCTTCATATATGTATTTGTCAACAAATAAAAAGGAAGAAAAATCGGATATATTTTAGTTGCAGATAAATTATATTTTATTTTAGTAATAGTAAAGATATCTCACCCTTTTAGTTAAAAAATTAATCGGCGTGACTACACCTCTTAGTAACTATTATATTGAACTTTTCACATTAGTTGAAATTTAGTGAAACTTTACACTATTAAAATAATATAATTATATAACGTACTTTATTATTATATTTATATGATAATGTTCCGTGTTTCCTCATTCCTCTTCCAAAACCTTCAGGTAATGATCACACCGTTATTCTTCGTTTTTTCATTACCTCAATTTCGATTCATTTTTTTACTCATCGCTCATTAATTCTATTCGTTATTAACGGAATCATCATCATCACATGAATTATATTCCTTAATTTGAATTTTTGTTGCTGTTTCCTGATTTTTGTGTGAATCTGATCATCAGTGTAGAGGGGTAAATGTTTGATCGTAATTTTGAAAATACACACGTAGAATGAAATCTCAGTTCTACCGTGTTTTTCAAGTATTCAAATATCATTATTATACCGAGACGTTAGTCTAGTGGTGTAAGATATTAATTTGTAACAGTCATACTTGTCGAGGAATAGCACCCGAAAATAGTTAATTCTAATTTCTTACCTGAGCTATAGTCTTGGTTATACAAAAAATGTCATCATTATTGTAGTATTATATTTCACTTTGAACAGAGTTAATGTTCTTTTGTTGCAGTTAATGGTTTGATTTTCTTAAAAATTTATAAATATGTTAATTGTAGATGTGACTGTTAATTTCAATTTTAGGATGTAAATTTAATTTTGGTATGGAAAATAGCTGTTATGAAAATAATGTCCTTCCCTACCTTTTAGTATTGCAATTGAATTACTTGTCATTTAGAATAACTTGAAATGATCCAGATGTGCGGTATGGCGATCTGGGATTCTCACTCATCGTACATTCCTACGTTTCGATATTGTCATGATAGAAGTTATTTGATTGAATCCAAGATTTTTGGAGTATATTACACACAGATGTTAGAATGTTGGTGTTCTGTAATGAATGTCATTGCAGTTCTTACTCTTCAGGGATCTAAGATTTCAAGGACCAACTCTCTTAAAACCTTAAACTAGTAAATGAAGGCTTGGTAATGATTTTATATCTAACATGGTCTTTCATGCAAGTGTCCTTTGGGCTTTCAGCATTGATAATGCATAACCTACCCTACTTTGTTTGCAAAATTCAACTTGTTATTTTGTGTAATGGGACCGTAAGGATCAAACTCGAACCACTTGATCATAAAAGCTCTGATACAATGTTAATGGTGAACTCTCCCGTAAGCTTAAAGCTATTAGAAGAAGGCTCATGAACAACTTTATTACGCTCAAACACTCCCACAAGCAAGAATCCTTTGAGCTTGAAGTGTGGGATTATGCATAGGCCCATCTTCTATCATGTACTGACATTTAACCTCTTTTTAGAAGAATAGAGGTGGCAGGTAGAATTTTTTATTTAGGATCTTTAAGGTAGTACTTAAGTTAGATTCAAAGCAATAAGTTAAGGGTTTAAATTTTAATATAAAACGGTGGCCAATTGCACTTTTCCCTATTAATTTGAACCATTTTTCAGCATAGTAGTGTTGATATTGAGATATTTAAATAGTCTCAACAGTTGTTCTGTTCAATATGCTTATGTCTTACTACTTGTATTATAGTATCCAACTATCCATATCACTTTTAAAACTTTTCCTTAATAATCAACTTGCATTAAGTCGTTTACTATACTATTAAAATGCTTAGAGCTTATGGGCATTTGTATGCTTTAAATTATTTATCGTTTTTACTGGGTTTTCTTTTTGTTCTTTCTCAGTGCTTTTTCAGTTTGTGTTAGTGTCTGACTTTCTCACTTCCTGATTTGTTGGAAATATGTATTTACAATATAGTCACTCTGCCATATCTGTTCTATGGCCTTAAAAGTAAACTTGATTCATGTTGTAGATCACTCGCGAGGATGGGTTGGGAAAACATTTTCAGAAGGCGTGTTAGAGTATTCACAATGGCCTTAGTAATATACTTCGATTATAAGGTAAAGCTCCTTTGGTTTCTTAGGTGTTTCATTTTTTTATTTGGTTTTTTATTTATAAATAGGTGTATACATGCTTTTGTTTGTCTTTGTAGGCTGTACAACAGCGGGAGAAATGGACTAGCAAATCTGGACATGCTGCATTGTGGGAGAAGGCTCATGAGCGTAATGCTAAGCGTGTTCTAAATTTGATATTAGAGATGGAAGGCTTGTGGGTGAAACTTGGACAATATATGTCAACACGTGCAGATGTGCTTCCCCTAGCTTATACACGTCTTTTGAAGCTTTTGCAGGACTCCCTTCCTCCTCGCCCTCTGGAAGAGGTGTTTTATTTTTTTAAAAATCATTTTTCGTTTATTTACTAAAGAATAGAAAATACTCTTGGGAAATGATTTCTAGTATAAGCGATTCTGTGAAGAACAAGATTTCCCTCACATGACATGAGCATTATAAATGTTTTTCTGTTTGTTGATTGGTTAGTATAAGAATTCTTAGTCTTTTGTACTTACTTGGAACTGCTATTGAAATTTACAGTTCTGTTGATGAAAATAAAATTGTCAGTTTAAACTTCACAATCCAGGAACGAGAATAAGGGCGCTCTCATTTGCTAATATGAATGGGAATTTCAATATTTTTCTTCACTCGGTATCAGTACTAGACTTCTCAAACTAGTTTGTTTTTGCAAGGTTTATGGAACAATACAGAAAGAATTGGGGAAGTCAATGGACGAGATATTTTCTGATTTTGTCAATGAACCTTTAGCAACAGCATCGGTAAGATCCTGGTGTTACTTTTTCTAGTAGAGATGATCATAAAACTTGGTCTCCAATCATCATTGATTAGTTATTTTCCTTGAGTGAGTTTAGTGAATCCTATCTGAGCCATACACTTAATGTAGATAGCGCAAGTCCATCGTGCAACTTTGCTCAATGGGAAGGAAGTGGTTGTTAAAGTTCAACATGATGGTATCAAGGCAGTCATACTAGAGGTTTGCTTGTTTTATCCTTTGGGAGATATGGATATAAAGATAAATGGAAGTCTTCAAATGGTTTTTGGGCTTATACTTTTTTCAGGACTTAAAAAATGCTAAGTCAATTGTTGACTGGATAGCATGGGCCGAGCCGCAATATAACTTTAATCCTATGATTGATGAATGGTGCAAAGAAGCTCCTAAAGAACTTGACTTCAATCACGAAGCTGGTATTTTCTGATCTTCTCTAATCTTTGGCATATTAGATCTAAATTTGTTTTTGAACTTTTCTTGTGTATTTTCTTGGGGCTAGGTGCTTGGATTTTCAAGTAATTAGATCTTATTAGAATAACTGAGCCTAAATCCATTCTAAAAGCTAGATCATGAGGAGTAGCATTGCTTAAGTCATTAGTAAGGGTTCTTGGCTCATATTCCCATCCAATGAGGGACTTAACTAATCTATTGTAGACAAATCTGTTGTAGAAATTCAAAGCTCCTTCCAAGCTTTATGTCTTTCATCTAATAAAGAAGCTCATTAGTGGAGTCACAAGAATTGTTTTATATCCATATAACACCACTATCTCACAATAGCCTTTTGAGCGGGAAGCAAGACAGTGCAAATTTCCATTTTTCCTTGTGTTGAAATTTTAACATGATTATGGACAATGGGGCGCAAAGGATTGAAATCCTAACCACTTGATCATAGAGGCAAAAGGCTTTGATATCATGTTAGGAACCAACTTTCCTAAAGACTTAAGATATTAGTTAGTTCAACATTGAGCTCATACTTGTTTATATTGATCTTGGACTTAGTGGTCATATTCACGAATTGGTGCCACAATGCATGCTTTTCGCAGATGAAAATGTCCTAGTGGGAAACTCGAAAGAGATTAAATGGGATTCTAGAAATGTGGAGACAAACTTTAGAAGCACATGACTTTCGTATAAGTCGAACTAAGGCAAAGTATACGTGATTTGAACATATATGAAGGAGATGTTTAGAAGCCCCGACATGGAGATTAGACCAAATGGAGGTTAACCCAATTCCTAGAGGAAGAGGGAAGCCAAGAAAAACCATAGGCGAAACAATTAAGAAAGCTAGAGACCATGTTTTATTAATGAACATAATTCATGATAAAGCATTATGAACATAATTAAGGCTTGGTTGTTGTTTATCAGTTAGCTCAAAAATGGTTTTATATCTCCAATAGATGTGTAATATGTTGCAAATTCAAAGACTTCCAAAGCTCTTTCCTAAATCATCTACGTTGTGCGGCTCTACCTTTGAAACGGTTGTTAATTTGGTGACAAGATTAAGTGCATAATTATGAAGTGATGGTAGGGGTTACACGTGATCTGTTGTGGGTGTATTTTTCACTTGATGAGATATGCAGCTCTAATTGGAAATCAAGCTGCAACTCACATTGTCTCAAGCATAGTATTTCATGAGAGTACAAAAACTACAAGCTGCTTTTAATTTAGTCTGATAAGATTAGCTATGTAGTATTGCAACCGGTCACATCACAAACAACTTGCTGATGCCTTTATTAAGACACCTAACTGAACAGAATTGATTATATTTGTCACAAGTTGGGCATAATCATCATATTTATGTCTTAAGGCGGTAGTTTAATCTTTTTTATAATTATTTGTACCAGAATGTGCATAAGTTGTACTGCACACATTGAACTGTAATTACGTTAGTTGTATGTAGATATATAGGCTTGTGCCCAATTTGATGTATGTCTTACTTTCCATTGCTACAAGTTGGTCTCTTATTAAAACTTCTTTTATAGAAAACACTAGAACGGTGGCTAAAAATCTTGGCTGCAGAAACCAATCAGATAGAAATATGAATGCCAATCGAGTGGATGTCTTGATCCCAGACGTAATTCAGGTATCTTCTATCTATAAAATAAAATGACTGAAATATTTATACATAATGATGATCTTAGAGAGGAGGCATCACAACATACTATTATCACAGAATACTAATAGAAAGATGCCTGAAACAAGTGACCCTTTTTATTTGATACTACTCTACTCATCCGTGAGATTAGTGGATATATTTATTTCAAAAATATTTTAATTATATTTATATTTAATACATCCTTTTCTCTGTTGTTTCTGGAAAAACATTTATGAATTAAAGAAGCATATAATATGTACTCCATTTTATTACAAAAATATAGTTATTGCATCGTGGCATAATGCCTTTCATGATCAAGCCCAGACCTGGAAAGTCATATTCACAAATTTCTTTTACACATTTCTCTGTGACAGTTGAAGTGGCCTGATTTATTCTTATTTTCCTAGGAGGTCCCATATCTGAATACACAGACTTTTTCCTCTCCCATATCCACACGCTTATTGCCTTATTTATCTATCCTTAAATCATGTCAATTGCAAATTTCCAGCAAGTGGATAATTGCAGTGTTATCCTCATGTGCATGTATTTGCTTAAAACGAGTTTCTGTTGGTAACTGAAGCTTTTTTGGGGTTCAAAATGAAATATGCTCCATTATCATTCTTATTTGCTTTTCTTTTCTTGTGTAGTTTAGCTTATTTATATGATCTTGTTTCTAATGCTAGTCTACAGAAAAAGTTCTTGTTTTAGAGTACATGGATGGCATTCGGTTGAATGATTTAGAATCACTAGAAGCTTTTGGAGTTGATAAACAAAAGATTGTTGAGGAGATTACTCGTGCTTATGCCCACCAAATATATGTTGATGGGTTTTTCAATGGTGATCCTCATCCAGGTATACGCTCTGTCTCCGTCTTCCCTCTCTTTATGTGCGTGCACATCCATGCTCAGGCATGTGCACGTGTATGCATATACTTGTGATGTATGTCATCTCCAACTTGATGTAGAAGACTTCTAACTTTATCAACGTTAAGTGAACATTCTGTGCTAATTTTTACTTATTATTCCATGTCCTCATGAAATATTTTGGCTATCTTATTGGAATTGTTGTAGGAAATTTTCTCGTGAGCAAGGAATTTCCTCATCGTCCCATTTTACTTGACTTTGGGCTTACAAAGAAACTATCAAGCACCTTTAAGCAAGCACTTGCAAAGATGTTTTTGTCTTCTGTTGAGGTTGGTGCTGGCTTTTGTGCCTTTTCATGGTTATATAGATACTAACCAAATTATAATATTTATACATGGTTAACTTAGGTGTTATGATAATTGTTTAACTAGAGTCTAAGATCATAAAATTTGAAGGGTAGTTATTATGCTCTGGCTTGAGCAGCAAGCCCATCCTAGCCTTTTTACGAAGACTTGGGTTTTAAATTGAGTCTCATTTCTCAGGCAAATGTTTTGATGAGGTTGTGTACTAAAAGGTATTCTTGTCTCATTTTAATCATTTTGTTAATGTATCGAAGTTCCACATATAAGACAAGAACCATTTATAATAATTTGGACAATCTTCCTCCCATGATTACTTTTTGAGTGGAGTTGGACCCAATTATTCTAACATGGTATTAGATTCAGAGCTTACCCCGAAGTTGGGTTACTCGCAGATGTTCATTTCCTGGGTGTGAAGGGTGTTAAAGTATTGAAGTCCCATACAGTTGATAATATAATTCAAGAGTCATTTATAATGACTTGGATGATCCTTCTCTTATGAGCTTGCTTTTGGGGTGGAGTTAGGCCCATTTATTCCAACACATTAAGCGATAATATTTTCAGATATATTTATTTGGCATTCACCTATTAGTTATACCTTAGGATTAACTCTAACATGCTGTTGAAGCCACTCTTTCACAATTTAGGCTGCGCTTTGATCTTGATGACCTTCTTTTCCATTCTTTTCATGAGAAAGTGAGCAGGACAAGGTGATGGATGTTGATCTGGATTTTTTCCTCCAAAAAGTGTGGTTCTAAGGGAAGATGCAAATGCCATTTTCCTACATCACTTGATAGATTAAGTTTTTAGTTGGGTGCTTTTGTTACACTAACGCAGTCATGGTTGAAACTTAATAGTTCACAGTCTTATTCAGGAACAAAACGTCATTGTAAAAGATTTTATAATTAGTGCAAGTTTCCCTTATTGGTTTCTCCAAATGATCTTTGTAGTTGATGACCTAGTATGAATTTTTTTGTTATAGGGGGACTTCGTGGCCCTTCTGTCTGCATTAGCAGAAATGGGGCTCAAGTTGCGTGTAGACTTACCAGAGCAGACAATGGAGGTAGTAACTGTATTCTTTCGTGCTACAACACAAGCAAACGAATCCTATGTAAGTATGCTTTTAGTTCCTGAAGATAGGCTTTTGTTGCCTTTTCAGCTTTCAGTTGTCTAAGTTTTATCAAATTCTGTTATATTTTGGTTTTACTCAGAAAACAAGGAAGTCTTTGGCCGATCAACGAACCAAAAATATGAAGGCTATACAGGAGAAAATGAATCTCGACCAAAAAGAAATGAAACGGTTTAATCCTGTGAGTGCAGATATAAATTTGCATGTTTTTTCCTGTTCTAAGGTTATTCTACTAATTTCATGTTAGATACAGTGATATATGCATATATATTTTTAGGTTGATGCTTTTCCTGGTGATATTGTAATATTTGGAAGGGTTCTTAATCTTCTAAGAGGTTTGTTGTCTCCCACTGTATGCTTATTTGTTCCCCTCACAACCTATTTTACTGACTTGACTTGGATGCAGGGCTTTCTGCCACCATGAATGTGCATATAGTATATATGGACATAATGAAGCCATTCGCAGAATCAGTTTTGAGTGGGTCAGTCTTGATATTCTGGTTATGATTGTTATCTTCTCCATGCTTGTTTCTTCTGTAGCGGAACTGAGGTTCATTTTCCAGGTACATTAACAAAGGGCCATCAGTAAATGATAGATGGATTTTTGATTCACCAGTCCATTCTGATGTAGAAGCCAAGCTTAGGCAACTTTTGATTGAGCTGGGAAAGAATGATAAAGTACTTGGAATCCAGGTGCATGTCGTTGCTATTTGATAATTAGTACACTGGTATACTGAAGCTTGAGATTGTTTGTGTTTATGATTATTTTCCTTCAGGCATATATACTTCTTAACAAGAGTCTTGATTACGTAGAATTTGAATTGCTGAATACATGTTCTGTTAGCATATCTTTATATGATTGAAGATGAAGAGTATACATGTTGTAACAATTTACTTTAAAAATTAATCATTAGTGAATGTTAGAGATACAAAATACAATCTTGGGCTTTTAACTAACAGCTTCAGCTTTTGGGATAATTGGGCCCTCCATTAATTTGTTGAGCTAAGTATTTCATCTTTTTAATAGATAATTAGTAGATCACCCGAGAGATGTTATTCTTTATTATTGTTGCTGTTGTTGCATTTGATTTGAAGAGTCAATCAAATAGCTCAAGCATGTGTTCATTTGTTTTAAAAAATTCTGTATAATCTCTTAAGGTATGTGCCTACAAAGATGGAGAGGTCATTATTGACACTGCTGCTGGAGTTCTTGGTAAATATGATCCCCGTCCAGTCAAGTCTGATAGCCTTTTCCCAGTGTTCTCTGTTACAAAGGGTATCACATCAGGAATGATGCATTGGTTGGTTGATAATGGGTACGTTATAAGATACTATTATTTTATAACTGTAGACTTGAAGCACACCCATGAATTTGTTGCTTTAACTTCTCGTTTATTGGACAAATACAGTTTTTATCTCACATAGAAACTAGTACAAGCTGTAGGGCTTTGCTGAGTTACATGCTATTGAGTATTACTAGTAAACTTACATCAGTCCAATAGTTTATCTGAAGATAGATTTATCTCATTCACGGTCCTCCTGTCTTGAATTTTATATTCAAATAAGCTTCCAACTTTCTCTATGGCTTTCTATTGCCTTCATTTGATTGAGAAAAAGATGCATATTATTTCTGAATACCGTCAATACAAGGGTTTTGGTTATGTTTGAATGCTTCAAAGTCACCAATGAGTTGTGGTGGAGCTTTAGGATTCACAAATTCTCTGTATTTAACCAAATCAATATGAAAATCCAAAACTAATCCAACTGTTAATGCTTGCCCTTGCTGACCGTCTAGTGTTATTGATGTTATCATGTTCGATTCAGCATTTGTAACATCTTGTCCTTAAGAGTCAGCAGAGTTAATAGAGCCATAGGATATGAAGTGTGAGCATCTTGGGTCCAACCCCCAGAAGTGTGCTCTCTCCCCATCCCCTAAAAAAAGTAAAAAATATTTGCCTATAAAAAAAATCTTTATTTGATAGTAAATAACTTTAGTTTTGTCAACTTTTGTAATATGTTGAATTGAAGGATCCTCTTCTTCAACATCTTTTTTCTTTTCAAAGTCTCGGATTTACATTCTAGTTCCATGGCATACTTGCTTTTGCCTTAATATAACATTTCTAAGCAGAACAGAGGCAGACTACCAGAATATTTTCTGAAGTCATATTTTATTCAACTTGAGTTTTGTTTCATTTATGAGAAGAAAGTTCATAAAATATGGAATTGGAATGCTGGAAACTTATTTTTACATTCCTCATTCTTCAATCCATATATGTGAGTAGTTTTTGTATGTTCACTTTAAGAAACACTTAATTTTTGTTTTACGCTTTCATTAACTTATAGACACATTTGGTTTTACTTTTGTGATTTCACTTGCATTCCTCCTCATGTTCATGTTCAGAGTTTTTCTAAACCTGAAATAAGTATCTGTTTATTATCAAACAGAAAACTAAATCTTGGGGAGAATGTTGCCAATATTTGGCCAGGATTTGGGTCGAATGGGAAGGATGCCATAAAGGTAAAACACTAATATTTTTTTCTAGCTGAAGTTCTGAAGCCATTATTTTTAAGAATGTTTTAATATTATGTTTCAGGTTCATCATGTGCTCAACCATACATCTGGTTTGCACAATGCAATGACCGACATAACTCGAGAAAACCCTCTACTTATGTCTGATTGGGATGAATGTTTAAATCACATTTGTAAGTCAGTACCTGAGACAGAACCAGGCAAGGAGCAGTTTTATCATTATTTGTCATTTGGCTGGTTGTGCGGTGGAATCATTGAGGTATGACTTGTATATCAAAATTTGTAAATCTTTTCTGTTCTAATAATTTTTCTCTTATTTAACGCTTTATTAACTTTCTGAACAAATAAGTGTAAAAAAAGTATTATTTTTTATGGTGATCTATCATCTATATCTCATATAAATGGCATTGTCTTGTTGAATTTGTAATATGGAACTTTAACTTTGCATTTGGTAATCCATATTTAGTTTTGACATTTGACTCAGTTAAAATTTATTAAATGAAATTTTTGTCTTCATGGTCAAGATTGGGACTGAAATTTGAACACATCTTAATTATCGCTTCTTTTGTTCTCCGTTCTTCCTTTTATTTAATTTGTTTTCACAATGGCATTCTCTCTTAAATTAATTTACTCTTAATATTTGCATATTTTAGTTTTCTGTGTATTCACTAACTTTGAAGGTTATATTTTCTAAAAAAATAGATTAAAATTTGTTGTTCATTATTTAAAAGTACTTCTATTTAAGTGGGTTTAATATTATGTTATTTTATTTTTGAAGTATTGTATTCAAGGGATGATATACTAGTATGTATAAAAGGAAGTGTCTTCCCTAATCTGCAATGCATAATCCATTGCTGCCATCTAGGCAGTGCCGACTTGTAAGAGTGTGCGATAAGTGTGCAACATAGGGCCTATAATTAATGAGGAGCCCAAATACTTTTTTTGAGATAACTAATTTTATCTCTATATAATAAGTATGCTATTGTTTTTATTCTTTTTAAAATTTGTTACGCTGTCAATTATCATAAACCTATGCATAAATCCCTTCAATTTTGGTTGTAATGATCATTGTTTTATGTTATCATATAGTTTATTTATAATTGAAATAATGGTCTGACCTTCAGTGAGAAAAGTATGAGACTATTTAACGCTCATCAAGATGATGACCCCATAAAAATATGAGACTATTTGTTTATGTATGTATAATATTGTTATGTTTTTCTTTTACCTTGCATAGCAGGGATTATATGCTAGTTAAAAGAAAGACTAATAAATAATAATTTCAAGTACTCTTATCATGCCTTGTTATAATGTAAGAAGCTATATACTCTATAATAAGGTCATTTGTCTCGAATGTGTGTAGCTTATCCTATGGAGTTGCTTGTGGTATCTCTTCTACATGTTGATGATAATCGTATAGGATTTTATCTTTGTATTTTGATAAAATTACTTTTTGCATAGTTGCAATTTGTTTTGATGTTATTCTTCTTGAAATGGTTAAACCAATTGCCAGTAAAAATATCATGCTAATAGGATTTCTATCGCGTTCTAATAATTTATTTGTTTAAAACAGCATGCATCTGGCAAGAAATTTCAGGAGATCCTTGAAGAAGCCATAGTCCGTCCTCTCCATATTGAAGGAGAGATGTATGTAGGGATTCCCCCGGGTAAGTTTTTGATGATTTATTTTTCTTATGGTATGAAATTTGTATTTTACATGATGCATACTATGAGCTTTCTTATACTTTTGGGGCATTGTCTATGCTACAATAATAACAATTTATCCCACTAGGTAGGGTCGGCTATGCACTGTCTATGCTAGCCGCGGAGTAAAAGAAAATTTTGATTTTGATTTCTTTGTTAATTGTAACTATGCATCATCACTTCTATATTTTTAGGGGTGGAATCACGCCTTGCAGCTCTAACCGTAGATACAGATGATTTACGGAAGCTTTCAGGGCTCACCGGTCGTCCTGACCTTCCCTCCTCATTCCAGCCACAGCAAATTGCTCAACTTGCAACCACACTGCCAGCTCTTTTCAATACATTGCATGCTCGTCGTGCCATCATACCAGCTGCTAATGGACATTTATCTGCCCGGGCACTTGCGCGCTACTATGCAGCCCTAGCCGATGGTGGCAAGATACCTCCACCTCATTCTTCTGCTTCACAGCCGGTACTTGGAAGTCATCCCCACACCCCCAAACTATTTTCTTCTAAGAAAGCCCCCAAAAATAGGAAATGTTTTGGACGGAAAGAGTTAATCTTGCCTTCAACAGATAATAACCCTACAGGTTATGAACAAGTCTCTAGCGTCGAAGATTTACAGGATAATAGTGAAGGCTCCAGTACCAACAAAGATAGTAATCCTCGGACCCGTGCTGCAGGTAAGTTCTTTAAGAATCCTAAAGTTATTGACGAATTCTTGGGTGTTGGAGAGTATGAGAATTTAGCATTGCCTGGTGAGGGTTTCGGGCTCGGGTTTAAGAGGTTTAGTTCTAAGGATGGATCATCCATTGCCTTTGGTCATTCTGGAATGGGTGGATCTACTGGGTTTTGTGATGTCACACACAGGTTTTCTATTGCTATAACACTGAACAAGATGTCCTTTGGAGGTGTTACTGGAAAAATTGTTCAACTTGTTTGTTCAGAGTTGAATATTCCTGTGCCAGATGATTTCCTAAGATTTGCAATTGAGCAAGGTGGACCTGATGAGCAATTAAATATGGCTAGGCCTCTGATTAATTAAGGAATGGAACACTCCTTTTTTAAACCCTTTTCTATGATAATTGTATGGATGATAATTTATCATCTCCCTCTTGGCATTATGATTATAGATACAATAATTTATTATATTGGTTTGGTTTTGTTGAGTGAGCCTCAACCTAATGATGATACTACTGCTGCTTACCGACCAAAAGGTTATGAGTTCAAATCCTAGAAATAGTATATTTTGTTATTAAGGTAAGACTTTGTTCATTTACGCTCCTCATATTCCATTAAGTAGGAATCTTGTGTATTGAACCACTGACTTTATTTTGGATCTCTTTTATCTCAAATCTTAGCATTACATGAATTTGTCTCATGGCATGCTGCATAATGTATTCAATTTATGTACACAAAGTTGAACTTTGACTTGGTTGAAATCTTTGTCCCTTATCTAATGTTAGGTCCACCATTTTATTTTCATCACCTTTAGTACTGTAACTTTTTATCTTGAATACATTTATCTGTTATTCAAGTTGTTTGCTTATAATTCAGCATTTTCTAGTAATGTTAAACTATTATCAATTCATCTTCACAACATGTTTTGAAATTTAACTATTAGTATAAGGTTTATAATTTGAGCAGTGTTCATAAAACATGAATTTTAATATTTTATTATACTTGTTATTAATAGTAGTGCATGATATTACTTGTAAAAGAAATTGGGTTTCAGATGACATTATGTGGTTGAATCATCTCTTCTAATTGGTTGAAGGTGAAGTAAGTAATTAATCATTTTAGTCCATTATGTTTTTCCATTTTATCAGTTTGGTTTCTCAAAAATTTAAAATCCAAAATAGTCCCATAAATTTTAAATATGGGTCAAATTAGTTTTTTTAGCATATTTTAAAACACATGATATTAATTAATTTGATCCAAAAATAATTAATTTGATTTATATTTGAAATATTTGAAGATTATTTTAAGTTTTTTAATTTTTGAGAGATAAAACTAGTAAAATTGTAAAACATGAGTTACAACTTTAACAACATAACTGTGAAAAGAAGTTCCCTTTTATGTGAGTGAGGTAAAGTATTTGATTACATACAATTGAACCAGATTTGAGTAGAATACCAACACACAATGCAGTCAGTTAATTAGGTAGTAAACTCATAGAACATAATCAAATGTGGATGAATCATACACATTTCTAATCATTATATAACAAAAAATACCAACTTTCAATTCTTCCTCAACATATATATAATTAATATACATACATTACATAACATTATTTCATACAAATTCCTTGTTTTCATTCACATCCACCATCTTTCCCTTTCCACTAATGAACACAATGTCAAGATTATAAAGCACAAGAACCATAGTAAAAGAGCATAGAAACACCAAAACAGGACCAAAAATCCAAAGCAAAACAGATAGCCCTATATAGAATAACCTGTTTCCAACATTATTCAAAATGAACCCTTTCTCCAAAACTTCATTAACATATTCATATGTCACCAAAGACAAAGGGTCCTGTGGAATGTTGATTAAGATACCAACTTGGTTTATGAACCTTATAGAGAGAGTGTGAGAAAAGAATGAGAAGAGAAATATTGTGAGTAGTGTAACATATTTGAGTGCTATAATGAATTCACTATGAGTACCATAGATTGTGTTATTGAGTGGCTTTTTTACACTATAGGTGCTGCTTATCATTGCTGCTAGACCACAACATAGAAGGATTGAGGTTGTAGCCATTAGAGTTGATCCCATGATTATGTTCCTTAGTGATTGAACAACTAAGATGTTTTTCTTCTCATTGTCCTGTCATAATCAATTCATATCTTAGTCTCCATAGAATTAATCAACTATAACATAATCAAATTTAGTAATCATTCACTAAATATTATTGCTAATGCTCTGAATATGTCATTCAAAAAAATCATGTTATAGCAAATTTATACATCAATTTAAAATTGATTTTTTTTTGTAAAAGAAAAAATGTATACATTATCGGTTAAAGAGTCTTTTGCACATATTTAATCAATTACATTTTACTCTTAAATATAAATGATACAAATAAATGATGTTATGATATATTGATTATGATATAAATTTTTAATCTAACAATATATATTTTGTCTCTAATGGTTATTTACCTCTTATTTTGGAGAAAGAAAATTATCAAATTTTAATGTACAAAATTTATATCATTTTTTTACTATTCTACACCAATTTTGTCATTTTTAGGTGATTTGAGACCTTTTGCAAGACATGACAGATCTTACCAGTATATTTGTGCTTAGTGAGTAAGGAAAGATCTGTTTACATCTAAGTTAAGTTACACTAATTATACTCAATCTCAGATATTTATTTTCTTAAATTCAAAGGACCAAATCAGTGACTGATATAAATAATGAGAGAAAAAAAATCTTAAATAACTTTTAAGTTTTACTCATTTGGTCCGTTGAATTTAAGAAAATGAATGATTGAGATTGAGTGTAACTAGTGTAACTTAAATGTAAAGAGATCCTTCCTCTTATTGAGTTACTTAAAGATACCATTTTTTATACTTTGTTGATGATAGATACTTTCATGATTAATTATAGTATAGGTTAAAAGGTTAACTATTATTAATCAAAAACCATTTATAAACCATGTAATATAAATGATTGATCATGAAAATATAGATTAATTAAGTATAAGAATATTATTAAAATGTAGCCCAAGATTAAGGGTGCTATGTAATACTCATAGCATCAAGAGTGCCTCAAAAAAGTAGCTATCCTTTCTTTCAATAAAATAAAGAATCATCTCTTACTATAATATAATTTATCTCCTTCAGCTATTAAAAGTATGACATGTGTATTATTTTGTTTTGTTTTAAAAATATTTTTATAAAAAATGATTAAATAAGACATATATCATAATTTTAATGACGAAAGGAAATAACTTATCTCTTTATATTAAGAAATATTCTCTTTCAATCCTCAGAGACACTTATGATTGGAATATATTCTAAGGAATAAGGAGAATTTTAGGAAACACCACACTGGAATGCATAAATTCTTAGTCATAACGCACTAAAGTAGAATAATGTGAATAGATATATTTAATATGAATTGGTGAGTTAGGATCTCTTTAGTAAAAAATATAATATTATAACATTTTCATTATTTAGATATAATGATATAATACTTTTACTCTTTAAATAAGTATAAAAATAATAACACTCTCTAATAATGGAAATGATTTTTTTCGTATTTGTTACGGATTAAAGTGTTAAAAACTTAAAGGAACACTTAGATTTGATAAAGAAATTTGAACTAAGGAACTGAATATAATAACTGTTGCACAATTTATTAGATTTTTCTGTTTCAATATTCATTCATATATTTGCACATGTACATTGATCTAGGTCTAGCTAGAATTTACTTCTATTGGATATTCATCTAATTATACCATGTAGAAAGAACATTCCTTTATTTGTGTCTAGTAATTGAAAAAGCATATTATTTGGTGGGAACAAGAATATTATATATAACAAGGTACTTTTTTTTTATAAAACTATTGTCCAATCTTGACTTGTAATAATTTAAATAGAAAGATATTTTAGGCCTACTTGTTAATTAATAACTTAGAACTAATATTTAACATGCATATGCTTCAAGACTTTTTGTGATATATCTTTTGAGAATGTGGGGTGTGAAGAGATATACTGTTATGCATCAAGACTAAATCTTCAAAATTAAATTTTAGACTAAATTATCTTAATTTCGAAGAAAAAAATGTTCTATATTATTATTCAATAATATTCTAACACATTAATGAAAATAGTTTTTCTTGGGTAATAATATTCAAGTGATACATACCTATTTTACATGAAACAAATTGACCAATTATATCAATAATAAAAAATCAAATTAATGATTTCTTCCATGACAACAATAAAAAGAAAACATTAATTATAATGAACCATAATTAAATTTAAAAATATGAAGTATACATATATATATATAAGTACCTTCATCATTGCCCTAACCCAATTCCTGCATCCACTTGCATTGATGCCAATGATGGTTGTGTGTGGTTGAGTTCTAACCTTATGCCATAGCCAAAAGTGGTAGCCAATGCTTATTACAAATCCTAAAGGCACCAATATCACATCCAAATAGCACTTCTTCCACTCCATTTCTCTCCCTATGATTTGCTCTTCTTCTTCTTATGCTCTTTTTTATTAAAAGCAAATTCACTTCAAATTTTATTGCCACTCCTTCTATTCTCCTCTCTAAGGGTTAAGGGCAATATATATGCATATTACAAAAGAATGTATGTGCACTTCTTGAGAATGAGGTAGGATGTTGGATTGGAGAGACAAATATATAAAAAACAATATAAAAAAAGAGAATGATGTAACATTTTTATCTTTTAGATATGATGGTATTAGGGGTGAACATGACTTGGTCCTACTGCTCACCCAATGTGGTTCAATCATGATCGAACTTGAATAGAGTCAGGTCTCATCGGGTCTACAGCCAGATTTGTATTCAACTGTTAGACTCAATCAATATTTAGGGCCAAGTAGGGACCAAACATGATCTGACCCGACTAGTCTCATGATCATTCACTCATTATATTTGTATGCGTCTCAATTCAATTGTGTATCGAGTAATTACACTTTTTTGGTCGAATGTATCATTGATTCTCTAATTTTTTCATCATATATATATATGATTAGCAATATATATACATATATCATTTTATGTCAAATTACATATTCATAATAATAAGTAATATTGAAAAGACTTTATCTAAAATGAGTATGCGTTATATTTAATCGGGTCTAGGGTCGGGTCGGGTTTAAAGACTTACTCGATCAATATTTATGGTCGATTTAGCTTCAAGTCTAGGGCCGGATCCAGGTTAAAAAAAATGACAGACCAACATTCAGGGTCGGGTAAGGGACAAGTCTTAACCCATCCCAAACTGACCCATGCTCACTCCTAAATGATATGATACTTTTACACTTAAATGCAAGTGCAAAAACAACAATTTACCTTTCTAGTACTAGAATGATTCTTTTCCTTTGAGAATGAGTGGTTAAGTACCAGATTAAAGTTATGAATAAAAAATAAACCCTTGCACTAAATTACAAACATTGGGCTTATTTTTTATGTGGGAATATAATGGGATAACTTTTTCCACCTTTTATTCATGCTTTTTCCTCGAATTTGATCAACTTTAAGTTTCTTCTGGTTACATGCATGCATATCTCAACATTATAAGTAATACTAAGTATATAGTATCAGGTTGAAGTTGAATAATTTAGGCACCGAACTATTTTACACAAGTATAATAATGGTGTATTAGGAAACGTTTGCAAAACTAAGTTTTGATATAGTTTTATAAAATTGATTTCAATTTTAAATGAATTCATAATGATTAATTGCTTTTTTTGGGTACATGATTAATTGCTTTTTTTGTACATGATTAATTGCTTTTTTTTGTACATGATTAATTGCTTTTTTAATTGAATGGTTTATTGCATGAGTGATAGTTAATGATTTATGTCCTTTTTCTTTAAAGATAAAGGCTTAATTACTCTGCAATATACTAATATAGAAATTCTTTAAATCTAAGATTGACAATGGGTGTTTGGGCCCAGACCTGATACCTACTAGGTTTGCTACTTGCGGGTCCTTAGTTACTCAGCGGATCTGTGAATATCCAGGAGTTTAGAAAATATTTAAAAAATTGATTTGTGCATGTTTTTTCGCTTAACCATGTGTTATTTTAGACAATAAAAAATGATAATAACAATTACAAAGCATAATTAAAAGTATTTATACACAACTTTAAATTGTCACTTAAATATAATTTTTTTATTACTAAAATGCATAATTTAAAATAAAACAATAAAACATATCAAATATATAAGATCCTTCTACCAACCAAACATTACATCATAAAATTCACGACTCCTTGAAATGTTTGGAAGAAACTTGAAAATTATTATTATTTGTTTTGACAGTTTTGCACTCACCTAAAATTTCAGGATTATTATGGCTCATAATGTTTGATATTATATATATATATATATATTACCGAAAAAAATTAGTCTTTTATAAAAAAAATTTTAATCCTCTTCAAAATATTAGGTTAACCTTCTCCAAAATCTAAGTGTCAATCAAAGTGATCAAACAGTTGAATCTAAGTTATTAATGCCCCTCCCTCTCTTATTTCATTGTACTTTTACCATTATTTTACTACCCAAAACCTCTAAATAATTGAGGATATTAAACTAATTATTGAAGAAAAGACTAAAAATAAAGGCAAGAATTAAGCAGAATAATAATAAGGAAGTGAGATTGAGAAGGGTAATGCATGACAATGATTTTTTATATAAATATAACTCATGAAAATGATGGTTAGGATTATGTAGGTAGAGTAAGATTCTGATAAGGCACATTTTAGGTTAGAGTCATAAGAGATAAGAATAGATGGCCCTACCAATATTTGTTATTTTTGAATATTTGTACTAAGAACTGAATCGAACTGAACTTTTACATCTCTAATTAATAAATTAACATGTTTGTTTATAATATATATAAAAAAAATTAGATTATACTTATCTCATATATATTTTAATAATGATAATTATTTTAGTCATTAAATATGATGAGTGATCAAGATTACATCACTCAATTAATGAATGTATATCAAAATTTAATATAGATTCATCAATAGTTTGATAATCTTATTCTCTCTAATGAAATTACTATTACTTTTTGTTATTACTATTATTATTATTTTATTATTCCCTAATTCCTAAAGTACTAATTAAACTCAAAATCAAACTTCTCATTTATCCCTCTTAATAATAGTTTGTCATACCCGTTACTCTTGTTCACCACTCAACTTTATTACATATAAAGATTAAGAAGTTATTACAATTTTTGTGTCCTATTAGAGGTAGACTTCTTGCCTTATTTACTTATAGTTTATAGGCCTTATTCAATTTGTAGTCTTTTAGTTTGTATTTTATGCCAAATAGGGCTAAAAAATAAGCTACAAGGAAATCGGCCAAATTAAAAGACTAAAAAAGTTCATAAATGAAACAAACCAAGCTTATTTATTACAAGCTTGATATGACCTAAAACTTGCTATGAAGGACCTCTAGAGTATCCCTAAAAGATTTTTACCCTAAAAAGCAAAAATCACTATCATCATATAATTTACAAAATTCCTTCAACAAAGAACACTTACCTACCCATTGGGGTTAGTAATCACATACAACAAAGCATTGACGTCTAATTCACAACTTCATAAGTAACAACAAAACTCTTAATTAGACATGTTTAAAATATTACAATAGCTAAAGCTTTCAGAAGAAGAAAAAAAAACATCATTTCACAGGTCATTTATGTTTGTTGAGCTAATAAAATACAAAGCTTAATTTCGCAAAAGAGAAGAGAAAAAAAATGTATATATCAACAATATAAGAGTTTTATATACTATTATTGTATTATTCATCATTCATATTTAATGTTTATTGACTTTTCAGAAAAAATAATACAAATAGACAATGAATAATATACTAACATTATATGAATGTTTACACTGACAATGTATAAATATTAAACCAAAAAAGAATCTATATTAAAGTTTGTTAGAAATTCATTCATATTTAAAAGTATTAGTGCATGTGTGTTGGGTCCAGACCCAGAAGTTATAATAAATCTTCCACCCTTAAAATACTTAGAGTGAGAATCTTTGTAATTATAATTGATAATAGTTTTAAGAATTAAATTGTGAATTCACTGAGCATGCAATGGAATGAAGCTTTTAATTAATGAGTAACACTGTTTGGATGCGAAACCATTTACTATTCATAACATATACACTTCAATGACGAATCTATAAATTTTAGGTAATTTAGACAAAGACAACGTATAAATATAAATGATATTGATTATATAGTGAGAACAAAAAAGTGATATATAAATTCCAAGTATAAGATAAAAATAAAAATAACTATGATATGTAGTTAAAAAAATCCCAATTAAATGCATAAAAAGTATAATCCTTAACTATGATTACTACCCTTCGATTATCACCATCTTTACCACATTGGCTACCATTACCATCTCAACCACCTATTTTACCACTACCATAACACGAATTGTAAAACAAAAAAAATGTTTAAAAGCACTTTAGGGAAATTGTTTAAAATAGATAAAAAAAAATTTTTTTACACATGTAAGCAAGGTTATGAATAGAACTTGAAGTTGTATCTAAGTTGATTAAGCTATGGGATATGTTGCTATCATATTAAAAATATTAATTATGACATTGCAAATACGTATTAGGTCGCTTTTTTTAAGAAGTTTCGTTGTGATGTCAAAAAATATGAAAGCATACTATCAACTATAAAGTCAACAGGATAAAAAAGTACCAAGTTGCTATAATTTATATCCACTACATCGTTGAATCTATTTTAGAATTGTACTCACAATATGACTTTCATCGCTCAATAATATGACTAATATCACATTCGCAAATATAGTTATTGCTATGGCTATGGTCACTTAAAATATGAATGGTTGTCGCCACTCAAAGATAAGGTTGTTGCTAGTTAATGATAAAGTTGTTGCCCCTCAAATATAAGGATGTCAATCATAGAAAATGTTGTTGTCACTCAAAGATAAGACTATTGTCACTCAAAGATAATAAGACTATTGTCACTCAAAGATAAGTTTGTTGCCCCTAAAAAATAAGACTGATGTACTAGAAAATAAGGTTGTTACCACTCAGAGATAAGACTATTGTAACTCAGAAAAGGTTGCTGCCACTAAAAAAAGTTGATACTAACCAAGGATATTTTTAAGGTTGCTGTCATTCAAAGATCCTAAGAACCATAAAAATGGAGAGAAATTGGCTGGAAATTGTATAAGACTAAAGAAAGATAAGAGAAAGTTGAAAAATGTAATTCAAATGGTGCACCTTTTTGCAAAAGAGGAGGGTTCTGATCGAACATCAATTACAACGATTCGATAAATAGCTCATTGAGATAGATATAGATGAATAATACACACTCCTAAAAACGTATAAGAAGTTTTCATCTCATACAACGTATAAGCTACCCACTATGGGAATTCCCTTTTTCAGTTGACTCTAAAATATTACCTACCAATATGAGACTTCTAATTTTAATTTCACTCTATGTTTCATCAATCTCCCACTTGAAATCAAAAAATAAATTTTGAAAAGAAACAATATTTTATATAAGATTGCGCATAGCTAAAGATGTCACTTAACTTGAACTGTTACATGGTGAATAAGGATCATATTTTACTAGTATGACTCGTAATCTAACTTTTTCTCTAGCATCAAACTATACACAAAATTTTCAAGAGTGTATTGTACAAAACTTGAACGGTAAAAGCCATGCACATTTATATTAGGATAGTTGGTAAACACAATATAAATTTATCCCCTTGATTTCATAAGAAGTGGCTCACACTTCCACTTTCACATAGATAAATTTATCAAGTATACTCTTGTAATATAGATACTTCACTCTAAAAAAGAGTATATATTTCATTAAGAGTTTCTATTAACTCAAAATCTTATTATTTCAAGAATAATACATCTTTAATTTATAATAGCACATTTTTTATTGGCAAAAGGAAAATGAATTATTAAAAATAATTAAAAGTTATAAAAGATGCAAAAGCATAGAACAAATGTGGAAAACTAGAAACAATTATAGGTTGAGGTTAAGACAAGTTAAAGGTTTAGAAACTCAATCTGAATAATTAAATGAGTCATCCACCCTCTGACCGTTGATCCAAAGCCAAGGTTTAACCCTTGTAGATTCGAGAATTTTCTATACGGAAAGCTTGATAAAGTTAAAAATGAAATGATTCATAGAAAACCAAATAGCCTAGATAATGGCTAATCAGATGACACTCCAAACTTTCGAATAACGCATGTGAGGTATCATTCTCATGCAAGTTGTAAAATGTTGAATGGGATGAAGAGGTAGAGCAATGTTGATGTTCAACCAATTATAGATAACTTGTCAGACTGAATAAGTGGGGGTGCATAAAGAGAAAATGTGTTAAGTAGTTTCTGAATACTCTTTGCAAATGAAACATAAGGTATCTCCTCTATGAGCTAAAGAAACTCCCCTCTTGATGAGAGCGTCCCTAGTTGGAAGCTTGTCCTGGAATAATTTTTACACAAAGGTAGTGACCTTCAAAGGAGTTTTGGATTGCCAAAGGTAATGAAGGTGGTTGTTGTTGAGAGCATCTTGGTGAGTCTTCTAAGTGAGAATGTTGTAGGCGGATCTGACCAAGTACTACTTTGACTTATGATGGCACCACTCCCAAGAATCAGGCATGTTTTCCTTAAACACGACTTGTTGAAGTTCCTGCAAAAAAAATCAATTAGTTCATGTTCCCAATTAAAAAGTTGTCGTCTCTATGTTAGGTTCCAAATCCAACTACCCCAACCAATAACCTAAACCTAGAGGACAAGTTGGCAGTGTCAATCCATTTATCATGTTAGAAACTAGTCAAGGTCTCATCCCCAACACGACAAACAATACCATGCCAAAACCAATGGATATTATTGATACCCCTAGGATGGAGATAACCTATATACCTAACCCAAGTAGATTTATTAAGAGCAGAAGACCTAAACCCAACACGAGAAGGATTAGCAAAATCCTCACCATACTTAGAATGCAACACTTTACACTAAAGACTATATTTTTCATTGAATAGACTTCAGTTCCTTTACCCAAGGAGAGCAATATTGAAAATGTGGATATCTTTCTCCTAATTCATCCATAGACTTAGGATTGCATACCTTATCCTACTTAACCCAATAGATCTTCCTTTTGCTATCAACCCCACCCTAAAGAAAATTCATCTGGATTTTTTGAATAGCATGAATGGCCAGTTAAAAGACAAATAGTACACAGGAAGAATAAAGAGGATAACATTAATCAGTATTAGTCTACCATCAAAAGAAATATGATTTATTTTCTAGGAAGATAATATATTATACGTATAAATATTACAGTTAAAAGAGAATGTACATTAATGTTTGTTAGAAATTCATTCATATTTAAAAGTAGTAGTGCATGTGAGTTGGGTGCAGATCCAGAAGTTGTTATAAATCTTCCAACCTTAAAATACTTAGAGTGAGAATCTTTGTAATTATAATTGATAATAGTTGTAAGAATTAAATTGTCAATTCACTAAGCATGCAATGAAGCTTTTAATTAGTAACACTGTTTGGATGCCAAAATATTTTACTATTGATAACATATATACACTTCAATGACGAATCTATAAGTTTTAGATAATTGGGACAAAGACAACCTATAAATATAAATGATTAGATAGTGAGAACAAAAAAGTGATATATAAATTCCAAGTATAAGATAAAAATAAAAATAAGTATCATATATAAAAACAAAAACAAAATAAAAGCACTTTAGGGAATTTTTAAAAATAGATAGAAATGAATTTTTGTTTTGAAAATTAACTTTTTAACATTTCTATAAGTTTGGACTTAATTTTTTATGATGATTTTTTATGTTCCTTAAAAACAATCTTAAAACCACACAAAACTCGTTTTTAACCTCATAACACATGTAATCTAGTTTGTGTTTATCTAGGTAAGGTTACATACATTTTGTTTTTAAAGAATAAGACACATGTAATTTTGCCTACCAATATCTTTTACACATGTAAGCAAGGTTATGAATAGAATTTGAAGTAAGAAACGTGTATTCTAGAGTTACTAAATTGACTAAGCTATGAGATATGTTGCTATCATATTAAAATATTAATTATACTACTGCATATATTAGTAGGTTGAGTCACGTGTTAGGTTGCTCTCTCTAAAAAAATGTCGTGGTGATACCAAAAAATGTGAAAGTATACTACCAACCTGAAGTCTCTAGGATAAAAAGTCCAAATTGCTATAACATATAACCATTGAATATGTTCTATAACTATATCACAATATGACCTTCATTTCTCAATAATATGCCACATATATAGTTATCGTATGTTTATTGCCACTCAATAATATGACTATTGTCACTCAACGATATGAATAATTTCACTTAAAGAAAAAGTTGCTACTACTTAATGATAAAGTTGTTGTCCCTCAAATATAAGAATTCCAGTCAAAGAAAATAAAATAAAAATCAAAGAATATAATGTTGCTACTTAAAGATAAGATTAGTGCCACTCAAAGATAAGACTATTGTCACCGAAAGATAAATCCATTGCCCCGAAAAAATAAGACTTATGTACCTCAAAGATAGGATTGTTACCACTCAAAGATAAAACTATTGTCACTTAAAGAAAAGGTTCCTACCACTACCGATCAAGGATTAGGCTATTGTCGTTCAAAGATCCTAAGAACCATAAAAAAGAAAAGGGGAGAAGTTGTCTGGAAATTGTATAAAAATAAATAGGGATAAGAAAAAGCTGATAAATGTCATTAAGGTGGTACACCTTTTTGCAAAAAGAGAGAGTTTTATTTCTATAGTTGGAAACTTCTCTAACGTATAAGCAACCCAATATGAGAATTCCTTTTTTCAATTGACTCTAAAATATTATCCATCGAATATGAGAATTCTAATTTTAATTTCACTCCTTGTTCTATCAATCCCCACTTGAAATAGTTTTTTTAAGAAGTAATAATCTCTATAAGATTGTGTGTAGATAAATGTCACTTAACTTAAACTTTTATATAGTGAATATGAATCATATTTTATTAGTATGACTCATAGTCTAACTCTATCTCTCGCATCAAACTATACACAACACTTTCAAGAGTGTATTGTAAAAAGCTTGAACGTTAAAAGCCATGCATGTTTATATTAGTATAGTCACTGAACACAATAGAAATTTATTCCCTTGATTTCATAAGAAGTGGTTCATATTTCCATATTCACATATGTAAGTTTATCAAGTATACTCTTATAATTTAGATACTTCACTCCAAAAAAGAGTATATATTGTAAGACTGAGATTGCAACTAAGAGGGGGTAAATTAGTTGACTAGAAATTATGACCACTTTTTCTGCAAAATGAAGAGTTAAAGTGCAGTGGATAATATTGCAGAAAATAAACAAGAATAAATCAAAGAGGTAAGAGAGAAGAGAGTACACAAAGATTTTATACTGGTTCACCTTCTTGTCCACCGAAGACTACGTCCAGTACTCTTGCAGCACAAGAGATTTTCCACTAAATATTATGAGTTGTAATTACAATATCTCACCCCAAGATCTATATGTACCTTACACACTCACTAATACTTATACCCTTTGAAAAAACCTTTCCAAGTAACTCTATCCCATTTCTATTCACATCCCATGAAAGAAAGTTATTACAATGAATGAAGAATTTGAATGATGGCTTTGGATTGCCTTTACAAGTATGAAATATAATAACATTTGCAATTCAATCAACTCTTTTGTATACTTAGTAATAATGCTCTTTTAAGTTTATAAAACTTTGAAACACTTTACTTCAAGCAACTCAGAAAAATAGCTTTGAAAGTTTAAGTTCAAGTTGCTAGAAGTTCAGAAAACTATTTCAGAAAAGTGTAGGAAAATTGTGAGAAAAGTGTGAAAGAGTTGTTCAATATATTCTTTTCATTGTCAGTTCTAATGCCTTTAAATAGATATTCCAATCAGTCATTGTGCCTTTATGAAAGAGTAAGAATTGTTTGGAATAAAGACATTTCGTTTGGGATGAAAACCTTTGAGTTTCAAATCTGAAAAATTGATGTAACAGCTCTCAGTAACCGATTATAGCATTGAGTAATCGATTACTCAAATGTTCTGTCCAACAGTGAATTAAAATTCACTTAGAGTAATCGGTTACTCCAATTCAAATATTGTTGGATAATTGATTCTCACTCATGTAACCTGTTACTCAAATTTCAATAACCTGTTATACAGTATTTTGAAAAATGTTTCCATTTAAAACTTAAAGTGTTTCAATTCCTTTTAAAATATTTTGAGCATTACTACTTTAATATATTAAAGAGTATAGGATAGAAGTACCTATTTA